>NW_006400065.1:2080439-2125946 GCF_000299155.1 Elephantulus edwardii | reverse complement strand
GAAAAATGGGCACAGGATGTCAACAGACACTTCACCAAAGAAGACATTCAGATGGCCAACACACACATGAAGAAATGTTCAAAATTCCTAGTTCTAAGAGAGATGCAAATCAAAACAACTATGAGATATCATCTCACCCCAGTAAGAATAGCAAAATTTAACAGAACAGCAAGCATCAAATGTTGGTGAGGTTGTGGAGAAACAAACTGATTAACTCTCCCACCAGATTCTAATCACAAAGAAGTATTTCCCACCAGAAAATTCAGGAGCAATTAGCAAATGTAAGGAGCACTGGCTGCTCACCAAGAGGTGGAAGGTTCAAATCCACCAGGTGCTAACAATATAGCATCTGAGACACCCAGTGAAGGATTGCTTCAAGTCAGATTCGACTGGACAGCCATGGGTTTGGTTTGGGGTTGGAGTATTAGCAAATGTGGCAGAGACTATTCCCTCATTACCCAAAAGGCATCCCCAGCTCCCGTCTCCCTTGCTGCATCCCACTATGAAGGCTAGAAAGACAAATATTCATCTTTCCATCATCTTTCACCCCTAGGGAAAGCCATGTGCCCGCTTCTGACCAATCAAGTATCACAGAAAATCTGCTGGGGATGGGAGGGAGAGCTGTGGAGGAAACCTTTGTTTTCCTGATTAAAAGAACAGATGTAACTAGTGTGCACAGCACCTGCCCCCTTTCCTGCTTTGACAGAGATGCAATGGCTGGAGCCACAGCAGCTATTTTGTGTCCATGAACATGCAAAATTAAGCCTCCTGTTGGATTTACAGCTTCTGAAAACTCAATAGAGGGTCCTAACGCAATGGCAATGGCAATGAGTGAACAAAGGACGCCAGAGGGAGATAAAAAGAGCCTGTGTTGGGAGGGTGTTTTCTTGTTTCAAATAAAAGTCATGCTTGCCTGGAGAGAAAAAAATAAAGGGCCTATATCAATGGCATTACGGGGCCGCAGCCGTCTATCCTAGACATCTTACTATATGAAAAAGAGAAACATTATTTATTTAAAGCACCGGTAATTGGCTACTTGTAGTCAATTACTAAATGCTCAAAACCCCAGCACCCAAGATAATGCTGAGCTAACGTCATCCCCACCCTGCCCTGGGCACCAGGGGGTCCTGAGGACTAATTTATCCTTTGCCACCCAGCCTACCAGCCTGGCCCGGGTGGCAAGCCCTTGTCCCCACCTGTCAAACTCCACGGAGTAGATGAGGATCAGGTAGCGCTTGGAGTTGAGCTGGGCCGACCTCGGAGCCAAGGGGCCAGGGCGGCCTCCCATCTTGCGGTTTCGCAGGGACTCCAGGTCGGTGTAGGTCAGTAAGTCGAGGGTGACTGACTCACTGCTCTGTCAGGAAAGGAGGAGCGGCACTGCCACAGGCCCCCAACATGGACACACACGAGGACACAGCGCACATGCCCGGATGACACCCCATCCCAGCCCTGGGAGGGCTGCGCTCTCCCACACCCGGGCTGGGCAGTGATCAAAATGACCCTATTCCAGGACCTGGTACCGGGGCTTCATCAGAGGAAGAAACTAATATTGTTATTGTTACGTGCTGTCAAGTCACCTGCGACTCATAATGACCCTATGGACAATAGCCCTAAACCCTGCTCGATCCTGTGTCAATCCTATTGTCTCTGACACACCTACCTCCATTACCCCAGTGACTGAATCAACCCATCTTCCTCTCCTGCGCTGTCCCTCCACCCTCCCAAGCATGACATCCCTCTCCAAGTACTGGTCCCTCTTTGCAACATGTCCAAAGTATGTCAGATGAAGTTTCTACTGTCCCTCCTTGTAACATGTCCAAAGTATGTCAGATGAAGCTTCAGATTCCTTGCCTCCAAGGAGCAGCCTGGTTTAACCCTCTCCAGCACGAACTTGTTTGTTCTCCTAGCAGTCCATGCTATAATCAACACTCTTCTCCAGCACCACAGCTCAAAGGTATCAATTCTCTATCATCCCTAGTCATTGTCCAGCTTTCTGACACATAGCAAGTAATTGCAAAGACCATGGCCTGTATCAAATGCACCTTAGTCTCCAAACTGACATCGTTGCTCTTCAGTACTTCGTAGAGCTCTCTGACAGCAGACTTTCCCAGTGCAATTCATCTTTTAATTTCCTGGCTGCTGGTACCAAGAGTGTTGATTGTGGAGCCAAGGAAACTAAAACTGTTAACAATCTCAAACTCTTCACCATCTATCATGATGCTGCCAATCAGTGGTGAGAATCTTTGTTTTCTTGATGTTTGATAAGAAACTAAATATAACCATGGGAGCTAGTGAGAACTTGGACCCCTTTCACAGAATCCATGAGGTCAAAATTATTTCCATAATATGCATTCAGATCTTGCTATCCACACAAAAGTGTGGATAGCAAGCCAGAAAGTATCTTGGGATCATAGTACTGGTCTAGTGTTGTCTCTGGACACATTTACCACTGGCCAGCCTCCAAATTCCCACACAACCTTGCAAGTTAGAGGTATAACTTGGGGAAGTTAATATAAGAAATCTAGAATAATTTACTACATCTTTTTTTCTTTTCATTTTATTTATATTATTAAAAAGAAAAAAGTAAAAAAGAAATTTAAAAAAATATTTCCATAATAATATTAGACAAATATTTTCTTCTTATTTCAAACCACCAACTGTTATACCATCAGAACTCCTTATATATAACTAAATAGATGTAATTATCTGTATCTCTCTCTCTGTTATCAAGTCAAAACCAACTCCTAGCTGACCCTCCACTGCTTTCCAAGGCTATGTATTTCACAGGAAGAGATAGCTCATCTTTCTCCCTGATAGCTGCTGGTGGATTCGAACTGTCAGAGAAGTGCAGCTTTGGGGTTAGCAGTGGAACGCCCTATGGGCTACACCACCAGACTTTCCTGACGTAATTATAAATCTACACACACACACACACACACACACACACACACGCACATTGACAAATGACTAGAGAGACATCTAGAATGATTTTTACCAAAATGACTGTACTAACAACAGTGGAATAATTTTTACTTTTGTCATTACATTTCAGGAGCCCTGCGGGTGCAGTAGTTACGCTCCCAAAAGGTCAGTGGTTCAAATCCACCGACTACTCCGTGGGGGAAAGATGAGAACCATACATCTGTAAAGGTTCCAGGTTGGAAGGTCTGTGTGACAGTTCTATTCTGTCCTAGTGCGTCTCTAAGACTCAGAATCAACTCAGAGGCCAGCAGCGGGTTCACTCTCCCTAGGCGCTGAATAAAATAATAAAGCCATTTGCATTTGGAAAAGAAGTAAAGAAACAGCCAGCCACGGCCCTGGGATGGAAGAGCACGCACACATAATCAGACGGTACCTGCCCCCAGGGAACCCAAGCCGCAGAACCCCACCTCGAACCCCAATCTCAGGCCCCAGCGCCACAACCCTCTAACCCTAAGCCCGTACCGCACCCCTACCTGAGTGAGGGCCGACTCCAGCATGTTACAAAAGATGTTGAACTGTTTGAAGTTCCCTGTCTTGTGCGTCAAATCTTCGATGACTGGGTAGGGGAGAAAGTTCCTCCTGTGGTCTGTCCACTTGCTCAGTCCCAAAGCATCACAATCCAGCTCTCTAAATCCCCCTGACCCCATGCCCCCAGCCTGGGGAAGGAATCCAACATCCCCACCCCACCTGAGAAAGCCGGACAGGTAGCAGAGGCCACTGGGGTGGGGCAGCTGGTTGGTCTCTTATTTGCAGAGGGGAGGGGAGCTGCACCAGGCAGGCACACTCACAATTGGCGTCGAACTCTCCCCGCCACTGGTCGGCGGTCATTCGGTCTTCCACCTCCAGCTCCAGGACCTGCCCGGAAACCATCACCCGAACGGCGTGCTCCACACCCCGGAAGATGTAGTCCACCTGCAAGCCAGCTGGCTGGTCCATGACCAAGGTCGCTGGACAAAAGAACAAGGCAGAGAGACCTTAGAGCGGCTGTGAACCCAGGCCCTCAGGATTTATATTCTGGCTCCAGCATGCACCATCCATGACACTGTAAGGAAATAATTTCATCCATCTGTGCCTCGGTTTTCTCATCTGGAAAATGGGTATAATAATAATACTAGGGGTTTTTTTGGTTGCAACCTTTATGGAAACAGATTGAGGGATGTGATATATTACCCATGATGCATTTAAATTTAATTAATAATGGAGGACCTGAAGCGTATGCTGCAGAAGGTCAAGGACTTCAGTATTCAGTATGGATTGAAGCTCAACATCAAGAAGGCAAAGATTCTGGGCCAACTGGCAGCACCATAAATAGATGGAGAAGAGACTGAGGGTGTTAACAATTTCAGCTTGCTCAGCTCCACAATCAACACTCTTGGCACCAGTAGTCAAGAATTCAAAAGACAAATTGCTCTGAGGATGACTGCTGTCAGAAACCTCTCCAAAGTGCTGAAGAGCAATGATATCAGTCTGGAGACTAAAGTATGCCTGATTCAGGCCATGGTCTTCACAATTACTTACTGTGCAACAGAGAGCTGGACAATGAGTAAGAATGACAGAAGAAGAATTAATGCCTTTCAGTTGTGGTGCTGGAGAAGAGTAGTGAATACACCAGGGACTGCTAAGAGAACAATCAGGTTTATCCTAGAGAGGATGAAACCAAGTTGCTCTTTGGAGGAAAAGATTTTTTTTTTTCATAGGAGTTTTATTGGAGCAAATAAAAAAGAAGAGTAAATGTGTGCTGTAAAGAACATACCTCTCCTCTTTTGTCCTATGCTAGTTTTTTTTTTCTTTTTATTGTGATTTCAACAAAAGTTTACAGAAAAGTTAGATTTTCATTCATTCATGGTTGCACATTTTTCTCCCTACCCCCTCAAAAGGCAAGGATTTTGAAGCTCTGTCTGACATACTTTGGGCACGTGGCCAGAAGGGATCAGTCCCTACAGAAGGAAATCATGCTTGGAAAGGGTGGAGGGACAGCTCAGGAGAGGAAGACCCCAGATGAGATGGATTGATACAGTGACTAGGATAATGGGAGTATGTGAGTTCGAGACAGTGAGACTGGCTCAGGATAGTGCAGAGTTCAGAGCTATGGTAGACAGGGTCACTATGAGTCACAGGCAACTCTATTGACATATCGACATAACAACAACAACAAAGGAGTTCTGGGATATAATCCATAGCAGGTCACCCTGCTAACAAAAGGGCTGGGTGTCTTGGATGACATGAAGGCCACAGTGGCTGCGCAGATGAAAAATACGCAGTCTAACCTCCCTTTATGATCTGCAAGCTAGGAAGCCTGGCTGAAAGTCACTATGACTTGGAACCGACCCAACAGAAGTGAGTTTAAGTTTGTGTCTGTATTAATTCACCTGTTACAAGCAAAAGAGCATTCTCTTAGCTAGTGTTCGCTTGTTCTGTTACTGATAAGTCATTGTTAGCTCTACGAGCAACTAGAAGAGACGGTCAGTCTCCCAACTGCAGGGGGGGTTTCCGAACGAAAGGAGCCTTTGTTGTTCGGTGCCATCAAGTCACATACAACTCAAGAAACCCAAGTGCACTCAGCAAATAACTGCAAGGTCAGTAGTTCAAATCCACTGATCGCTCTGAGAAAAAAGCATGGCTGTTTGTTTCTATAAAGATCTACAGCTTAGGAAACCATCTGAGGCAATTCTGCTCTGTCCCATAGGAGTCAGAAGAGACTCAGCAGTGGTGGATGGGGTTCAGTTGGTTCAAAATAAGAACTCCAAACTCTGTGGGTTCAAGTCCAGGTTCTGCTGTGTGGACATGAACAAGATACCGACCTCTCTGTGGGCCAGATTCCTTATGTGAAAAGTGTCTGGGAGCTGGAGATGCAACTAGAATCCAGATGATGCCTCTGTCTTTTGTGGGCAGAGAGCCCAGCAACTATATAAAGTGGAGGTCGGTTCCAAGAAGGAGTCTTTTTTTTTTTATTTTTGTGTGAGTGTACCGTCAAATCAGATCTGACTGGTACAGAAGGAGACTGTCCCTCCTTTTCCCGGCAGAGCATCTGGTGGATTCAAACAGTGTGCCTCTGGGATTGTAGTTGCAGCTCCTTACCACTAGGCCACCAGAGCTCCCCAAGGCCAAGAAGGGGTCTTAGAGGAGAGGTCACTCTTGTATCTCAAATGGCCAGGGCAGGATGCTGGGGAGGGACATCTAAGCAGAAACCAGGAGGAAGGGAGGGAGATGTGAGACTATCTGGGAGAAGCATGTGCAGGCGGAGGGAACAGCCATGCAGCAGCTCAAAGGTGGACTGTTCCTGGTTTGTTCTAAAAAGAACAGCACAGACGCTGAGGTGGCCAGGAGAGCATGAGTAAGGGAGAGAGGGTTCATCAATGAGCCCTGAGCGGTAAGAGGGGTCAAGTGATGTTCATGCCACAAGAGGATAACAGTACCCACCCCCAGGGGCTACTGTAAGGATTTAATGGGTTCCCCTCAGTGAAGTTCTTTGTCAATGGACACATACAGCAAGCACACGAAAGCCTACTACATAGAGCAAACACGCCATCCTTGTAATTATTACGTTGTTGTTGTTGTTGTTGTTTGAGCTTGAAGGAGAGACCAGAGAGGTCAGGTAGGCTCATCTTCTCCCCATTATTCAGAAAGAGAAACTGAGTCTCAGTGAGGAAAAAGGAAGGTCCCACACCTGCTCCAAACAGTCACTCAGGGCTGCCGATCATGGAAACCTACCGTCACCTCCTCTAGTCATACCTTTGCCTGGAAGTCCTTCTTAGAGTCTAACCTGGGGAGTGCACTATTTTAAAGGAGAGGGAAATGAGCCTTGAAACTCCAGATCCGTAATATTTAACCTTATTGGTCTCTTGAGTCTTCGAGAATCTAAGGAATTCTTAAATTCTCCAGCTATGTGAATTACAAAACCAAACTTAAGGGAGCTCTGGTGGCCTAGTGGCAGGAAGCTGCACTGCAATCCCAGAGGTGCGTGGTTCAAATCCACCAGACGCTCTACTGCAGAAGGAGGGACAATCTCCTTCTGTACCAGTCAGATCCGATTTGACGGTACACACAGAAAAATACTTTTTTTAAAAAAAACCAACCAAACTTATTGCCCTTGGAGCTGGTTCCAACTCATAGCTGCCCTGAGGGCAGAGAAGGGTCCTCTTGGAGTTTCTCAGGCTGTAAATCTTTTTTCTTTTTTCTTTTTTTTAATATTATCTTTGTGTGTGTGTGTGTGTGTGTGTGTGTGTGTGTGTGTGTGTACCGTCAAATCAGATCTGACTGGTACAGGACGAGATTGTCCCTCCTTCCCCGGCAGAGCATCTGGTGGATTCGAACCGTGCACCTCTGGGATTGCAGTGCAGCTTCTTGCCACTAGGCCACCAGAGCTCTTCTAGGCTGTAAATCTTTATGGAAGCAGCACTGGTCTCCCGCAGATTAGCTGGTGAGTTCGACCCACTGACCTTGTGGTTGCATATGCACCGTATATCCTGCAGCGCCATCAGCACTTCTAAACGGAAGGCTCGCATTTTACAGGTAATCTAAGGCACATTTAGCATCCCTCCCAGGCCCATACACCGACCACCTCTTCCTCAGAAGTGTCTCTAGACCAGAGCTCTTAACTTTACTGGGGAGGGGTCTCCCAATGCGGTTTTGGCCCCGCCCCACCCGAAGCCAAAGCCTCGCTCAGGACCCCGCCCCTCAGACGCCGCCAGCCAATCAATGGCCGTGCCATCCCGGTTACCAAGGCGTCAGAGGCGCCCAGATTACCTGCGGAGTGGAGCGCGCAGCATCACTCGTGGTACCCAAGTCCGCAGGAGGAGAGCGAAGGGGAAGAGAGCCCGCCTCGCCGCCCCGCCCTCCCCCTTTAGCCACAGCTCCACACCAGCAACCTGGTCTCACACCCCTCCCCCGCTTCCCTCCCCCCCGCAAAATGCAGCCTCACCCAAGATCGCAAGGCCTTTCTACAGATATTCACCCCTCAGACCCCTCCCTCACCTCCACTAACTTCGCCCGCTCCCCTCCCCACTGGCCCTTTCTCCTGTGTGGGTCAGAAAAGCGCAGAACAATTACTGACGGGAGAACTCCCACACCTCAGCTAGTTCAACCCGTCCCTCCCTCCCTCCCTGACCTAGGGTCTCCATCACCCATTCTTCAAACTGCACGGGGGTTCTGGGCCCTTCTCTCCTCGCCTCTGCAGAACCACTCTCCTCCCCTGCTCAGCCCTCCCCCCACGCCTGGGCCTTCCTCCCCACTCCCAAAACCCTCCAAGTCCCTTCTTTCCACCCTGCTCTCCTAACACCAGTCCCTCGTGTTCACGGGGGATCATATTCTACCTGGATGCTGCCTCCCACCTTATGCCACTGGTTTCTGCCCCTATAATTCATTTAAAGTTCTACCCCACCTCCCATATCTCACCTGGATTCTGCTCCCCCACCCCTGCACACCTGTCAAATTCTGTAAAAACTCCCGCACACACATTCTCATTCTCTACCTCTCTTCCCTGCAGTGAGCCCTCCCTGATCAAACCCTCCCCCAGTACCCCACAGATTTCTGGGTTTCTCCGTGCTCTGCACAGCCCCTTCCGCCAGCCGCATCCCTCTACCTGCATCCTCCGTCCTCGCTCCGTAACCAGCAGCCCAACCTGGTCGCTGGTTTAATCCCGAGGGTCCTCCTAGCTCCTCCCCTCCACTCACCCTCAGGACCCGCCCCCTCCCAGCGCAGCCCTGAAGCCCCGCCCCCAGGGTGATGTCACCACTTCAGCCTGGTGCGGACCCCCAATGCCTCCTCGGGCCCCCTCCCCCGACACCTGACCCCACTTCTCCAGCCGCTGCATTTCAAGGACCCAGAATACACGCGCAGATTGTCAAATTCCCATTTTCAGTGTCATATCACCGAACCTCCCTCCTGCATAATTGCGTTTCGTTTCTTGGGCTATTTTTCAGATTTCGCAGCCCCTGAACCGACACCCCCACCACCACCACCACCACCAAAGACACATCCACATCTCCCACATCAGACGTCAGTAAATAATTGTCCTTGGCAGCCCCACCCCAAGGCTCTTTCTCACCCTTGGCAGTCCCACCCCCGACCTAATCCAGCCCAGCCATGCTCTCGCCAGACTCCCCAATGCAGCGTGCCCCCCTTTGCCCTTCCTCTCCCTCCACACCTCACGGAGCACCTCTGAGCTTATCCCCCCTCTATGTGCACGAATCTGAGTTTGAAAGAACCCCCTCCCTCTCTCTCTTATCACTGTACATACTAGAATAGACCCACACTGTCCCCCTAGAACATAGAGTCTTCTAAACATACCCCACAATGCAGAACTCCACAGTTCATACCCCATCTGGAGTATCAAGACAGACCGCCCTAAACCCCAACCGAGCCCACTGCCTTGGAGCAGATTAAGGCTCACAGCCACCCGACAGGACAGAGTTGAGGGACTCCATAGGGCTCCCAAGGTTATAAATCTCCTGGAAACTGACTGCCATATGTTTCACAGAGCAGATGCTAGGTTCAAGTTGGAGGCTGGTGCTTCAATCACTGTGCCACCAAGACTGCTCAGGCCCTCGCATTGCCCACCCAGAACTCCATCACCTCTCCCCCTGCATCCGCTCTCTGCTTGGTAAGAACCACCCCCACCCACGCCAGGGGGATCCCACAACCTCACCTGTGTCAGAGCAAAACTGCCCGCAGAGGGTTGTCAAGGGCTGCCTTTCCCTTTTTTTTATTGTTGTTGTAGCCTTTTCCTTAACTTTTTATTGTGAAATTAATGGCTGATGTTTCTTTTTTTCTTTTTTTTTTTTTTAATGGCTGATGTTTCAAAAGCTGATCACTACACCTTTTTCTCCCTTGGCATCCCTGGGCGGACTCAGACCAGTGGCAGCCCACCCGGTCAGTGCCTGCGGGTCAGTCCCTCCATCGGGCTCCCGAGGCTGTAAGTCTTAACCAGAGACTGCCTCCTAACTCCTCCGCAGAGCGGTGGGTGGATTCAAACTGCTGAGCCCAATACATAAAAACGCTTTACTTCCAAGGTTATTTACACCACCCAGGAACTCTTTTTTAAAAAAATAGTCAATTCAGGAATGTTTATTAAGACAGACAGGAGAGTTTTATTAAGTAGAGAAACACTCAGAAAGCGAGCAGGCCCATCGCAGGAGTAGAGAGGTGAGAAAGGACAGGGAACCCCCTTTTTCAGAGAACTAAACAAGACAGGGTCCTCTGTCTCCTTACTCATCACCCGACTGCTCTTCCCTTGACCACCTCACTTCTGCTTTTCTCCCTGAAGTCCTTGCTGCCTTCTCTCCTGGCACTAATTGGTACATGGCACATCCTGCAGGCTGGGGACCCCTGGGCTCAGACCTCAAGCAAGGCAGGCCCTGACCCTCCCTGAGCCTCTGCCCCACGGGTACCATGCCACCTAGGAGTGGTTGTGATTATTGTGGTTATCTATTGAGTTGGAGCTGACTCATAGCTGATTCTCCAGCGAGTGGGAGGCTGTAAATCATCCCCGAGAAGAAAATGCCCATTTTTCTTTCTCAGAGCTGCTTGTAGATTTGAACCTCCTGCCTTTGGGTTGACAGCGCAGCTCCTTAACCACTAGGCCACCAGCGCTCCCCTAGGATTGGTATGGGGTTTAAATTATTTAGTTAATACAAATAAGGGGCTTCAAATAATAGCATTCAGTCATCTGTTACCACTGGGGAGGTTAGCTGACGTCAGCCTCCTCCAGCAGCCTGGGAGCCCGAGAGGGCCGCGTCATTTGGATCCTTCTCTTGTCTTCAGCACCCTGGGCTGGGCACGGATCAGAGGTTGCTGGTGAATAGATGGAATAATGCCAGGACGTGGGGTTCCATTTCCAGATCCTGGGGATGCAGCCAAGGTCCTCCAGTTGGCTGGCTCTCTGTCATCCTCCCAGTCTCCACTGCATTATACCAACAGCAGGAACCCCTCTGTGTCCCCAGGTTAGATCAGGGGCTGTGTCACCGTCACCACCAGAGGGGCCAACACTGCCCTGCAGAGGCTGAAGCACCAAGGAGGAACTGATTCCTTCTAGCCCATGCTCTGAGAGCCCTAATGGGCGCTTCTCAAAGTGAGAGCCACAGACTTCACACCTGCTAGAGACTCCCAAGGGAGCGCTGGTGGCCTAGTGGCTAGAAGCTGCAATGCAATACCAAAAGCATGCAGTTCGAGGCCACCAGCTGCCCAATGGGAGAAGGATGGGCAATCTCCTCCCATGTGATTAACTGTCTCTGCAAATCCACTGGAGGGTCAGCTATGGGTCGGTTCCAACTCTACGGCACACAACAACAACAACAACAGGGATGCCCAGTGGCACCATGGTTAAGCATTCAACTGCTAACTGAAAGGTCAGAAGTTCAAACCAACACCAACCAATCAAGAGAAAGATGTGCCAGTCTACTCTTTTAAAAAGTGTATCCATCCATGTTTATCACGGCTTTGTTCACAATAGCAAAGAGCTGGAAATAACCTAAGTGCCCGTCAACAAACGAATGGATAGAGAAGCTATGGTATATTCACACAATGGAATACTACGCTGCACTGAAAAACAAGGAACTCATGAAATATTATTCCAAATGGGTGACCCTGGAGGACATTATGGTGAGTGAAGTGTCTCAGTCACAAAAGGATAAATACTGCATAGTGCCACTGTTGTAGAATGGGGCTCACATTAGGTGTGGGGTGAGACCAAGAAAGATGGGATAAATTATGTATACTGCATTGAAACAGATGAGGGAGAGAATTGTTTAAAAGGGATATATGATTGGGTATTATGGTCATGACAAGAGTCCAGCATGAAGGGTACATAGTGGAATGTACTGGAGGTGGGGGTGGGGACTGTATACCAATGAAAGAACTTTTCTTTTACTTTTCAGAGAGAAGCGCAAACTGGGGGTGGGGGGAACAGGGAGAAAAATGCAACAATGAATGAATGGAAATCCAGTCTCTGTAAACATTCATTAAAATTAATAAAAGAAATACAAGTGAAAAAAAAAGTATATGCACTCACTCACTCATTGCCTCTGGAACCACCTCACAGCTGACCTTCCGGCAGTTTTCCAAGGCTCTAGATTGCATGGGAAAAGAATGGCCATCTTTCTCTCACCGATGAATTGGCCATCTTTCTCCAATGCTGGTGGATTCAAACCACCAGAAAGGTGTAGCCTCTGAGTTAGCAGCGCAACTCACTCCAGACTAGGCCATCAAAGCTCCCTTTCACGTGTATTGGGAAACCCAAAAATCTGCGTGACTTGCTTTATTTCTAAACTCGCTTTCTTGTGATGATCTGAAACTGGAACTACACTATCTCTGAGGTATGTAGCCTGTATCCACACGGAGCCCACACTGTCAGCGGCTGAGGCCCAGTGAAGCCCAACACGTCAAGTACTGGTAATTATGATGAAGAAAAAGAAAGCCAGGCCAGGAGGCCAGAGCATAACAGGAAGAGGACTGTCTCTGAGTAACAAGGCTTCTTCTCCACAGATGACATTCAAACAGCAACCCACAGGTGCTGAGGGGGAAAAGCTTCATAGACATAAAGCTAAGGGGAAAGTGATCTGGAGAAAGAAAACAGCAGGTACAAAGGTCCTGAGGTATGAATGGATTTGCTACATCCTGGGCACAGTGAAGAAGCCAGTGTGACAGATGAAATGTGTGAGTAGCAGGAAACTTCAGTGGAGGACTGGAAACTGGAGAGGCTGGGCTGTGGGGCCTTAGGGGCCAGGTGAAGACTTGGTACCGAGGGAGGTGGGAGCTGTGAGAAGGCTGGAACAGAGAAGCAGAATGATCTGAATTCTGTTTTAGCAGGATCTCCCTGGCTGTGATGGGGCAGGGGGAACACCGAGGCAGTGAATAGACCAGGCAAGAGAAGATGCTCAGGCCAGAGTGGTAGCAAGGGAAGTGGTGAGATGTGGTCGGAGTTCATATGTGTTTTGAAGGTAGAAATTCCACTGCTATCAAAGCAATTCTGACTCATGGTGACCGGCCAGCAGGTGGCCCCGGCTGTAAAGCAGACTGTCTGGCTTTCCTCCTGCAGAGCGGCTGGGGCATTCAAAACCACTGGCCTTTAAGTTCACAGTCCAATGTGTCACACACCGCACCACCAGGGATATGCTGCTTTGAAGGTCCAGTCACTGAGATTCACTGAGGGACTTCACTGTAGGTGGAATGAAGAGAGGAGAGAGGAAGTCAAGGTCAAGTCCAAGACTCTTCTGAATTTTCAGTCGCTTCATATGCACGGGAGAAGCGGCCCGTAAAGAAAGAAGACCAGAGAAGAATCAATGTCTTTGAACTGAGTCTTTGGTGAAAAATGCTGATTATGCGATAGACAGCCAAAATAACGAACAAATCTCTCTTGGAAGAAATGCAGCCAGAATGTTCCTTAGAAGTTAAGTATGGTGAGGAAGCTCTGGTGGCCTAGTGACAAGAAGCTGCATTGCAATCCCAAAGGTATACAGTTCAAATCTACCAGATGCTCTGCTGGAGAAGGAAGGACAATCTCCTCCTGTACCAGTCAGATCTGATTTGACGGTACACACACAAAAAATCATAATTTAAAAAAAATGTATGGTGATACATATCAAATACTCTGGGCATGTTATCAGAGTCGATGCCTGGAGAACACCATCATGCTTGGGTTACATTGCTGTGTACTTTTGAGTCTGAACTGACTCACGGCTGATCCTCGAGCAGGTAGGTTTTCAGAGACAGTTAACTGCACAGAAAGAGACTGTCCATCTTTCTTCCACGGTGCGGATTCAAACCATGTGCCTTTGGGTTGGCAGTGCAACTCCTTACCACTGAGCCATCAGAGATCCCTTGGTAAAGAAAAGGGTTATATATTTAAAAAAAAAAAATCTCAACAAGATGGATTAACGCAGGGCAGGGGCTTCCACAAGAGGCTTAACCACAGCATTAAACATGAAAATGGTTCAGGATCAGGCACTGTTTCCTTCTCTTATGAGTAAGGTATGTGTCAAGAGACAGAAAAGATGGAACTGCCACCAACTTCAATGAGAAAGACTACATTTGGAAGGTGAAGGATAGAAATCTCAAGTCTGGACGTCGACTGAACTTCCGACTCAAGTGTCAGCTATTGAACGCGGTGGAGTCTGGGGTTCTGGGGAAGGTCAGGTTGGAGCTGTCGTAAGATAAAGAGCATCTGATGCCGAGGAACGAGGTGAGTCCACCAGGGGAGCCACACAGAGAAGGGGTGAGAGCCTTGTACAGAGACACAGAAGAGCTAAACAACACGCTCAAAGCCACACGCGACCACTGAGAGGCAAGACCAGTGGCCCAAACAACCCATTTCACCCTCTGGCAAGCCCACCTCAGAGCCAACACTCTTAGCCACCAGCTGGGTTATTAGAGGCATTCTGGTAGCACTTTAAGGTATTTGGCTGTTAACCACGAAGTCGTTGTTTCAAAGCCACTAGACACTCTTACATGCTCAATCAAGTATGTCAAGGGATTGGGAGGAAGGCACTGGACAGAGCAGGGTTCAGATCTGCTGTTTGTAGGGTCGCTATCGACTGACAGCACATAACAACAAGCCCCTTTCTTTGGAAGGGGAGCTAATGTTGATTTTTTTTTCATTTAAATATAATTTTTATATTATACTACAATAGGCATTCTTAAGGGAGCTCTGGTGACTTGAGTTACTGGTGTTAATGCAACAGCTGCTCCGTGTGGCAATCTCCTCCCGTGTTATTTCAACCTCTGAAACCCACTGGAGAGGGGTCAGCTATGAGTCCGTTCTGATTCGAAGGCACAAGCAACAATAACAACAATCATTCTTAAAAAGGAAGATAAGTCAGTCCGCTTCCCTGAGAGAAGGCACTGAAAACCCAATGGGGGCAATTATAATCTGTTCTAAAGGGTCGCTATGCATCAGGATGGACTGGGATACAGGATACAGGATTATTGACGGGTATGTCTTTACTTTCACATCACTGGAGGCTTTACTCCTTGTCCCCTCATCCCACCTACATACAGCCCACTCCATCGGCAAACACACCTTCCACCCAACACTCGCCCCCAAATCAAAGCTTAGAGCTCATCGCTGGGCCCCATCCCCTCCACGCTGCGCTATTAAAATGCAACCCTACATTACACCGCCATGTCTATGTTTTACCATCTACTGACGCCTGCTTGACACACTTTTCCATCAAAGACCCTCCTACAAAACACGACTCGCATTCACCCCTTTGCCTCACCACCCCTCCTTTAAGCGCCCACTTGTATTAAAGGTTGCGCCTCTCACTCTCACACTGCCCAGTCAGCTGCCCACTGCAGCCCGTACCCCCGTAAAAGCACCCCCTCCCCCCAGGATCGGTGCCCCAGCCCGTGCGCCCGCCGATCTCGCCGCCTCTCACCTTTTCCTCGGACACCCCTCCTCGTGAGCGGTTCAACTGCCGAAGGACACAGGCCCGCCCCGGGAAACGACTTTCTTGTTTCTGATTGGTTCCGGCTTACTCGCGGCCAATTTGCCATTAGTCAGGATGGACGCCCATCACGTTGTCCCGCCTCAGAGAAGAACCCGCCTTTTAAAGTTTGTAATTGGCTAACTCAGGAGAGGCGTTTCAAATGAGTTAAAAGGGGCCCAGAGCGTCGTTCTTATCTCCAAAGCTTTGTGGCTAAGATTCCTGCCAGTTACACAGGAGGGTTGTTCCCGGGGAACAAACCTAGAAGTAACTTTTGTCCCCGCCCACGACAGCCTGCAGCAAGTAGGCCACGCCCATATGCGGGGAGGTGAAGGGATGGTCGGTTGCGCATGCGCGTAAAGAAGTCTTGGCTGCTGATCCCAGAGCTAAGGGAACATTCTCAATTTAATGACAAGTTGAGATTTCTCGTCCTTCGGTGCTTGCCAGGTTTGTATTAAATGCACTTTGCAGGCTTAAGTTTATGTGATGTTCACAGAAATCATGCAAAGAAGGCACTATTATGATCCCCATTTTGCCGCTAAGGAAGCAGGCTTCAGAGAGGTACAGCCATTGGCCAGGAATCATACATACAGCTTTGAAAGCGATCCCTAGTTTCAAACGATGAGTCAACAGGAGTAGATACAGAGCTTGATAGTTTGGAAGTTTATGGAATGTGCGAGTGAGGGGATGCTCTTTAAAACCCAAATTCACTCCCGCAAAATTCATTCTGACTCACAGACTCATAGGGTTTTACATAACTATTAATCTTTACAGGTTGAAATTGTTTCTGCTGTCTCTCAAGGAATTGGCCATCTCTCATTTAGCAACCCAACATGTAACGTGCCATTTTGTTGATGTTGTTAGGTGCAGTCAAGTACGACTCATCTTGATCCTATAAACAACAGATCTGAACCTTGTCCCATCCTATACCAATCCCATCTTATTAAGAGTCTTCCTCTCACCCTCCACCTTTCCTTTTCCATAGCCTCCTCTAACAACATGTACAGAATGTGTGAGACTAAGCTTTGCCATCTTTGCGTCCATGCCTCTAGCTGCACCTTCTCAAAGATACATGTTTGTTCTTTTAGCAATCAATAGGATATTCAGCACTCTCCTCCAACATCGCCACTCAAAGGCATCTGTTCTTCTTCTGTCATCCTTATTCATTGTCCAGCTCTCAGATGCATGGCAAGTTACTGAAAAGACCATGGGCCTGGATCAGGTGCACCTTAGTCCTCAAACTGACATCATTGCTCCTCAGTAATTTGGAGAGGTCATTGACTACAGACCAGTACAATATGTCTCCTGAACTCCTGACTGCTGGTGCCAAGAGTGTTTGTTGATTGTGGATTCAACAAAGATTAAGTCGTTGACAATTTCAATCTTTTCTCCATCTATGATAATGTTGACTATTGGGACAGTGTGAGAATTTTTGTTTTCTTGATGTTAAGATGTAATCCCTATTGAAGGCTGTAGTCTGATCTTCTGCAGCAAACACTTCAAATCCTCTTCACTTGTACAGAATATGTACAGTTCTGACTATGCCACTAGAAATCCACTTTAAGAAGAATACAAAAATCACAAAAGAAAAAATTAGATATGACCATGATATTTACTTAAAATGGTAAATCACATAGTTTTAAAAAGTGAACAAAATACCACATATATTGTAAAATTCCAAGAGGCAGCACAATATTTTCATTAATTTATTGGTAGATAAACCTCGTGATATATTTCCTATTTTGGGGTGGCATACACATAATAAATAAGGAATAAGTATATAAGTAAGTATGTGTATTAAGTAAGGAATACCAAAATAATGTCTATTTGTGCTTTATTGACTATACAAAGGCTTTTGACTGTGTGGATCATGACAAGTTGTGAATGACATTGAGAAGAATGGGAATCCCAGAGCACTTGATTGTGCTCATGAGGAATCTATACCTGGATCAGGAGGCTGTTGTGCAACCGGATCAGAGGAGCACTGCATGGTTTGGAATTGGGAAGGGAGTGCATCAGGGTTGTATTTTATCTCCATACCTGTTCAATATCTATGCTGAGTAAATTATCCAAGAAGCTAGACACTATGAAAAAGAATATGGAATCAGGATTGGAGGGAGACTCATCAATAACCTGCTTTATGCAGATGATACAACCTAGTTTGCTGAAAGTGAGGCAAACTTGAAGCACTTGTTGCAGAAGACCAAGGAATTCAGCCTTCTGTATAGATTGCACCTCAATATCAAGAAAACAAAGCTCCTTACCCCTGGACCAATAGGCAATGTCATGATGGATGGAGAGGAGACTGAACCTGTCAACAGCTTCATCTTGCTTGGATCCACAATTAATAACCTTGGTACACATTGTTGTTGTTGTTGTTGTTGTTTGATGCTGTCGAGTCGTAGATGACTCATAGCGACCCTATGAATGAACGGCCTGAGCACTGTTCGTACATAGAGTTTCTGGAGACAAGCCATTTCAAAAGTGGATGCCGCTCCTGCTTCCAGGCTTGATTTAGTCGGGAAGCTCCAGCCAACACTTTCCACCATGGGTACCCATTACTATGATTGGCACATCACTGTCACAGGCTTCAGCATCACAGCAACCATGAGTTACCTCTGTACAGCAATGCACAGACCAGTGCTATACCACCTAGAAGAATATTTGACAGGAAGACAATTTGAACCTGGCTGAGGGCCACAGATGAAAATCACCCACCTTCGGCTTGGTAGCATAGCTTCCTTTCCACTAGGCCAACGTAGCTCTCTCTTGGTCGTCGTCATTGGTACACATTACACTGGGAAAATCTGCATATAGGGACCTGTCCAAATTATTGAGGAGTAGTGATGTCAGTTTGAGGACTAAGGTGAGTCTAATTCAGGCTATAGTCTTTCCTATTACTAGCTACGCATCTAATACCTGGACAGTGAATAAGGATGACAGAAAAAGAAATGATGCCTTTGAATTGTGGTGTTGGAGAAGAGTACTGAGCATGGATGGCCAAGAGAACAAATAGATATGTCTTGCAGAGGGTGCCAGAGTGCTCTTTGGAGGCAAGAATGATGAGGCTTTGCCTCACATGCTTTGAACATATTGCTAGGAAGTGCTATTCCTTGGAGAGGGACATGATGCTGGGAAGGATGGAGGATCAGTGAAGGAGAGAAACACCCTCCCTCAACCAGGTGGAGTGACACGGTGACTGCTGCAATAGGCTCTTGTGTGTCAGGAAATGTGAGGATGGCGCAGGACAGAACTAGGTTCAGGTTTTTGACTTGACGGTACCTAACAACAACAACAACACATTTATAATAATGTCTATCTACAAAAAAATTAAAAAGTAAAAAAAAATTGAAGAAAAACACGGAAGTAAATTCTTTCAAACTGTTTTTATTCTTTGTCATTGAGAAAAAAGTTTCTGTTTCCTAAGTCTTACTAATGACATCATCTACTTTTTAGGAAATTTGGGGTAACATTTATGCTGTTTCATCGATATGCCAGCTGTATATTTTGGGAAAACATTTCCACAAACTAGCTTATGGCTCTGTACCTTTAAATTCTTATCTCAACCTCTGTAACCAATGTCTTTCCTGAGTCCACTACAAGAGGATGCGTTCAGCACCGTGGACAGGGTACTCCCAGAAGTAATATGTACTATTCTGATTCATAGTGACCCTGTAAAGCACAACAGAAGAATGTCTGTAGGACTCTGTAGGACAGAGTGGAGCAATGTATACAAATCAGACTCATAGGAACTCTATGGGACAAAATAGAACTTACCTATAGGCTTTCTGAGACTATAATATTTACAGAAGCCAACGGCCACATCGTTCTCCCATGGAGCAGCTAGTGGGTTCGAACAGCTCGCCCTAAGGTTAGCAGCCCAGTACTTAGCTATTGTGCCACCACAGATCCTTCCAAGACTCCTCCTCTATCTCATTATCAATCATTAGGGAGTCAAAACCGACTTGTAGCTGATCTTCAGCTGATTTTTCTAAGCTGTAAATCACACAGGAGGAAACTGTCTTATCTTTCTCCCTCTGAGGCCCCGGTGGATTCGAACCTTCAGAGAAACGCAGCCTTTGGGCTAACAGTACTCATCCCTACAGACTACTCCACCAGAACTCCCTCCTCCCGGGCCTGGTTAGATAATTTACATATGTGTTGTTGTTAATGTGCGATCAAGTTACCTGTGACTCATAGCGGCACTGTGTACATTAGCTCTGAAACCTGCTCTTTCCTGAGCCAATCTCATCATCTCCAACAGAGCTGCTCCTACTTACATATACACGGGCATATGTGTGAGAAGATGCTCGAGGGAATGGGATGACATAGTGGTGAGGATGGCGAAGGATCGGGCAGTGTTTCACCGTGCGATACTTAGGGTCTCGATGAGTCAGAGCCAGCTCCCTCCATGATGCCTAACAACAACAACAACATCTGTGACCCACAAAAAGTACGCCACTAAGCTCAATCTCAATGTATCCTCAAGTCACCTCTCCCCGAGTCGAGATCCTGGAGTCACTCCAAAAACACTGACGGCAAAGAGAAGTGGAGGGTGCAGGAAATAGGACTTGGGAACCAATTGCATTTAAAACATCTCCCTGGGGCAAATTTTACAAAATCATCAAACGATGGGAACACAAGCCTCTAAGGCCCTTGGACTCCGGGGGTAATGAAAATGGTTTGGATCAAAGCAGAAGTGGCACAACATTATGAATGTGTGAAATGCCACAAAATTGCACACTCTGCAGCGGTCAGCTGTATGCTATGTGAATTTCACCTCAATAAGAAATGAGAGGTTTTTTTAAAGAAAGAAAGACTTTAAAAAAAAATATTCAGGAGAGCGATGATTGGAGGTTTTCTGAGGGTGGCAGCAGTGGAGGTGGTGAGAAGCAGTTATCATCTGCATATGATCTGAAGGTAGAGCTGACAGAATTCGCTGATGGATTGAGTGTTGGCAGGGAGAGAAAGGGAGGAGTCAAAAAAAATGACTCCGAGAGTTTGGATCTGAGAAGCTGCCAAGAGGGAGTTTCCATTTAAGTGAGATGAGACGAAGAGCAGATCGAGTGGAGGGGCAGGAGTTTGTTTTTTGTCCAGGTGAATTTAGAAGTTGTCTCCAACCCTTCCAGGGGGCGTGTTGTCAGGAGGGACAAGCCCCAGGTGCGGGGGTGGGGCGGGGTGGTGGTGACGGCCAATGAGATGAATTGACACAGTGGCTACAAAGAGGACGGCCAATGAGGTGAATTGACACAATGGTTACAAAGAGCTCAACCACAACAGGGTTGATGAGGGTGGGCTGGACCGGGCAGTGTTCCGTCCTGTCCTTTGGAGGGTCACAGTGAATCAGAGCTGACGCCAGGGCACCTAACAACAAGAACAGTGGGTCACTGGAATATTCCTTAGAAGGTAGAATGCCAAGACTTTGGATGCATCATCAGGAGATGCCAATCTTTAGAAAAAGGGATCATATTTGGAAAATAGAAAACTGGGAAAACCAAGCCCACCGTCACCAAGTCGCTTCTGACTCCTAACAGCCTTTTAGCAAAGAGGAGAACTGGCCCGCAGGGAACCCAGGCTGTGCATTTTTTAGAAGCAGACGGGCTCATCTTTCGCCTCAAGAACAACTCGGAGGTGTGAACTGCCAACCTCGGCGGCTAGCAGTCAAATGTTAAACAACAACATCACCAGAATGTCTTTTTGATAAAGCAGAGGACCAACACAAAGTGGGGGGACTCCCAATGTGGGTTTGAAACACCTGCGTTGGCAGGGCAACGCTTCACCCACTAGGCCACCTCAGCTCCCTCTGGAAGATTATTTTTGTGTACCATCAAGACTGAATCAACCCAGAGCTGGCCCTCCAGCAGGATTTTCAGAAGTAAATCGCACAGGAGTTTCAGGCCTGGACCAAGGTCAAACGGAGAACAAAGGATTCAAGGAATATCAACATGTTAACAAAAGCGATTGAACAGCTCAACTACCATGGAGTGCCCCTCCCTTCCCTCTCTAGAAGACCACCCACCTGGCTAAACCACAGTGCAATGTCCCTCCCGAAAGACCCTTACCATAAAGACCCTGCCCTATTAAAAGCCGAATTGCATTGGGAAAGTCAGCTGTCAGAGACCTCTCCAAGGTACTGAGGAGCAATGATGTCAGTCTGGAGACTAAGGTGCACCTGATACAGGCCATGGTCTTTGCCATTACTTGCTATGCCTCAGTGAGGTGGACAATGACTAGGGATTATAGAAGGAGAGTTGATGCCTTTGAGTTGTGGTGCTGGAGAAGAGTATTGAATATACCATGGACCCCTGGGAGAACCAACTAATTCGTCCTGGAGAGGGTGAATCCAGGCTGCTCCTTGGAGGCAAGGATTCTGAGGCTCTGTCTGACATACTTTGGACATGTTGCAAGGAGGGACCAGTCCTTGGAGAGGGATGACATTCTTGGGAGGGTGGAGGGACAGCGCAGGAGAGGAAGACCCTGGATGAGATGGATTGATTCAGTGACTGGGATAATGGAGGTAGGTGTGTCAGAGACAATAAGATTGGCACAGGATAGAACTGGGTTTAGGGCTGTTGTACATAGGGTCACTATGAGTCGCAGGTGACTCAAAGACACATAACAACAACAACAACAATCTCTTTCTCTGCAGACCAAGGAATCCCAACCGGGAGACCCCTTAATAAAGCTTCCTTAGCTTCCTTTCTTTCTCTGGTCCCTTCCTTGAGTCCTTGGCCTTTCGTCCAGTGCAAAGACCTTACAAGGAGGAGATTGACCATCTTTCTCCCGTGAAGCAGCTGGTGGATTTGCACTGTGTATCTTTGTGTTGGCAGCACAATTCCTTTGGAGTGCAAAACCCTCTGAAATAGTTCTACTCTGAAACATGTGGTGTTGGTGTTGTTATTGTATGCCATTGAGTTGCCTGTGACTCACAGTCACCCTCTGTACAACAGCTCTGAACCCTGCTCTATCATGATCCAATTTTTTTTTCATGATCCAATGTTGTTGTCTCTGAAACACCTACCCCCTTTACCCCAGTCCCTGAATCAATCGATCTCATCTAGGGTCTTTCTCTCTTGTGCTGTCCCTCCACCCTTCCAAGCATGATGTCTCTCTCTACTAACTGGTCCCTCCTGGCAACATGCCGAAAGTATGTGAGACAGAGCTTTAAAATGCTTGTCTCCAAGAAGCAGCCTGGTTTAGACCTCTCCAGGTCAGACCTGTTTGTTCTCTTAGCAATCTATAATATATCCAATGCTTTTCTTCAGCACCACAAGTCAAAGGCATTGATTCTTCTTCTATCATTATGAGGCACCTTTAAGTAAGAATTGACTCAGTGGCAGTAGATATGTGTGTGGGTGCGTGCGTGAAGAGATGTCTAAGAAGAGATTGGCCCATCCTATTATAAAGGTCAAGAAGGTTTGAAATCCACAGAGCAGGCCAGCAGGCTGGAACCTCAATAGAAATAAGTTGATATTGTACTCTTAAGGCTAGATTTCTTCTTCTCAGGGAAAACTTGGGTTTTTTTCTCCTTGAAAAAACCTCAAAGTTAAAAACTTATATTTTTCACTGGATTGGATAAAGCTCATCCACCTCAAGAAGGGTCTGTCATGCTTTGGATGTTACCCAAAGGAGTCAGTCCCTAGAAAAGTACATCTTTCTTGGTAAATAAAATGGCCAGTGAAAGAGCAGAAGATCCTCAACAAGATGAATTAATACAGTGGCTGCAACAATGGACTCAAAGAAGTGAAGATTCTAAGGATAGTTCAGAACTGGATGGGTCACTGTGAGTTGAAGCTCACCTGATATTATCTATATGATGCATCCTGTCTCCGTACCTTTTCAATCTCTATGCAGAACAGGCCATTCAGGAGACTGGACTTTTTGAGGAGTAATGTGGCATCAGGATCAGATGAAGACTCATCAACAACCTGCATTGTGTAGATGATGCTTCCTTGCTTGCAGAAACGGAGGAGGACTTGAAGCATTTGCTGCAGAAGGTCAAAGACTGCAGTCTTCAATATGGATTGAAACTCAACTTGAAGAAATGAAGATTCTGCAAATAGAGATACCACTCGACCCAGCAGTTCCACTACTGGGAATATACCCCAAAGAGACCATAACTGACATCCAAGAAGATATATGCACATCCATGTTTACTGCACCTTTGTTCACAATAGCAAGGAGTTGGAAACAGCCCAGGTGCCCATCAACAAATGAATGGATGGAGAAGCTGTGGTATATTCACACAATGGAATACTACACCACATTGAAAAACAAGGAACTCATGCAACATTATTAAAAATGGGTGACCCTGGAGGACATTATGCTGAGTGAAATATCTCAGTCACAAAAGGACAAATACTACATGGTACCACTGTTGTAGAATGGGACTGATATCAGGGTTGGGGTAAGACTGAGAAAAACTGGGTAAATTACATATACTGCATTGAAACAGATGAGGGAGAGAATAATTTAAAAGCCATATATGATAGGGTATTATGGTTATCACAAGAGTCCAGAATTAAGGGTGCATAGTGGAGTGTACATGGAGGGATGCGGGGGGATTGTATACCAAAGAAAGAATTTTTCTTTTACTTTTTCAAAGAGAGAAGCAAACTTGGGGGGACGGGAGGGAGGACTGGGCAGGGAGAATAGTGCAACAATGAATGAATGGAAATCCAAAATCTCTATAAATGTTCATTAAAATTATTAAATTTAAAAAAAAAGAAAGAAAGAGTCTCACCACTAGGCCAATTGATGGAGAAGATTGCTAACAATTTCAACTTGCTCAGTTCCACAATCCACACTCCTGGCACCAGCAGCCAGGATATCAGAAGACAAATTACATTGGGAAAGTGGGCTGTCAGAGACCTCTCCAGAGTACTGAAGAACAACAATATCAGTCTGGAGACTGAGGTGAGCCTGATCCAGGCCATAGTCTTCGCAATAACTCGCTGTGCATCAGAGAGCTGGACAATGACTAAGAATGAGAGAAGAAGGATCAATGTCTTTGAGTAGTGGTGCTGGAGAAGAGTATTGAACATGCTGTGGACTGCCAAGAGAACAAACATGTTTTTCTTGGAGGGGGTGAACTTAAGTTGCTCCCTGAAGAAAAAGATTTTGAAGCTCCTTCTCACACATTTTGGGCACGTGGTCAGGAAGGACCAGTCCTTGGAGAAGGACATCATGTTTGGAAGGGAAGAGGGTCAGCACAGGAGAGGAATTCCCTGAAGGAGATGGATTGACACTATGGCTGTGGCAATGGGGTCAGAAGTGTCAGAGACTATGAGATTGGCTTCGTAAGGTTTCAATGAGTCATAGTCAATCCAATATCACATAATAACAATAACAACAGAGCATAGATGTGAACCACACCCTCACAACACAACTAGGAACTAAAGCCTGACCAAACTGACAAAAATTAAGCACACTAGAGTGGGTACCTGAGAAGGGCATGGACAAAGTAGAGAAATAGCTAAAATTCAATTCAGCCAAAGAAAGACACTGGCATCAAATTGGTTTAGTAAGTTCATGTACTTGCTGTTATAAGGCAAAAAAAAAGCATAGAGATCCCTGGAGGGAGAGGCCTTGCCAAGGGGAAGAAGAAGAAGCAGCAGATTTGGAAAAATTTGGCAGAGAAAAGGAGTGATTGAGAAAAGCAGTGTGGTGACGTGATTAAGAGGATAGCCCCTGGAGCCAGGCTGTTGTTGGGTGGCATGGAATAGACTATGACTCATCGCAACCACATGAACCTTGCCATTCTCACCATCTCCAATACACTTGACCCATTGTAACAGTCCCTGGATCAATTCATCTGCTGAGGGTCTTTCTCTTTCTCTCTGATCCTCCACCTTTCCCAGCATGATAATGTCTTATTCCAAGGACTAATCGCTCCTAAGAAGGTATCCAAAGTGTGTGTGTGTGTGTCAGCCTTAGTCATTGTCCAACTTTCAGAAGCTTAAGAAGCAACTGAAAAGATTGGTTTGCATCAAGCTCACCTTAGTCTTTAAACTGACGTCATTGCTCTGTAGTACTTTGAAGTTAGACTACTTGGGTTCAAATCCCAGTCCTGCTATGTTTCCCTTTGTTGACAAGGGATTTGATTTCTCTTTGTCTGGTTTCCCCATCCATATAATTTGTAGTCTTACCTTATGAAGGGGGAGCAGGGATGGTTCCGTGGTAGACTTCCATGCAGAAGCCCCTGCTTCAATTTCCAGCTGATGCATCTTATGCACGGCCACCACCTGTGTGTCAGTGGAGGCTTGTGTGTTGTTATTCAAGGAGCCATAATGGTGTGATGGTTAAACTCTCAGCTGTTGACTGAAAGGTGGGCAGTTCAAACTCACACAGTGGAGGAAAGAGTTGGCCATCTACTCCCAGATTACAGCCTAGAGAACCCTATGTGTCAGCTGCAGTCACTGCAAATCAGAATTTAATGGAGGTCACACAACCACAACAAGACGGTGTTATTCAGTGGACCTTTTAGATTAAGAAGCAAGCTCTGGCAGCTGAGAGAGTAAAATGTCAAGCTGCCAACCCAAGGCAGGTGGTTCAAACCCACTAATTGCTCTGAGAAAGAAAGATGGGCATCTCCTCCCATGGATTTACAATGTTGAAAAATCCACCAGAAGGTCAGCTATAACTTGGTTCTGATTGGACAGCAATGACTTGGTTGGCAAGAATACAAAATTCTCATCAACAAATGAATGGCTAGAGAAGCTGTGGTATATTCACATAATGGAATGCTATGCAGCATTAAAAAGCAAGGAATTAATGAAATATTATATAAAATGCGTGGCCCTGATGGACATTATACTAAGTGAAATATCTCAGTCACAAAAGGACAAATATTGCATAGTGCCACTCTTGACTTCGGGGTTGGGGGGAGACTGAAAAAGAGGAAATAAATAATGTATACTGCATTGAAATAGATGAGGGAGAGAACTCTTTAAAAGGGGTTTATGATTAGGTATTATGATCATGAAAGGAGTCCAGAATGAACGCTGCATAGTGGAGTAGACTTAGGGGAGAAATTGTATAACAATGAAATAATTTAACTTTTCAAAAAGAAGAGCAAACTGGGAGAGAAGAGTGGGCAGGGAGGAAAGTGCAACAATGAATGAATGGGGGGGAATAAAAGTAAGATGCACTGACTCAAGTGGTAAAATCTTCAATCACTTTATATGCATCTGAAAGCAGGGCAATTCATAAGGAAGACTGAATTTTTTAAAAAAAGAATACAAAATTCCTCACCACTTGACTGATGAACAACATCATGATAGACGGGAAAAAGATTGAAACCGTTAATCTTACTTGAATTCACAATCAATACTCTTGGTACCAGGAATGGGAGATCAGAAGATGTAATGTATTGGGCAAATCTGCTGCCAGAGACCTCTCCAAATTACTGAGGAGCAATGATATAAGTCTGAAGATGAAGGTGAGCCTGGTTCAAGCCATGGTCTTTTCATCTTGCAATGCATTAGAGAGCAAGATAACGAATAAGGATGACAGAAGAATTCAATGCCTTTGAGTTGTGGTGTTGGAAGAGTACTGAACAACTTATGGACTGCCAAAAGAACAAATAGTTACGTCTTTGGGAAAGTGCAGAGAGAGGGGTCATTAGAGACAAAGATGGCAAAGCTTCATCCCTTATACTTTGAACATCATGCTTGAAAAGGTGGAGGGTTGATGAGAAAGAGGAAGACCCTCAACAAGATGGATTGACACAGTGAGTGCAGCAATGGTCTCAAGTGTGCCAGAGATGATGAGGATGGCACAGGCCAGGACAGGGTTTAGATCTGTTTGCAGAATTCCTATGAGTCATACTCAGGTTGATGGCACTTAACAGCATAACTACAGGAAGAAAGACTAGAGATCTACTTCTAAAACACCAGCCCACGCAAACTCTAGCATTCACAATTACTGATCCCATTCCACATGAGGTCCCCGTGAGTTGGTTTCACAACCACAACAACCCTATGAAATGATGCACAGAAACTAATGAGACACACTGACTACAGCCCCCCACTACCCTGAAACCGGAAGAACTAGGTGGTGCCGAACTATTACAACTAACTCTTCCGATAGGGATCACAGGAGAAGGTGTGGGTAGAGAGTGGGAGAAAAACGCAGAACAAAATTAAAATTAAAAATCATACACAAAGCACAAGTACAAAACATGATGCACATGAATGATTGTATGCAAAGCAACAAAACAGTTAAAAAATAAATAGTAAACTGGAAAAAATAGCAGAAAGAAAAAAATTAAAAACCATGAAAAGATCAAAGTTACTGATCTGATAGAGACTGGAAGAACCTTTGAGACCATGGCTCTTAAACACCCTCCAAACATGCAATTGAATCTACCTTTGGAGTTGACTTTTCAGCCAAACAGGAGGAATATAATCCTCAGATGCCTCTGAGACCAAAAGAGTTGCTCATACCCAAAAACAAAGCTCAGAAGGCGGAGAAAAAGGATGAGTGGAAACCAGAACCACAGGGAGGAAGTGGGACGAGTTCTCTCACATTGCTACTATCAAACAATCAAACAAAACCAAAATAGGTCTCCATTGTTAGATTGTTAACTTCACCCAACTGCAATAATTAAGAGTGGAAAATTAAAGTCCTTAAAAAAAAAGTGCAGTCAGGATGTTCCTGGGAGTTGAGGATGGTAAGACTTCATCTCCCATCCTTTGGGTATGTTAGCAGGAGAGGCCAAACCCTGCAGGCGGGCATCATGCTTGGTGAAGGAGAGGGTCAGCAAAGGACATAGCAGCTGCAACAGGGAGTGGAGCACAGTAGTTATTTTGAGGAGGCTGCAAGAACGGGCAGGGTTTGTTCTATTGTACAGAGAGAGGGCCACTATGAGCTGGACTAACACAATAACAGTACATAAAACAACTTAAAAAGATGCACACCCATGTTTATCGCAGCTTTGTTCACAATAGCAAGGAGTTGGAAACAACCCCGGTGCCCATCAAGAAACGAATGGATAGAGAAGCTGTGGTATATTCACACAATGGAATACTATGCTGCATGGAAAAACAAGGAACTCATGCAATATTATACAAAATGAGTGATTCTGGAGGACATTATGCTGAGTGAAGTATCTCAGTCACACAAGGACAAATACTGCATGGTGCCACTGTTGTAGAATGGGACTAACATCAGGGTTGAGGTAAGACTGAGAAAAACTGGATAAATTATGTATACTACATTGAAACAGATGAGGGAGAGAACAGTTTAAAAAGCGAAATATGGCGGGGGGGGGGAAGCGTTCTATGATAGGGTATTACGGTTATTACAAGAATCCAGAATGAAGGTTGAATAGTGGAGTGTACTCAGGGCAGGGGGCTAAGGGGGTGCAGGGGAGCCAATGAAAGAATTTTTCTTTTATTTTTCAAAGAGAGGAGCAACTGGGGTGGGGAGGGGTGGGCAGGGAGAAAAGTGCAACAGTGAAAGAATGAAAATCCAAAATCTCTGTAAATGATCATTAAAATTAATAAAATAAAAATTTTAAAAAAGAATCAAAGTTACAAAGGAAACAAAAGCTGTTCACTCAGAAAGAATTTATTATAGACAAAAATACTAATGCAGTTTATCTTAAATAAAAAACTAAAAAAGAAAAAATACACAAAAATCTCTCTCATCCTCTACAAAACCTGAGGTGAGCAGTCTAGAATATCTGTGATGTTCTCTGAAGGGGGGGGGAATCACCTTTTTTTCTCTTTTTTTGATAAAACACAGTGCATTATGATCTGACTTCCCTTTTGAAAGGATGACTCTAGTTGCTGGTTAGAAGGAGGGGGCAAGGTGGAAGAGGGGACCCAGGGAAGAGGCTTCTGTGAAAGTCACCTCCCAATTCCCCCATAGTAGGCATTGATGGGGGCCTGGGGCCTGGTGGTGCCGGTGGAGGTGGGGAGACGGGTACAGATTTGGGATCCTGTTTAAAGGTGCAGCAGAAAGAGTTTGCTGATGGATTGGATCTGGGTATGGGTGTCAAGGACAATTCCAAGGTTTTTGGCCCTAGCCTCTGGGAGGGTTTGGAATTTATCCCAGAGGCAGTAGGCAGTCATAGGAGGATGTTCACACTCAGGGAGGGAGGGGGGGAAGTCAGATGCCTTACTCGCCAAGGAGACAGCCAGGACCGGAAGCACAGACTGAGAAACAGGAGACCAGGGTGGATCCCAGCTGCTGGGCCTCTGGGCAAGAGAAAAACCCTCCTTGGGCTTCAACCTCACTGTCCTAAAGAGGCTGCTAAGAAACACAAGACTCTTGGGGGAGATTTTTTTTCCGTTTTAAATCAACTTTGCCATATAAAGTCCATTCTGACCCATGGTGACACCCTGTGTCACAGAATAGAGTTGCCCTATTGTGTCCTCTTAGCTGCAATCTTTATAGAAGCAGGTTGCATGCACACTCATGTTTGTTGCGGCTTTGTTCGCAATAGCAAAGAGCTGGAAACAACCCAAGTGCCCATCAAAAAACAAATGGATAGAGAAGCTCTGGTATAGTCACACAACGGAATACTATGCAGCATTGAAAAACCAAGAACTCATGAAATATTATGCCAAATGGATGACCCTGGAGGACATTATGCTGAGTGAAATATCTCAGTCACAAAAGGACAAATATTGCATAGGGCCACTGTTGTAAAGAGAGACTGACATTGGGGTTGGGGGAAGATAGAAAAGGAGGAGAGAAATGATGTATGCTGCATTGAAACAGATGAGGGAGAGAACTGTTTAAAAGGGACATATGAAGGGTATTCTTGCATTACAGAAGTCCAGAATGAATGATGCATAGTGGAGCAGACCTGGGGGAAGGGACTGCATAACAATGAAAGAGTTTTTCTTTTTCTTTTCAAAGAGAAGAGTGAATTGGGAGGGAGGGGAAGGGTGGGTAAGGAGAAAAGTGCAACAGTGAATGACTGGAAACCCTATGTCTCTTTAAACTTTCATTAAAATTAATAATAAGAAGAAGAAAAAAGAAACCGGTTGCCTGGCCTTTCTTCCGCACAGCCTTTGGGTGTGTTTGAAACACCTGCAGGTTAATAGCTAATTACAAACCATTTGTGCCACCCAGGCTTCTCACAAAACACCTTGCTGCTGATGTTAAATGCTGTTGAGAGTCAACACACCTTCTCAAAGATGCGAAGGACACACAGAACAAAAGTCTTGATCTTGCATCGTTCTCACAATCTCTGCTGTGCTCAAGGCCATGACTGCAGCCATTGTGCCGATCCATCCTGTTGAGGGTCTTCCTCTGTTTCCTTGACCCTCTACTTATGAAAGCATGATGTCCTTCTTCAAGGACTCTTACATGAAAGCCAGACCAATTGCTGTCAAGATGATGCCAATTCCCTTTCTACGAAGATGGCCCCAAAAGTGAAGAAGGAAGCTCCTGCCACTCCCAAAACTGAATCCAAAGCAAAGGTGTTAAAGGCCAAGAAGACATCATGAAGGGCATCCACAGCCAAAAAAAAAAAAAAGAAGATCCACATGTCACCCACCTTCTGGCAGCCTAAGACTCTGAGACTCTGAAGGCAGCCCAAACACCCCCGAAGAGCGTCCCCAGGAGAAACAAGCTTGACCACTATGCCATCATCAAATTTCCCCTGACCACTGAGTCAGCCGTGAAGAAGATAGAAGATAACAACACACTTGTGTTCATTGTGGATGTCAAGGCCAACAAGCACCAAATCAACCAAGCTGTAAAGAAGCTCTATGACATTGATGTGGCCAAGGTCAACATTTTGATCAGGCCTGATGGAGAGAAGAAGGCCTGTGTTTGACTTGCTCCTGACTATGATGCTTGGGATATTGCCAACAAAATTAGGATCATCTAAACTTGAATCCAGCTGGCTAATTCTAAATACAAATTTTTCTAACCATAAAAAAAAGAAGATGATTCCAATTCATGGAGAAGAACTCATACATTCCAGAGTAGACCTGCACCCTGCAGGACTGTCAATGGCTGTGACCCTTCCTTCAGAAGCAGGTCACCAGGCCATTCCTCCGAGTCACCTCTGGATAACTTCAAACCACCAACTTTTCTGTTAGTAAATGAGCACGTGCATCATTCAGAGACTCCCAAAGGACTTCATAGTGCTGAGATTTTTTTTTTTTTGCTCCAAGATTCTCTGACTCAGAGAGCTCCAGAATCAGATAAATACCCCAGCGTTATGCAAAATTCTGTCCTGTCAGCATCCTCCTCTCCAGAGCCCATGTTTGAGCCACAGGACAGAAAGGAGAACTGCCCTGGTGTTAGAGTTTGGGGGATAACACACATCCATGCAGTGATGGGCAATATTTATGGAGAATACACTCTATGCCAAGGGCTGTCCGGGCGTGGTCATGCCTGATCCACCCCACAAGGGCGATAATAAAGGAATTCATTAGCAAACTTTTAAAGATGATATAACCAAGGCTCTGGAGAGGTGAGGTGACTTGACCAAAGTCACAGAGCAAGACACAAAGGAGAACGAGGATTCAATGACTTCGCCCTCCTCTGCTGCTGTCACTCTGGCCCAGCCACTCTCACCTGGAGAGTGGCCATCACCTCCTCTTTGATCTCCCTACCGTGGCTCCTGCCCCTCTAACAACATATCCTTCGCATATAGCCAGAAAGATCTCGTGATGAAACCTAAGTCAGATCATGTCCCCGCCTCTGCTCAAGAGCCTTCCGTGGCTCCCACCTTCCTCAGAGTCAAGGTCAAGTCTTTGTGGTAGCTCCCGAGGCCTTCTATTTTCCACTCCCTACCTAAATCTCTGTCCTCATCATTTCCACTCTTTCCCTCTCCTGTTCTTCTCCAGTCTCCCTGGACTTCTTACTGCTCCTCCAATGCACCCGTTATGTTTCTGTCTCAGGGCCTTTGTACCTGCTGTCCGCTCTCCCTGCTCCTCAAATCTCCATTTGGTTCACATCCCTTTTAGATTCCTGCTCAAACTTCACCTTCGCAGTGAAGCCTGCCCTGAATTTCCTGTTTATAACTGCTGCTATTGCCTTCCCCAGCCCCTCCCCTGAAGTGTTTACATGAAACTTAACAACATCTAACATGTCACACATTTTACTTATGATCATTGTCTGTTTCTCTAGGACACGAACTCATGAAGTCTGAAGTGTGTCTATCCTGGAGAAGATGCAGCCAGACTGTTTCTTGGAGACAAAGATGGTGAAGCTTCATCTCAGAAACTTTGGGCATGTTGAGGCTATTCCTCGGAGAGGGACATCATGCTTGGAAAAGTGGAGGAGCAGTGAAAGAGAGGAAGACCCTCAACCAGACGGATTGACCGCAGCAATGAGCTCAAGCCTGTCAGAGATTGTGAGACGGGCACAGGCTAGGAGAGGATTCAGATCTGTTGTTCATAGGATTGCTATGAGGCATACTCAACTCAACAGCACCTAATAACAACAAAAGTGCTAAGAAGAGGTAGAGGAGCTTTAGTAGCCTACTGGTAAGAAGCTTCTCTGCAATCCCAAAGGCATGTGGTTTGAATCCACCAACTGCTGCACAGGACAAGGAGGGCAATCTTCCCCCATGCAATTTATTAGCTCTGAAAACAAGCTGAAGGTTCAGCTATGGGTCGGTTCCAACTCAAGAGCACCTAACAATAGAACCTAGGGAGCTCTGGTGGCCAAATGGTTCAGAAGTCATGCAGTTCAAATCCACCAGCTGGTCCATGGGAGAAGGGTGAGCAATCTCCTCCCATGTAATTGACAGCCTCTGAAAACCCACTGGAGGGTCAGTTATGAGTCAGTTGGGTTGTTTTTTTTTTTTTTGGTGTTTTGTTTTCTTTTTTAGTTTTGTGTTTTATTTATTTAAGTAGTTCAGGCCTTGACTGCATATTTCCGCAGTGGGTACAGGCGCTCTTTTTGCTGCTGCTTCTTGGACTTCAAGTTCTCCTCATGCTTGTTGAACCTTTGGCGCATGGCATGTATTTTCTTGGGCCACAGATCCAGGGGTTTGTACTTCTTGCCTTTATAGTATTTTCTGAGGTTCTCCTTCTGAGTCTGGTTAATAACAGTGAGAACACGGGCACTGGATTTTTGGACAACTCGGATTTTGGAGAGCTTATGCGCAGCTGGGAAAGCTCCACTTTCAGATCATCCAGCTGTTTTAACAGCTCCTCCTTCTTGCCGCGAAGGTCCAGAGCCTTGATTTTAGCCATAGCTGAGCGATGGAACCTGGCTGCCGCCTGATCCAAGCCCAAGAGAAAGAGCTATCAGTCAGTTTTGACTCAACAGCACACAACAACAAGAAGTACCTAGAAGCACTTGCTGCTGAAGATTAAAGACTACAGTCTTCAATATGGATTGCATCTCAACATCAAAAAGATAAAAAAAATCTTCACCACTGGACCAAGAGGTAGCATCATGAAAGATAGAGAAAGGATTGAAGTTGCTGATGATTACATTTTACTCGGATCCACAATCAACACCCTTGGGACCAGCAGTCAGAAAATAAAAAGATGAATTGCATTGGGAAAATCTGCTATCAAGCACCTCTCCAGAGTGCTAAAGAGTAATGAAGTAAGTCTAAAGACTAAGGTGCATCTGGTTCAAGCCATGGTCTTCTCAATTGTTCGCTATGTTTCTGAAAGGAAGACAATGCCTAAGGATGACAGACGAAAATCAATGTCTTTTAGTTGTGGTGTTGGAAAAAAGTATTGAATATCTCATGGGCTGCCAAGAGAACAAACAGGTCTACCCTGGAGAGAGTGAAACCAGAGTGCTCCTTGGAAACAAGGATGGTTAAACTCTATCTCACAGAATTTGAGGATTTTGTCAGGGAAAGCCAGTCCTTGGAGAAGGACATCATCATGCTTAGAAAAGTGGAAGGTCAGCGCAAGAAGTGAAAACCCTCAACAAGATGGGTTGACATTATGACTATATCAATGGAGTCAAATGTATCAGAGATGGTGAGGTTGACTCAAGACCCAGGACAACGTTCAGAGTTGTTGCTCACATGGTCACTATGAGTTGTAGTTGACTCGATGGCACCTAACAACAGTGCCTAGAGCTGACATGACAGCAGCTAACAACAACTGCTTACGTGTTGGCATGTGACATGCCCCTGCCAGAGACCAAGTGAAAACCTCTCCTGTCTCCTCGGACCTCCACCCCAGGCTCTAGCCAGGCCCCTTCCACTCCATTGCTCTTATGAAGTTCATGTCATTCCTCTCCTTCAAAGCCTCCAAGGATCTTAATTTACAACCAGGATTTTTCAAGCTGTGGATCGCAAGCCATTAGCCAGCTATGAAATCCGGGATTTTTCAATAGAACACATCAGAGTCTCTGCACATAGTTGAAAAACAACCCAGCTCTCATAGAGTCAATTCCAACTCATAGCGCCCCTCCATCAGGTTCCTGCACTGTAAATCTTTACAGGGAGAGACTATTTGTCTTCCTCTCACAGAGCAGGTGGTGAATTAGAAACTTGAACCTTTTGGTCTGTAGCCTGTCACTTTGTCCATGATGCCACCAACGCTGCAAGCATGTGGAAGCATTTTAACAGTTGTCATTGAGATAATTTCAACTCAGCAGAGCTGTGCATCATAGGGGTTTTTTTCTGTGACTATTTTTTCAGAAGTAGACTGCCAGGTCTTTTTTTCATTTTCTTTTTTTATCTTTTCTGTTTTTCTTTTTTAATTGACATTTTATTGTAAGTTTATAAAGAACCTGGATTTCTATTCCTTCATTGTTGCACATTTTCCTCCCTGCACCCTCACCATCCCCCCTCCCACAGTTTGCTTTTTTCTTTGGAAAAAGTCTTCTTTCCTTGTTATACAGTTCCCCACCTCCCGACCACTTTACTATGCAGCTCTTATTCTGGACTTTTGTCATGGCAATAATACCTAATTATATATTCCTCTTATACATTTCTCTCCCCGTCCATATTATTTATCCCCTCTTTTCTTAGTTTTCCCCCAACTCCTATGTCAGTCCTGTTTTATAACTGTGGCATTATGCAGTTTTTGTCTTTTTGTGACTGAGATACTTCACTCGTCATAATGTCCTCCATGATCACCCATTTTGTATAATATTTCATGAGTTCTTTGTTTTTCAGTGCCGCATAATATTCCATTATATGAATATACCACAGCTTCTCTATCCATTTGTTTGTTGATGGGCACTTGGGTTGTTTCCAACTCTTTGCTATTGTGAAAAAAACTGCAATAATCATGGGTGTGTATATATTTGCTTGGGTGACAGTTTGGGTTTCTTTAGGGTAGATTCCCAGTAGTGGAATTGCTGGGTCAATGGTATTTCTATTTGCAACTTTTTGAGAAAGCACCATGCAGTCTTCCATAGTGGTTGCACCATTTTACATTCCCACCAACAGTGAATAAGTGTTTCAGTTTTTCCACAACCTCGCCAGCATTTGCTGTTTGCTGTTCTGTTGAATTTTGCCATTCTTACTGGGGTGAGATGATATCTCATCGTTGTTTTGATTTGCATCTCTCTTAGAGCTAGGGATTTTGAACATTTCTTCATGTGTGTGTTCACCATCTGAATGTCTTCTTTGGAGGACATTTTTTCTGAGGCTGTCAACCTCTGGATTAGCAGCTGAGTATATACAAGCATCCCTGGGTGAAGCAAGCATCCTAGTGGGTAAAGAGTTGCACTGATAGCCCAAAGACAGGAGGTTCGAATCCACCAGTCATTCTAAGTGAGGAAGATAGGCAATCTCCCCATTGTGTGATTACTGCTTCTGAAAACCTGCTGGAGTGTCACTTCAGACTCAATAGCACACACCACCAACAACAATAACCAAAAGGCTGGGTTTCTCAAGCAGTTCAATTTACCAATTATTCCAGGGGGAAAAAAACCAAACTGTCTCCTCCTGTTAAGATTTAAAGCTTCAACATGCAGGAAACACAATGTATATGAATGTTAAAAATATTAATAAGCTGCACTGCAATCCCAGATGCGCACGGTTCGAATCCACCAGATGCTCTGCCGGGGAAGGAGGGACAATCTCCTCCCGTACCAGTCAGATCTGATTTGACGGCACACACTCACACAAATAATAAAATAAAAATTAAAAAAATAAAAAATATTAATAAGAAAAAATATGTTCACAGCAGAAAAATATATTTATATTTATATAAAATATATTTACCGCTTACCCTCAATGGAGGGTCACTATGAATTGGCATCTTCCTGATGGGAGTGGGCTTGAATTTGAGGGTTAAAGGCTGGAGCATTAGATCCACCCAGTAGTAACGTGGGAGAAAAGTCTGGTGATATACCACCATTAAGGCTACAATAAAAAAAAACTTACATAGTTCTATTCTATAGCACATGGACTTACTATGAGCTGGAATCTATTTAGCAGCAAAGCATTTGGTTTGGGGTCTAACAGGCAATATGTTATGGTGCTTTTGTTTCTGTCTTCTATGTTTTGAGTCATTATGTAAATGTATTTCTTATGGTGGTCAAGAAAGTTTCTACAACCCTGCATGACATGGCCAGCCTTTCTGGTCTGATAGAGAGTGATGGCAGCCCTGAGACTCTTTGGATGTGGAATTAAACTCACCGCCTATGGTTCAACTTTCAACCAAACAATAGACAGGTCTGCAAGGTGGACAGTAACACCAGGGAGGTACTCACTCCTCAGAATAATCAACTGTGTATCATCAAATGTCCAAAATGCTGGCAAGGTTGTGGAGAGATTGGAACCCGTTATTCACTGCTAGTGAGAGTATAAAATGGTGCAGCCACTATGGAAGGCAGTATGGTGCTTTCTCAAAAAGTTGGAAATAGAAATGCCATTTGACCCAGCAATTGCACTGCTTGGAATTACCCTAAAGAAATCAGAACTGCCATCCAGACACATGTATGTAGACCCATGTTTATTGTTGTGTTATTCACAATAACAAAGAAATGGAATCAGCTCAAGTGCCCATCAACAAACAAATGAATAGAAAAACTATGGTTTATTCCACACAATGGAATACCATGCAGCACTGAAAAATAACGAACTTATAAAACATTGCACAACATAAATGACCCTGGAAGACATTATGCTGAGTGAAATGTCTCAGTCTCAAAATGACAAATATTGCATAATATTACTGTTATGATGCAAGATGGACTGACATTGGGATGTTGGGAGGAAAATAGAAAAAGAACAGAGAAATAATAAACACTGTATTGGAATAGATGATGTGAGGGAGAGAACTGTTTAAAAGGAGTATATGATTAGGCATTATATGTAAGACAATGGTCCAGATAAGAGGTACATTGCAAAGGTGACTTTGGGAAGGGGAGGTGGGGCAGGAGGAAATTGTGCAACAATGAATGAATATTAAAAAAAGTGAACTAGGGAGCTCTGGTGGCATCATGGCAAGAAACTGCACTGCAATCCCAAAGGTGCATGGTTCAAATCCACCAGATGCTCCACTGGAGAAGGAGGGGCAATCTCTTCCTGTGCCAGTCTGATCCAACTTGACGGTACACAACAAGAGAAAAAAAAATAAAAGAAAGAAAGAAAGTGAACCAGAGGCGGGGGAAGAGAGGAAAATGTGAAGCAATGAATGAATAAAAATTCAACTTCTCTGTAAACTTTGGTTAAAATCACAATTAATAAAATAAATATTTAATTTACAAAAGTATCAAATAGGCAGTTTTTGCCCAGGGATAAAGTTCAGAAGGCAGGAAGTGGTAAAATAAAAGGATAAGTGGAAAGGAGGGTCACAGGGAGGGACAGCGAAGTGTGCTGTTTCACTAATTATAATTTAATGTCATAAAATTTATCTGAACAGTTGACTGGAAAACCAATTTTCTTTATACACTTTAACTCAAGACAAAATAAAAAGGTTTTAAAAAAATTCTACATAGGATAAACTTGCCTCTCTTAGATCCCAGTACTGGCTGGTGGGGCAATGTTAACATCCGCTCTCCTTTCTCTTTGCTTCAGTCCATACCAAATGCTTTTACCTGTTTGGGTTCTTGGACTTCTTGTTGTTTTTTTGTGGTTTTTTGTTTGTTTGTTTACTTCTTGATACATCCCAATAACTTCTTCCTCCCCCGCCCATAACTTTGTGATTTTTATTTGATAGATGATAAAACTGAGGTTCAGACTGAAGAAAGCCCATGCCTGAGATCACCATACTGAAAAGTGAAGGAGAAGCTTCATTCATCCTCAGCCAGCCTGGCCTCAGCCCGCACAGGCAATGCCTGCCTACCTGCCCACTGTCCCTGCCCCTCGTGATCTGCTCTTTACATACGTGGAGCACTCAGGTGTGCGCACCCCACAGGTATAAGCTCCCTTGTAGCTCCCCCCACTACTCCATTTGGCAGAACCAGTTCAGCCCCATCGTGCATGTTAGAAAACTGAGGCCTTCACTCCAGAAAACAAAAGCTGTAGAGTAAATAGTTTCCAGCACCTCTTTCCAAACTGTTCTCACTGAGAGGCAGAAGAGAAGTGACTGAGGACGTTATTGACACTCCAGCTCACTGCCCTCGGATCTCCTGACATCTCCTGACAGCAGGCTTCCGAGGCTGTACATCACACAGGTGGAGGCGGTTCATTGCTCTCCCTCCGAGCTGCTGGTGGATTCGAACTGCCAGAGACATGCAGCCTCTTGGTTAGCAGCGTAACTCCCTACACACTATGCCACCAGAGCTCCTGTCCAATGGGTGTTCATTTCCTAGGGATGCTATCCCCAAATACCAACACCCAGGTACCTTAAAATGGAAAAAAAGGGGGGGACGGGGTGGGGGGATTGTATACCAATGAAGAAGTTTATCTTTTGCTTTTCAAAGACAGGAGCGAACTAGGCGGGGGGGATAGAGAAAAAAGTGCAACAGTGAATGAATGGAAATCCAAAATCTCTGTAAATGTTCATTAAAATTAGTAAAATAAAATCTGGGGAGGGGGGAAATGGTACCTTGAGTTTCTAGAGGCCAGGAGTCTGCATTCAAGGGGTTGGCAGGGGCAATTTGCTCCTCTGAAAATTCTGGGAGGTGGAGTTTTGTGGGGTTTTTTTCCCTCTAGCTCCTGGTCAGCCAGTGACAAGAGATTCAACTAGATGGGTTGACACAGTGATGGCTAGAATGGGCTTAAAAACAGTGGACACTGAAGGATGGGGCAGGGCTTTGTTCAATTGTCACTGTGATTCAACTTCACTCCACAGCTTTGACTTGTAGATCCGTCAACCTAATCTCCATCCTTATCATCACATAACTATCTTCCCCCTGAGTCTCTTCTTTTTTTATAAGAACGTCATTTCTAATGAATTTTGACCCATCTTACTCCAGTAGGTGCAAAGGACCTCCTTAAAGTGCTAAAGAGCAAGAATGTCACCTTGAGGACTAAGGTGTGCCTGACCCAAGCCACGGTAACTTTGCATGTCTTGGGTCAGGTATATCTTAAGCCCTCATAGGCTTGTAGAAGTTGGCCAGTGAATAAGGAAGGTTGAAGAAGACTTGATGCCTTTGAATTGTGGTGTTGGCAAGGGATATTGAATGGACTGCCAAAAGAACAAAGCAATCTGTCTTGAAGGAAGAGCCGCCAGGAAGCTCCTCGGGGGCGAGGATGGAGAGATTTATTCTGGGCATGATATCAGGAGGGACCAGTCCCTGGAGCAGGCCATCATGCTTGGTAAAGTGAAAAGGAGGAAGAACTTCAACAAGATGGATTGACAAAATGTAACAATGGACTCAAGCATCCACAGTAGCAATTGTGAGGATGACACAAGATGGGGCAGTGTTTTGATCTGCTGTGACTGAAAATGAAAACCTTTCATTGCATGCAGAGTCAGAAATGACTTGACAACACCTAACGGCAGCAGTAACTATTCCAACATGAACTCGTGTTAACGTAACAGATAACGTCTTCAAAGACCTTCATTCCACACAAGGTCATGTTTCCAAGTTCTGGGAGTTAGGGCATCAGCATCACTTTTTGAAGGACACAATCCAATCCATAACATCACACGTCAAACTTTTTTTAAATTTTATTATTTGTGTGTGTGTGTGTGTACCGTCAAATGAGATCTGACTGGTACAGGAGGAGATCGTTCCTCCTTCTCCAGCAAAGCATCTGGTGGATTTGAACCGCACAACTCTGGGATTGCAGTGCAGCTTCTTGCCACTAGGCCACCACAGCTTGCTCACATGTCAAACTTTTGTAGTCCTTTGGCTACAGGCAGTCTTTCTGGGCTTCAATTTTCTCTCTGGCAAAGTGGGAATAATAATAGTACCCAATGAAAAGAGGAGGACTTGAAATGCTCGCTGCAGAGGGTCAAGGACGCCATCGTTCAATATGGATTGAGGCTCAATATCAAGAAGACAAAGATTCTCACCACTGGACCAATTGGCAGCATCAGGATGGAGGGTGAAGAGATTGAGATTGTTCACAGCTTTAGTCTGCTTGGCTCCACAGTCAACACTCTTGGCACCAGCAGCCAGGAAATTAAAAGACGTATTGCGATGGGAAAGTCTGCTGTTAGAGACCTTTCCAAAGTACTGAAGAGCAATGGTGTCACTCTGGAGACTAAGGCTGTAGTCTTTGCGATCACTTGTTATGAGAGTTGGAAAATGACTGGGGAGGATAGAAGGAGAATTGATGCCTTTGAGATGTGGTGCTGGAGAAGAGTATTGAGGGTACCATGGACTGCCAAGAAAACAAACAGATTCATCCTGGAGAGGGTTAAACCGGGCTGCTCCTTGGAGGCAAGGATTCTGGGGCTTCATCTGACATACTTTGGACATGTTGTAAGGAGGGACCAGTCCTTGGAGAGGGACATCATGCTTGGTAGGGTGGAGGGACAGCGCAGGAGGGGAAGGCCCTCTAGGAGGTGGACTGATTCAGTGACTGGGGTAATTGGGATGGGTGTATCAGAGGCAATGAGATTGGCACAGGATAGAGCAGGGTTTAGAGCTGTTGTACATAGGGTCACTATGAGTCGCAAGCGACTCGATGGCACATAACAACAACAACAAATGTAGTGGGTGAAGCCAGCCTGCTCCTTGGAGGCAAGGATTCTGAGGCCTCATCTGACATACTTTGAGCACATTGCAAGGAGGGACCAGTCCTTGGAGAGGGACATCATGCTTAGAAGTGTGGAAGGACGGAGAAGGAGGGGGAAACCATTGATGAGATGAATTGATCCAGTGACTGGGGTAATGAGGGTAGGTGTGTCAGAGACAGTGTGATTGGTTCAGGATAGAGCAGGGTTTAGAACTGTTGTACATAGGGTCACTATGAGCCTCAATCAACTCGATGGCACATAACAAAAACAACAGTACCTAGTGGCTTATAGGCAAGAAGTTGCACTGTTAACACAAACTCAAATCTGTCCACTGCTCCTTGGGAAAAAGACGGACAACCTCCTCTTGTGTGTTTTTAAGCTCCTGAAAACTTGCTGGAGGGTCCACTCCAACTCGATGGCACACAACAACAACAGCTTGAGAGGGATCATTTAGAGGAGAAGGACGGGAATGACTGTCAACTTGAAAAACATAATCAATACCATTGAACAGATAAATTAGTGAATCAGTGTAGGCTCTGCTGTACATATTCTCAACAATAAATAAAATCTATTTTAAAATAGTACACGTCCTTAAAATAGTTTTTTTAAGACTTCAATAAGTTAGAATTCATATACGTTCTTAGAAAAGTAGGGTGGGGAATCTTCCCCACAGCCCTATGAATTCAGACTATTATTTGTTCTCCCAGTGCTCACATATAGCTAGAAAGAGTCAGGATTTGGGTGATCTTACTGGTGGTCCAGCGGTTAAGGAGTTTTGCTGCTAACTCAAAGGCAGGCAGTTTGAATCCATCAGCTGCTCTGAGGGAGAAAAATGGGCAATCTTGAATGATTTCTAGACTCTACAGACCTGTTAAAGGGTCAGCTATGAATGAATCAGCTTGGACTAAACAGCAGTAAATTGTTGTTTACTGGTTTTTTAACCCACTAGGGTACCACAGTCTTGGCATGTAGTAGTCTCAACAACATTTTTCAAATAAGGAAAGTGGAGCTCAGAGAGGGAAAGGATGTCACCCATGTCACAAAGCATGGAAATATCAGAGGTAGGATTTAGACTCAGGACTGTACGTGTAACCTTCGAGCCAACAAACTTGGGTGGAGGGAAGAGAGAAGGTTTGAGGTTCTCTTTAGTCTGAGTCTCTGGTGGCCCTGGATCTCTGGCCCTTGCCCAGCCTCAGCCGGCCCCTCCCCTGTAAGTTCGGGCCTGGGGGCACTGGACTGGCACAGATGATGGCAGAGGGTGCAGCAGCCCCTTCCACCGGCCTGTGATTGGGGCCTTGCAATCCCGCAGGATTCAATGCTTGGAAAGCTGACGTTGGGTTGCTATGGTGATGGGTTTGGGGCGGTTGCCATGGCAGCAGAACTAGCCTGGGTTTAAAAATATCTAGGAGGAGGTTTGTGTTTGTGTGTGAGTGTGAGTGCGTGACCGACCGGGCTGTTGTGTGGTGTGTGTCCAAATGGGAGGGTTTGGGTGGGGTGGATCCAGGGCCACAGGCATGACTCGGGGATGGGGTCGAGCGGCGAGCGGCTTACAGCCCTCCCTGCATGGGGGGGACCCCGTATCACTGTGATTGGCCTGTGAGGTCTGAGGGCATTGTGTACATAAGACTATGTGTAGCCCTGTAACTAAATGCATATAATAACCCAATATGTGTACAAGGCATTTGAATCTCTACATCACATGTCACTTACATGTATGTTTTCTAAGGCATAGCTCATGATTGCCTACAACTACGCTCATGTGTTTCTAACTTCTCGGGGGTGAGGGAGGAGCTGGCCAAGTATGGGGTTGTTGCAGCTCCAAGTATGTACACCTGGACATACCCAGATATTAGCTATGACCACCTGGGGCATGAGAGGAGTATCCATTCGTGTTGTGACAGCCCATGGTGTGGTTTTGGGGCCCTAGGATGGGGGCTGCATTAGGGATAGTTCTGAGGAATCTCTCTTTAATGAGTGTCTCTACATCAGAGAGCGCCTGGGTGTGACTGTGTGAGTTTGTGCACCTGTGAGGCTGGGCATGAACAGGTCCACAGGAGGACCTTTCTTTGTGAACATCTATGTCAGAGAGAAGAGATCACGGCTGCCTCCATGCATGTCAGAGCGTGTACCTGTATACTTCGAGTATATGTGCTCACAGGGTCCAAGGTGTGACTCTCTGCCTGACCCCAGTGTCTCCCTGCATCCCTCTTGCCACTGTCCTGTCTCCATGGCAACCAGCTCCCCAGCTCCCTCCAGGAAGATGGAGGGGGAGGATCCAGATCGCAGTGGACCACAACCCCTTCCCATCCCCCTTGGCTCTGGGGACAATGAGGGGGGAGGGGACAGATGGGCAGCCACCCCACCCACCCCAGGCCATCTGCTACCTCCCCCCCATCCTGGGGACCTGGGAGCTGGGCACGGCAAGGGAGGGGCAGGGAGTGGGATGAAGCAGAAGGAGGGGCCCCCAGCTGCCACAATTACCCCCTTTCAGCCTCCCTTGGTGCCTTATCTTGTCTCTGGCTAACCAAGGAAGGAAAAGACCCTCAGGGACCAGAAATTCAGAGAGAAGGAAACCCACGGATCAGAGAGCTCAAGATGTCAGCGAAGATTCTTGCTAAGGAAGGCCCCCCCCCCACTTCTGATGGCTTCAGTCTTGTCCTGCTTTCACATCTGGATCTCCTCTCTGCTCGCTGTGGGTCACTCCACGTTCCTGGGCTTCCACTCTGTCATCTGAATCTCAGGTTTTCTTAATCACGTCGATAGTAAAATTTACAAGCACCAAGAGTTGATTTTTTTGTTGTTGTTGTTGTTCCCCATCAAAACCCTGAGTTTGAAACCAAACCCCATTGTCCATGGAGTGGATTGACTCATAGGGACCCCTCCTTGAGTTTCTCCGTCTGTAAATCTTTACAAGAAGAGACAGCACATGGTGGATTCGAACTGCTGATCTTTTGATTAGCAGCCCAACACAAAACATAATGTTCTACACCACTGAAGGTCCTTGGGATTTGGGATACTCGTCCTCAAAACAAACAAAAAACCCACTGCTTTTCAGTCCAGTACACAGCTATCGTCATTGAGTTTATGATGCCTTAAATTTTTGTGGGAGCAAATTGCTATCTTTCTCCCAGGAGGCTCCTGGTGGATTTGAACTGCTGACCTTCCAGTTAGCAGCCTGACATGTTACACAGTGCACCTGACTCTTAGGGGATCTGTAGCGCTGGTCACTGAATTAAGAGCCAACTGTGTGCTAGGCTAGGTGCTACATGCTCCCTCTCAAATTCCGAATAAATTGAATCCGGAGTTCTCCCTACTCTGGGTTGATTCTATAGGGCGTGGATCAAAGCTTGAGGCGGAACTTTGTAGCTGAGGGAATTGGGAAGCACTGTGAAGCGGGATTTCTCTTCCTGATCAAGTGACACGAAGGGCTCAGTTTCGCAGTCTGTAAAATGGGGATAGCGAGAGGACCTCAAGAATTTCGTTGATCTGGGGAGAAACTAAGCTAAGGTATACAAAGCACTTGCTTAGAATCGAACCTGGCAGGTAGCCAGGGCTCCATAAATGTTGGATAAAGGTGAGGGTAGGGACGCTGAGGAAGCATCCTGGGGCCTTATTGTACGCAGCCGGGGGTCCCTCTCCCAGCTACAGGAAAGGGGCGTGGACACATCGGGGGCGTGGTCAAGGAGTCAAAGAAGGGCCAATGGGGCGCCGGAGGGCGTGGCCCTTGTCGACACGGGCGTGGCCTAAGGTGGGTGGGTGGGACCCGGCTCTGGGGGAGCCTCCGGGAAGAAGATGCTCGGGCCAGCAGCCACCGTCAGCCCCGTCGCCGCTGCCGCCCGCTCCCGGCGCCCCCCGGGCCCCCACTAGCGGCTGCCTCCACCTCACACCTCCGGCCCCGCTCCTCCGGCCCCCCGCCCTGAACAGGGCCTGGGGGGCTCGGCCCTCTGCCCAGGGAAAAGCAAAACAAGGGGATCCCGTTGCCTGAGTGGTGCGGCCAGTGCCGGGTCTCTGTGATCGAGAGAGAGAGAGAGACCCCCCCACCCCATCCCCGAGTGCTCTTCGAGTTCCCTCGGGGACTCCCCTGGCCCCTCATCCTGCTCACATCCGTCCTCCAGGCTCTG
>NW_006400065.1:2061233-2080138 GCF_000299155.1 Elephantulus edwardii | reverse complement strand
CCTCAACCCACCACCGCCGCCGCAGCCGCAGCAGCAGCAGCAGCAGCCGCCGCCCCAGGCCCCCCCCATGGAGCCCGAGGCCCTAGATTCCCGCAAGAGGCCCCTCGAAACGCCCCCCGAGGTGGTCTGCACCAAGCGCAGCAACACGGGAGGTGAGCTGGGGCTGCGGCCCGGGGGGTGCAGCGCTGGAGGGGGGACCCGGGCCTCGCCTTTCTCCATCCCTGCCCCCCACGCCAAGTGGCAGGTGCAGGGGGTTGAGGAGGGGCTGGGTGCCCCTCTGGGAGGCGGGGGCCGTGGAGAGCTTTGGGGAGGGGGCCGGACCCCCTCCCCCTCTCGCCGCGGCCCGGGGCTTCGAGCTTTGTCTGCCAGGAGAAGGCTTGGGGGAGGGAAGGGGCGGTAAGTGTCCTTGGAGGGGCACCGAGGATGGGGGCATGGGTCCCTCGGGGCGGGTGTCTCGGTGTCCTTGTGCTGTGTGTGCTGTGACCCTTCCCGGGCGAGGGTGTTCCCCAGCCTCTTGTCTGCTGAGGATCCCAAATGTGTGCTCAAGGGGAGGAGGGGAGGGAAGGGGGAGAGGAGGCCTGTGGACGCCGGGCTTCCTGGCCTCCCTCCCCGGGGATGTCCTGAGCGGGGCTTGTCCTGAGCAGAGGCGCAAGTGGGCCAGGGGCGGGATTGTGCGCGGGGACCGGCTGGGTGGGTGTGTTGGGTGACACGGAGGAGAGAGTGGGTGTGTGGAGCTGAGGAGGAGAATGTGTGGCCAGGACAGGTGTGTGTTCCTCTGTGTGTGTGTGTGTGTGTGTGTGTGTGTGTGTGCATATACTCGCTGACTCTTGGATTGTGACATTAGGGATCATGGCTATGACAAAAAAGTGTCTGTATGCGTGTGTGTAAGAGTGAGGGGCACTGGACTCCATGTTTGAGACCCTAGAGGGGCTCTGTGTGACAGGGAAGGTGTGTGCATGTTAGCCTAGCGTGGGCTGTGGCAAATCATGACACATGAGTGAGAGGGCGTGTGTGACACACGAGGGGGTGTGTGTGGGATGCAAATGGGCTGGGTCCTTGTATGAGCACGTGAGGCTGTGTGGGGTGGGGTGTGTGTGTGTGTGTGTGTGTGTGTGTGACACCCAGGCCAGGGAGGAACGGGGAGGGGATGTGACAAGAGAAGGGTGTGGGTGTGACTCCAGAGAGGCTGTGGCTGGGTGTGACACAGAGAGGTGTGCAAGATGACATCAGAGGGGGTGTGTGCACCCAGGGAAGGTGGGTGTATGACAAGAGCGAGGCTGGGGGTGTGTGTGAAATGCACAAAGGTGTGTAACAAGGCAAGGGAGGAGCGGGCACCGGTGTGACAAGGCTCTTGTGTGTAGCAGGGAGCGTGTGTGAATGACTCTTAGAGTGTTAAAAAAAAGGGAAGGTGTGTATGTGTATCCCAAGAATGTAACAAGGGGGGTATGTGTGCGAAGTGTGTGTGTGTGTGTGTGTGTGTGTGCTATATGTGTACCACAGATGGTGTGTGGATGAAGCCGTGTGTGTAGGGGACAGAGGGGCCATTGCCGTGCGTGCCACCCGAGAAGGTGTGTGTAGCAGAGAAGAAAAGGCAAGCTCCTAGCTTGAGGTGTGTGCCCTAGCGGTGGGAGCCTCAACAGTGACCTGCCTGCCCGGATTTGTCAGGGATCCTCAGAGCACCCTCACAGGAGGGACACCCCAGAGCAGATAAGCCCTTCCCCACGGTCACCTTGGCCAAAATCTCCGCTTCCTTTAGCCTTTTCCTCCGGATGGGAGAGAGGGCTCGAGGGCTAGGGAAGGGCTGGCCCCTCCCACTCCACAGAGCACTGACTGACAGGAACAGGGACCTCCTATCTCAATCTACTTGACAGAATACAGCTGAATCTTCTCCTGTCCCAGCCCCCACCCAGGTGGGAGACCCCCTGGATCCCCTTGCCTGGGAGGCTTTCCAGCAGAAATTGAAGGAAAGGGAAGTTGGGGGAAGGGTGGGAGGGAGTTTCCTGTCCTTCTTCCTGATTCCCTACCCCCACCCAGTACGCATGTGTCTCAGTCCCCGCCCCTACCTACTTCCTTCCCACCTTCCTGCCTCTCTGCTATTCCCAGGACTGGAGAGGATGGGGACCCTGGAGGACCCTAAGCCCAGCCAGGCTGCCCATCCTGGTCTTAAAAGCAAAAACAAAACCCATTTGCCTTCCAGTCAATTCTGAGCTGCGGAGGTACATGTGTGTCAAAGGTAGAACGGTGTTTATTACGGTTTTCAATGGCTCGTGGCGGGGGGTGGGGGGGGTGTTTGGTGGGGGCTAGTGGTGGAGTAAATAGCCAGGCCTTTCTTCTACTGCACATCAGGGTGGCCTCAACCCACCACCCTTGTAATTGGCAGTTAAGTGTGCTTGCATCACCCAGGGACTCCATCCTTCTCTTCATCCATCCTTCACAATCTGTTTGCTCAGAGCCCTGCAGTACCGTTACTAGCTAATGCTAATGTTAATAGCCACATACTCCACAGCTTCTAAAGAGTTGGCCTGGAGGTGTGGGTTTATGCAACCCTGAGGGGAGGTGGTTAGAGTTGCCTTTTACAGATGAGCAAAACTCAGCTTTCCTCCAGGTGAAGCCAGGTGCCCAAGTTTGCACAACTCACAAATGGTAGAAGTGGGCTTTCCCCGGCCCTGACTGCTGGTCCCAGTCTCATAGACTTAACCACTGTGCTCTCCTGCCTTCCTCAGCAGTGGGGAAACTAGACCACGCCCTTAGGGACCTTCTCCTCCAGCCACTTCCTTCCACCCATGTCTTCCCATGGGGAGATTGAGGCTGGGAGCTGCAGAGTCCAGAACTTTGATCTCTCAAGAGCGGAAATTGCCTTCTAAGAACACACCTTGATGGCTTTGAGACCCCCACTTCTTTTTTGAGCCTCAGTTTCCATATCTGTCAATTGGGAAAATAATAATGACCATAATTCTAAGTAGTAATAATAAAAAACAAAATCAACTTGCCTAGGCTGTTCTGACTCATAACCACCCTATAAAACATCTCTACTTCTCATTATCATCAACTCAGAATCAATAGCTCACCCTCTACTCAGTTTTCCAAGGCTGTCAATAACACAAAAGGAAATTGTTCATCTTTGTCCTCTAGAGCTGTGGGTGGTTTCAAACCTCCAAAGAGATGTAGTCTCTGGGTTAGCAGAACAATCCCTTATCGATTAGGACAGCTGAGCCCCCTAAGAATCCTACAGCACAGATAGTAATAATGTTGTTGTTGAGTTGGACCTGCCTCAGAGCTGATCTGCCAGTGGGTATTCAGAGGTTATGAATTGCCTGGGAGGAGATTGCCCATCTTTCTCCCAAGAAGCAGCTGGTAGATTCGAACTGCCTGCTTTTGAGTTTGTGGTGCAAGTCCTTACCCACTAGGTCACGAGGACTCCTATATAATAATAGTAATAGCTGCCAGTATTAGTAATCCTGTACATGTAACATTTCATTTCATGCTCACAACACCATGATGTAATAACAATTATAATTATAATAATAATAAATTATATTAATGGCTAACCTTTATGGTGCTACAATGTTCCAGGCAGTGTTGGAGAAAGCTCTTGGCACAGTTCAAGCATTCATCCTTTCAAAAATTCTTATTGCACCGCTTTGATGAAAGCTTCTTTGAACCCGTTTCCATCTGAGGGGGAAAAAAAAACCAACCCAAAATTCTTATTGCAATTAAAAAACAGAGGTGCGGAGAAGCTGAACAACTGACCCAAGGTCAGCCAGCTAGTAAGCAGAGCCAGGATTTGAACTAGGGGTGCTGGCTTTACTGTGTGACTGGACACTAGTCTAGACCTCATTTTCAGGTGAGGAAACTGAGGCTCAGAGAGACCCAGCAGTCATGTGGCAAGTCAAGCAGGTTGAACTCTTGCTCGGGGCACTAATGGTCCCTCATGTCTGCTGTCAGGGGCTGGTGGGAGAAAGGAAGGTGATGGGCATTGTTCAAACTGACTTTCAGGCACCTTGGTGGGCTGGGAGGCACTATTGGGAGACGACAAGGCATTAAAGAGCAGGAGGATATAGGTGGTGAGGTTACATAGCCATTCTAGTCAGGGGCTTTTCATAGAAATGACCCCCATCTGGAAGTACATTAACCTAAAGAGTGTTGTCACCTCCCTCCTACAGATCATAACTCCTTTTTTTATATGTATACCCATCCCTTTTATTTTCTCTGTTCAAAATCAAACAGAAAACAAGCATCCATCAACCTTATATGCTAACATTTTCAAAGTACATCATTTGTACAAGAGAAAAACTAAAAACAAAAAAATGTCTTTACAGAGTTCCAAGTATGTAAGTGAGTGTTAACAATCTTGCACATAGATTTCCTATGCAGATCATAACTCTTAAACGGCAACTACCATGAACCACAGACTCTTATTTTCCATTTCTATCACCCCCAAGACTGTTGAACAGTCCCACATACACACACATCCCCACCTCAAACATAGCTTACATCAGATTGGTCTTGCTCCCAGCATCCTTCACTCTAACATAAGGACAATGTCACCATGATTAAGAGTGAAACCTTATCATTGCCGCGATACATTGGCCAAGTTATTTTGCTGTTCTGAGCCTCCGTTTTCTCATCTGGGAGATGGAAGCACAGGATCTAACTCTGTGGGTTGTGTGTGTTAAGTAGACTGTGTATATAAAACAACATCATATAATACCTGGTACATAGGGAGTGCTCAATAAATAACCACTATTGGAATGGATTCAGCAGTAAAGGATTTAGGTATCATTATTATGGAGGACACTGGTTGTTCAGAAGTAGAATTCTTGCTTTCCATGTGAAATACTCTGGAGAGCTCTGGTTGTGTAGTTCAGAGGCAGCTGAATGTCTAACCCAAAGATTGTACTTCTGTGGAAGTTCTAATCCACTAGTGACTTTCTGGGAGAAAGGAGGGCTATCTCCTCCTGAATGATTTACAGCTTTCAAAACTCAATGGAGGGTCAGCTGTGAGTCAGTTCAAACTGAATGGTAATGAGAGTAAGAGAGAGAGAATGTGTCGGTCCGATTCTCAGCCATGCAACTCATGCACAACTGTCACCTGTCTGTGAGGGTGCCTTGCGGAACAGATTCCAGTGAAGTTTCCAGAGTAGGATGAAAGGCCTGGTGATCTACTTGCAAAAACCAGCCAGAGCAAATCACGTGACAATTGTGTGCCATTGTGCATGGGGTCTCAGTGAGTGGGGGTCTGCTTGATGGCTAATACCAACCACAAGAGTCACTGTCATTATATTATTGCAATCAATAATATCTTATTCCTGTTTCACCGCCAAGTGGGGAGTTGCCCGAGGGAAGTCCAATCTTAACCACCTCTCTCTCATACACACACAGTATCACAGCACAAAGACAGTATCACACCTTTTGACATTTCATGTCCCAACCCTGGGTTGTCTGTGTTACATTTCTCGTGCAAACAGGCAACGAGGTCACTCATAAAAAGACCTCACACATTTTACCCCTGCCCAGGGCATCCCTCCTACCTCACACTCCCAGACATCTCTCATCTTTCACCAACATCGCTGGTGACAAGATCAGTATCACCCCGGACTTCTCAGACCCCCTCCTCAGACATTTCCTGACTCCCAAACAAAAGCACAGCAGTGAATACAACACCCTAATTTTGGTTCCTCCCAGACTGTCCCCAAAAACATCTTCTACAATATACACCCTTTCAACTCTAACTTTGTCCTCAGTACCTTCCCACCTCCCAAACAGAGCCCCTTTATAGAGATCAACTCTCTGATGATAAAAATCTTCATTCATTCCAACTGAATTCTCCGCACTGGTGGCTTAACTTTCCCCATAAACATACTGTTGTTGTTAATGTTGGAATTGATTCAGCTCACTGTGCAGCAGGTTTCCAGACACAGCAGGGGAGGAGATTACCTGTCTTTCTCCTTGAAGCTACTGGTAGATTCAAACCACCTGCCTTTGGGTTGGTAATGAAACTCCTTATATGCCACCATGGGTCCCTTACCACAGACAAATAACTATAAAGTCAAAGAGGAGTGCTCTCCTTAGAAGAATTGGAGGTCACAAGGCCATCTCTTGCCCAGGGTTGTACCTCAGATGACAGGAAGAGATAGGGATAGAAGGACAAAGGGAAAAGATAAACACAGGGAGGAAGTGGGAAGAGTGCTATTGTAGGGATTGTAATTCATGTCACAAAACAAATGGTATTTGAATTATTGAATGGAAAGCCAGTTGCTCTGTAAACTTTCACCCAAATCATAGACACAACTCAAACTCATTGCTGTCTAGTCAGAAACTACTCTTAACTGACCCTCCAGTGGGTTTTCCAAGGCCGCAAATCACCCGGGGCAGGATTGCCCATTTTTCTCCTACGGGGCAGCTGATGGTTTCGAACCACCAAGAGGCGCCACCTTTGGATTAACCTTGCAACTCCTTGCCGACTGTGCCACCAGAGTTAACAAGCAGATTGTGGAGGGCGATTCTGGAAGTCTCCGGAAGCTTTCCTGGGAGTGGAGGCCAGAGGGAAGAGGAGCTCAGAGACTTGTGTAGTGACTCAGAGGGAAAGAGGAGGAACTGCTAGAAATCCCGACCAGAGAAAAGCAGGTCAGCAGCAGAGAGGCACTTGCCTCAGTCCCTGCAATGGAACACAGGATCTGTCTATGTCGCGAAGAAGACAGAGCAATGCAAGTTGAGTTGTGGGGCATCGACATCCTGCTTCAGTAAAAGTAAGAACTTTTTCACAGGTTGTTCCCTCTAACAGGGCGGGAAAGTGGGAGAAGTTTAGGCTCCGTGGAGTCAGCCCAGGTCACGCGGCGGCTCCTTGCCGCAAGGGAGGCTGGGAACGAAAGGCTCTGGCTTCTTCTGGGGACAAGCGGGAATCCCAAAGTAGGAAACGCAGAAGATCCAGGAGAGAACACAGTGGATTTCATGTCCTCGGTGGGGACGGGTGGGACGTGGAGTTCGGAGCATCTGCAGGTGGGCAGGCTTAGTCACCTGAGGTGGTGACTTTGAAAAACCAGTTTCCATTTATCTCTTGCAAGGACCACTGAAGGGTCCACAAAGGGGAGGAGGGATGGCTTAGATGGGATGGTCCATGGACCACCTTTTTTTAAAAAATGTTGACTAGCCCAAAGTTGGCACTTTTCTGGCAGTGCAGATCCCCTTTCAACTCCTCGGGAAATAAATAGGCAAACTCCTCCTGTGAGATTTACAGCCTCCTAAAACTTGCTGGAGGGTCAGCTATGAGCCATACTGTTTTTGTTGTTGTTATATGCCATCAAATTGCCTGAAACTCATAGTGACCCTGTGTTCATTAGCTCTGAACTCTCCCCTATCCTGAGCTAATCTCCTCATCTCCGACAGACCTAATGCCATTTCTCCAGTCACTGAGTCAATCATCTCATCCAGGGTCTTCCTCTCCTGTGCTGTCCTTTTACCTTTCCAACGGTGATGTCCGTCTCCAAGGACTGGTCCCTCCTGGCCACTTGCCTAAAGTATGCAAGACAGAGCTTTAAAATCCTTGCCTCCGGGGAGCATACTAGCGGTGGTGAAAAAGAAGTTTCTTTATTAATAGTGGTTAAGGTTTGAATCTCCCAGCTCCTCTGTGGGAGAAAGATGGGTGACCTTGTCCCTCCCTTGTGATTAACTGTGTCTAAAAACCCACTGGAAGGGAGCTCAGATGGCCTAGTGGCAAGAAGGTGCACTGCAATTCCAGAGGTACGTGGTTCGAATCCACCAGATGCTCTGCTGGAGAAGGAGGGACAATCTCCTCCTGTACCGGTCAGATCCAATTTGACGGTACACACACAAAATAATAAAATAAAATTTAAATAAATAAATAAATAAAAACCCACTGGAGGGTCAGTTATGAGTCAGTTCCACCCTGACAGTACACAATCATTTAAGGCTTAAAAGTGAGTGGACATAAAGAAATCAGACCTGCCTGTCTCCTTGCCTAAGGGGCATCAGTGATGCAATGGCTTAAACACTGGGCTGCTTCCACAAGGTCAGCGGTTCAAACCCACCAGCTACTGATGCCAAGGGAGAAAGGTGGTGAAGTCAGCTTCCTTAAAGATTTACATCCTTGGAAACCCTGTAGGGCATTTTTACTCTGCCTTTTAGGGTCTCTGTGAATGAGAGTTGCCTTGATGTCAGCAGGCTTGTTTGATCTTGTTCCCAGCAGTATCGCCAGCGCTTGTAAACCAGGCTTGGCAAGGCGTGGGCCATCAGGTGGGACATGCAGCTTTTCTGGTGCTCCTTCGATTGGGATTTGATGGTCTCTGCAAGGACGTGTGTGTGTGTGTGTGTGTGTGTGTGTGTGTGTGAGAAAGAGAGAGAGAAGAATGCAGGAAGAAAATAATGGTGCAGAGATATGTCAGTCCATCTCATTGAAGGTCTTCCTCTTCTTCTCTGACTCTACTTTTCCAAGCCTTCTTCCAAGGACTGCCCCCCCACCCAACTGTGCTCTACGTATTTGAGAGGAAGGCATGATAAACATCAACAGCTCATGGGAAGTCTCGTGCTTTCCTTTCATCTTTAAGGGGGGAGGGGATAAGGAGTTAGCAAGTCACCATTACAAGAGACTTGGGGGGGGGACAGGGGATGGTGAGCTGTCTCAGTTCTATCAGGGAGGAGATATTCCTCTTCCACAAGGCAGGGAAGCACCCCGGACTGTCCCTTGGTGGGCTGGGTGACAAAGAAGCAGGGTCTCTCTTCCTTCTGTTACCCCCCACCCCAAGTCTTAGACGTTCATTGCCCATGCGTAGATCCCTTAGCGTCTGCCAGACACAGTGATCAGCATTTTGCTCGTGTTTCAAGAGTTAGGTGGTAATAATGGGGATGATAGCTGACATTGCTCAGATGCTCTATGCGTTTCATCAGCTCTGATGGCATAGTGGTCAGAGCATTTGGCTGCTAACCACAAGGTCAGCAACTCAAGCCCACAAGCCCCCCCATGGGAGAAGCAGGTTGCTGTCGGTGTCTGTAAAAATGTACAGCCTTGGAGATTCTGTGGGGCAATTATATCCTGTCCTGCGCGGTTACTGTAAGCTGGGACAGACTCAGTGGCAGTGGGTTAAGTTTGAGTCATAAGTGTTGTTTTTTTGTGAGTTTTGGGTGTTTTTTTTTCCTGTGTTTGGGACTATTCTAATAACTTTGTGTTTAACCATTTATCACAGTAACCCTTTCGAGTAGTGTCATTATGTCCCCCACCATTCTGGGGCAAACAGTTTGCACTCAACCAGCATAAAGGTTGGTACTACAAACCCATCCGGCAGCATCACGGAAGAAAGGCCTGGATGATATGTTTCCATAAAGATTCCCAACTCATTCTCATCGCCGTTGAATGGGATCCAACTCAGAGCTGACCCTCCAGTGGGTTTTTGTAGACTGTAAAACGGTACAGAAAGAGATTGTCCATCTTTCTCCCTTGGAGCAGCTGATGGATTCGAACCACCAGAGAGGCGTGTTCCTTTGGGTTAGCAGTGGGGCTGCCTATGGACTGCGCCACCAGAGCGCCCTTAAAGATTACAGACAAAAACCCGCTATGGAGCGGTTTCCTGTAACACATAGGGTTGCTGTGAGTGAGAATCCCCTTGATGGGTAATGAGTTTCGAATTTTATTTTTTTTTTAACAACCATGCCCACTATTTTACAGATGAGAAGAGTAAGGCTCAGAGAGCAGAGGCAACTTTCACAAGGCCACCCAGCCTGTCAGTGACAAAATTCACACACTGTTTCTGCCCTTTGGTACTGAGATTCTCGGACAAAATCTGGGGCTGTGTGATGTGGAGGTGGTTAGTGAATGGGGCAAGAACTGAGTTCTCATCAGATCAGACTGATACCTTCCACTCTCAGGAGGGATGGTCTCAGGAAAGCGGCCTTGACTGGAGAGGGGATGTGGTCGTTGTTATGTACCATTAGGTCACAACCAACTCATTAGTGACCCTCCCGCAGGTCATCAGAGGCAGGAAATAGTACGGGAGGAGATTGCCTATCTTTCTCCCTATAAGCAGCTGGTGGGTTTGAACCACCTGCCTTTGGGGCTGGAAGTGCAACTCCTTGCCACTGGGTCCCCAGAGCTCTCTTGGAGAGAGGATGAAGAGGGAGAGAATAAGAGTCCTGAGGATTAGTGAGAATCCCTTCTCAATTTTCCAGAACCTTCCAGAGACATAGACCTGGCCCTCACTTGATAACTGGTCTAGGGTCCAAAATGAGGTGGGAGGGGTACCTCTGTGAGCTCTGGGAAGAAAGTGAGTTCAAGAAGGGAGGCCAGATGACTGATGGGAGGGCACCCTGGGGGTTAATTACCTAATAAGCTTAATGGTCTGATTAGCCAAGTTTAAGAAGATTGCCTTGGGCTCAGGAAACCCCTTAATTCTGGGACCTCCTCCCTACTCCACATCCAGCCCTTTCCTTCACACACTAGGAAGCCAGGTATCTGCAATCTTGAGGCTGAGATGGGCAGGCTTCCCAGTCTGGGGTCCCCTGGTCTATACCCCACTTTATCCTTTACTGTCTTTGATGTGAGCTGTATCCCTGAGTTTCATGTGAAGTTGAAAATAGAGTGCCTTTGCTTAAAAGAGAAAGCTCTGGGCTGCTAATTAAAATATCAGTAGTTCAAATCTAGCAGTTGCTCCTTGGGAGAAAAAATGAGGCTTTCTCCTTCTATGAAGATTTATAGTCATAAAAACCCTCTCCCCTCCCCTCCCCTCCCCTCCTCTCTCCTCTCCTCTCCTCTGTTTAACAGGGTCACTACAATTCAAATCAGCTGATGGCAGTGGTTTTGGCTTTGTTTTTGTTTTCTTAAAACAAAGATCCTCTGGGTGGTCTGAATGCTCATTGAAATGAAAAATAAATAAATTTTTTAAAAAAATGTTCTCAGCTGCTGCTAGCAGAGAAGTTAGAAGTTCAGGTTCACCCAGAGGGGGTGCTGCAGAAGAAAGGCCTGGTGACTCTATATCCCAATAAGCAGCGGTTGAAAACCCTGTGGAAGGTACAATTCTGTTCTGACACACGCCCAGGGTTACCATGAATCAGAGCAAATTCCCCAGCAGCTGGTGTTCTGCTTAAAAGAAGAATTTGAAAATCCATTAGGGGAGAGCATCATCCTTAAACTTTGGAGGCAGAATGGCATGACTCCCATTAGCCAGGTTGTGGGGTTGGTCTGGGTTTTTGCAGACCACTGTGTCTGGGCACTACAGGGATGCCTGGGACAGCAGTGAGCTTTACTGACCTGATCCACAGCAGACTTCTAGGATCAATTGCTCTGAAGATGTAAAACCAGGGAGCCAAGCCCATGCTCAGGGTTCAGGGAAAACTTCAAATAAGAATCAATATTTGAGCAGGAAACAGAAGAAGGAGAGGAATCTACTGGGGACGGGGCATCCCAGGCAAAGGGAATGTGCAAAGGACCTGTGGTAGGAGGGAGTAGGCAACAGTTGGTGTTGGTTGTTGGTATGTGCCATTGAGTCAGAACCAACCCATAGCTGACTCTCCAGTGAGTTTTCAGAGGCTATAAGTTATGTGGGAGTAGACCACCTGTCTGTCTTCTGCAGAGCAGTTGGTGGATTTGAACTGCCTACCATTAGGTTGGCAAGTACAACTCCAAAAGTGTAAGTCCTCCTATACCAACGTTGGGCATGTAGGTGTTTAGTCACTAGCTTTCGGAGGGAAGGATACGCAAGTGAGGATCAAGGCTGAGTTACAATGGAGTTCAAATCTCAACCCTGCAACTCTCTAGAGGGATGACCTTGAGCTAGTGCCTTCACATTCCTGTGTCCTTGTGTGCCTTGGTTTCCTCTTCTGTAAGAACAGAGGTCATTTGAACCAGCTTGCCAAAAAGTCATAGGAGTCCGTGAGGTAGAGCTTGGAAAGCACTCAGCTCAGTGTCTGGCCAAGATGGAGTTCAGAGCAACTCCAGAGTCCAATTCTCCCTCCTCCACACTTTCTCCCAATTGGACCTTCCATTGCCTCCTACCTAGATGGGTAGCGAACTTCTCTCTAAGTTTCTTGCTTCTCTCTCTCTAGTCTTTTCCTTTCATGGTTGTCTTAAAACCCGTCAGATCCTACTTGTCTTTGTTCAGAGCCCTTGTGTGGCTCTTATTTGTCATAAAAAGCAAAGACCTCATGATCACTCACAGGACTCAACTTACCTTTCTTCCTCACTCCCACATACTCCCTTCTCTGCCCTCATCTCCTCTGTCTTCTCTTCCCCCTTGTTCAGTGTTCAACAGTGTTCAACCAACCTCCTCACTCTTCCTGCAACACCAGACACAAACCTACCCCACGGCATTTGCACTTGCTCTTTCTCTACATAGCCGTGTGGTTCCATTGCCTTCCCTCCTCCATAGCCTAGAGACAGTGTATCATCAGAGTAAGGGCACAGATGTCAAGGAACTGGACCAGATTCCTTGAAAATCAGCCGCCACTGAGTAGATTCCGACTCTTGGTTTATTCCATGCGAGTTCATTCAGAAATAGATTGCCAGGATTTTACTTAGGAGTGCTTTCGGGTGGACTCACTAAGGCTTCTAACCTTTTGGAAGCAGCTCAGTCATGGTTGAGGGAAACAAGGACAAGTGTGCATATTGCATAGGAAGCATATCTCCTGTATGATCTATTTCGATGGACGTGAACATGTATTCAAAGTAACGAGGCTGGTCCTCATCTTTGAACACGCCACCACTGCCTGCTTCCTGTTCAGATCCAAATCCAATGGGCGTGACTCATAGAGACTGTAGACCAAGAGGACAAAACTCCCCTCACTCTTGCTCTATCCTCACAACCTCTGCTATGCTTAGATCCATCATTGCAATCACTGCTTCAATCCGTCTTGTGCAGTGTCTTCTTCTCTCTTGCTGACTCTACTTTTCCCTTGCATATTGTTGTTGTAATATGCTATCAAATTGGAACCAACTTATAGCTGACCCTCTGGTGGGTTTTCAGAGGTTGTAAATCACATGGGAGTAGATTGACCTTTCTCCTGCATGCAGAGGACTTGGTGGATTTGAACTGCATGTCTTTGGATTGGTAGCACAACTCCTTACCACTAGGCCACAGAGCTCCTTCTCCAATATATGCACCCCCCTTGTTTCCCTCAGCTATAACTGAACCATTTTGAAGCAGATTAAAGTCTGATTCAAACCTCTAATCTTTCTGTTAGTAGATGAGTGAATCAACCCTTTGCATCACCACCAAGGATACCCAGGGTCAAGTTCAAATCTACTCTCCTATGTCTTCACTGTGTGAACTTAGGCAGTTTGCTCTCCTTTGTTTCCTCATCTGGAGTCTGGGTTTTGTAAGGAGGACCTCTCTAGTGGGATCAATGTGAAGACTCAAAGAACTGGTATTTGGAAAGTGTGTGAAACAGAATCTAGAGGAATTAGGCTCAATGGACGGTGGTTGTTAGGTGTCATTGAGCCATTTCTAACTCAGCGTGAGTGAGCTTACGTATAACAGAATGAAACATCCAATCCTGCACCATCCCCATGATAGGAAGTGTGTTTAAGCCCATTGTTCCAGTCCATTTTTTTGACTTATCATCTACCAAGCATGATGTCCTTCTCCAAGCATTGGCCCTCATGATCGTATAGTCAAAGTAAATGACACCAAGTTTCACCATCCCTACTTCTAAGGGGCATAACTGGCTGTACTTCTCCCAGGATAGATTTCAGGGAGCCCGGCACCAGCCACATGAAGCTCTTCACTCTTCCTGGAACACTAATTTCAATCTACCCCAGGATTTTTGCACTTGCTCTTCCCCTGCATAGCCTTGTGGTTCCATTGCCTTTCTTTTGTATTGGTAGGATATTGCCTTGGCTTCCAGGGAGAGTCAGGAGAGCAGTGAGGCTGAAACACAGTGAACAAGGTTGTGGAGAGGGAAGGAGGAGAGGAGGGCAGAGAGGTGACTGGGAGGTGACAGGGTGGCCAAATATAGCGAGGTCTTTGATGCTATGCTAAGTTAGACAAGAGCCACAGGAGGGCTTTGAGCAGCCCAACATAGAGCTACAGAAGGAATGTTTGCAAAACATTTAGTTCGGTGCTGTTGCATTAGTTGCTCTGAGTCATAGCCAACTCTATGAACAACAACAGCTCTGAGCCTTGCTCTATCCTGTACCACTTCACCATCTTTGATATGCTTAATCCCATTGTTACAGTCACTGTGTCAGTCCATTTTGTTGAGAGTCTTCCTCTCTTTATCTGGCCTCCCATCTTTCTCTGCATGATGTCTTTTCCCTGCCTGACAACACGCCCAAATGTGTGACCTGAAGCTTCACCAACTCTGCCTCTAAGGAGGCCTCCTGGTTACACTTCCTCCAAGCCAGGCTTGTTTGTTCTTTTGACAGTCCACAGGGTTATTCAGTACTCTTCTCCCACAATTCAAAGGCATCGATTCTTCCTCTGTCATCCTTACTCATTGTCCAACTTGAAAGATAAAGAATAAAGAACGTCATATTCTCGGGAGAGACTTCTTGCGAGTGAATCCAACACAACAGCCCCCTCCATTCCCCACTGTCCTTTTCTGTCTGTTTTCTTCGTTTCTTGGTACTCACCAGCATCTGACATAAAATAGACTGCTCTTGAAGGCTCTAGCAGGGCAGACTCTTGGCAGAATTACAGAAACTCTCCTGACCTTATTTCCCGTACTTGCCCGTGAGGGCAAGGAGCTTCATCTGCTCCTATCCAAGGCGCCTCACCAGAAGGGTGCCTGGCATGTTGCAGGTGCCTAGTGAACACTTATTTAGTGAACATTTATTCCACGAACCAAGTTCAGTTTTTAATGTTTAAAATCTTTATTTTGTTGTGATCCCTGTTGAGAGTATAAACAGCACTATGCACTGATGGAGCTGTTTCTACAAGTACAATTGAGAGACACTAATTATATTCTTCAAGTTGTGAAGTGAGTTCGCACTCTCCTTTTCTGAGTTGCTGCTCCTCCATCCACATAAACTCACGGGCCCCTGATGTTCCTGTGTAATCTTTCGAGGTGCTGGTGTCAATTTGATCCCAGGTCGCTAGTTCTTGAAAGAGCATCATGTTCAAGACAGACTTCTTGTTGTTGTTGTTGTTAGGTGCTATAGAGTCAGCTCTGATTAATAATGACCTGACATACAATAGGATAAAACCTCCTCCGATCCTGTGTCATCCTCACAATCTCTGCTGTGATTATGTCCACTATTTCAGTCACTTTGTCGATCCATCTTGTCGAAGGTCTTCCTCTCCTTTGCCCACCCTCCACTTTTCTAAGCTTGCTGTCCTTCTCCAGGGACTGGCCCATGGCTGACAGCATGGCCAAAGTACGTGAGATGAAGTCTCACCATCCTGATTTCTGTGGAACCCTCTGGCTACACTGCGTCCAAGACAGATTTGTTTGGCAGTCCATGGTATTTTTTGGCAATATTATAATTTAAAGGCATCAACGCTTTTTTGGTCTTTGTTCTTCAATATCTAGCTTTCGCATGCATGTGAAGCAACTGAAAACTCTATGGATTGGATCACACCCACCTTACTTTTTAAAGTGGCATCCTTGCTCCTTCACATGAGAGGTCCTTGATGGCACATCATTTGATTTCTGAACCGCTATTTCCACAGTTGAGTGTGGGTGCACCTAAAATGAAATCCTTGACAGCTTCAATCTTTTCTCTGTTTATTGTGGTATTGGTCTAGTTGTGAGATTTTTATTTTTTTTTATTTTTTTAGTTAAGCAAAACGATTATTTGGCTTTGTAGCGGAGCTCTGGTGGCTGAGGAGTAATGAACTATACTGACAACCTGAAGACACATCTCTCAAATCCACCAGCTGCTCTATGGAGGAAAATAGGCAATCTCCTCCTCTCTGAAAATCCGCTGGAGGGTCAGCTATGAGTTAAGTCCGACATAACAGCGTATATCAACAGTGGTGTAGTGGTTAAGCTCTTGGCTGCTTATCAAATGGTTGGTGGTTCGAACACACTTAGCTGTTCCCTGGGAGAAGGCTCCGTCAGACTGCTTCTGTGAAGGTTTACAGCCTTGGAAACCATATGCGGTTGTTCTGCTCTGTTCTGTGGAGTTGCTATGAGTAGAAATTGCCTCAAGCAAGGGCAGTGGGATTTGGGGGACTGAGTGACATAGTAACGAAGAATTCAGCTGCTAACTGAATGGTCATAGGTTTGAACCTCCCAACCACTCCATGGGAGTGAGACATGACAATTTGCTTCTATAACAATAACCGCCTTGGAGACCCTGGGCACAGCTGTGCTCTGTCCCGCAGGTGCGCTGAGTTGGAATTGAGTCGGGTGTATGGGGCTGGGTTGAGTGTCTCACTGCTTGGTGGTGGAGACCATTGTTTCTATGACCCGCCTGGCTGTGATGCTCATTCTCTTTGTCCCCTTGGTGGCTATGATCCTGGTGGCCACACGTGTCCATCTTCCTGGAGGGAGAGGAAGGTCAGCACCTTCCAAAGGTGAAGACCCCTCCCCTCTGATTCTCTACTCCCTTCCGTGCCCCTGCAGAGGAAGGCGAATACTTCCTGAAGGTGCTGATTCCCAGCTACGCGGCGGGCTCCATCATCGGCAAGGGTGGCCAGACCATCGTACAACTGCAGAAGGAGACAGGAGCCACCATCAAGCTCTCCAAGTCCAAAGACTTCTACCCCGGTGAGCCCTGACCAGCCGGCCCTGCCCGCAGCCCACCCGGGCCCCAGATTCCCAGGCATGGCTCTGCTAGGACCAGTGAACGTGCTGTGGATGTGCCCCTTCCTACCAGGACAGAGCTGCCCTCAGCTGGAGGGGCCAGGCCCGAGCAGATGGGGTTGGGGGCAGGGCAAGACAATGGATCTGCTGCATATTCATGAGTTCATTTGCATGATGCACTGGCAGATGTGCCCCTTCCCACACACCTGCCCCTTGGGTCAGTCAGAGAAGCCGGGGAGGGGGTGGAGAGGCAGGTGTAGGGTGCTCCTGGGACTGAGGGGTAGCCATCCGTGGTCCACATCCTTCCCCCTCTCTGATTCCCTATGGATTTCTCTGGCGCCCTTCAGATTCCTGTCATTCTGTCTTAGCCAATCTCCGTGTCACTGATTTCTCCATCTCTGTCTTTCTTCAAGCACCTCTGCCTCCTTCTGTTTGTGCTTTTGCTACTTCTCTGTTCCCATCTGTGTCTCCCTGCCTCTGTCTGTCTGTCTTTTTATGGTCCTGTTTGTGTGTTTCTCCATCTCCCAGTCTCTGGGTTTCCCATCCCTGTCTGTCTCTGCTTTTCTGTCTCCTTCCTCTCTTTTTCTTCCTCCTTTCCTGTCTTCCCATCTTTTGCATCCCACTTGCTCCCCTGCTCCCCCACTCTCCCTCTCTTCCTTTCTATCCTTTCTCTTCCTCATATAGTCCATTCAGCCCATGGTGAGCAAGGCCCCTCAATGAAGTCATTTTCTGATAGAGTTGCCTCTCCTTTCTTTCTGCTTCCTCTTACCATCTCTCCCCGCCTCCCTTGATGAATCTTCCTCCTTGATGAATCTCTGCTCCCGTCTCCTGATTTCTCCAGCCCCCCTCCTCCAGCTGTTCTCTCTGTCTGTGCCTCACGGCGACACCGCATCCCACCCCCGTCTGTCAGAGCAGATCTCAGTGGCTGATTTTGCAGAAGCAGATTACCAGGCCTTGCCGCCAAAGCACCTTTGGTTGGACTCAAACCTCTAACCTTTCATTAAGCTGAGTGCTTTCCCTAACCATCCCACTGCCATCTGAGAGATTCTCACTCATAGCTAGGACAGGACAGAACTGCCCCAAAGGCCTTCTGAGTCTCTGTGTCTTTACGGAAGCAGGTTAACCCATCTTTCGCCCCCAGCAGTGGCTGGTGGATTCAAACCACAGATGTTTGGTAGCAGTGGGGCTCCTTGCTATGCACCCTATAAATTGTTCAAGGTCCTTCCACTCTTTCTATTTCCCTCCCAAGAACAGCGCCTGAACCTTGGTATCTAGGAATGCAGAGATAGTCCCCGGTTACATCTTTGGTCCAGCTCAGGCTCTGGGCTCATCTTTAATCCCTGAGGATTTTTTTTAGGTCAAATAGCAGAGCTGGAGTCCAGAGTCGACACTCACATCCTCACATCTCTCTCTCTCTCCTCTCCCTATTCCCTCTCTCCCTCTCTCATCCTCTCTGTCATTCTGTCTCTCTCTCCACCCCCCACCCGTCTCTCATCTCACTAAGCAGCTTTAGCAAGAGGTTTACAGAAAAGTCCAGGGAACTAGACATGCCCCCTCCCTCTTGTGTCCACCCTGGCCCAGTTTCTTCCACCCTTCTAGCCCACAAGATGCAGATCAGCCCTCTGCTGGGCACATTAATTCACAAACACTTGGTCCTTTTCCTGGGGATCACGTTCTGTCCCATGAGATCCTATTATCTCCTCTGAATATACGCTACAGGGAGGAGAGCTGACAGCCCCCAAGGGCTAGGTCACCCACTGGTTCTCCCAGACCAAATACTCTGTGGACCAAAAGCATGCGCTCATGTTTCTCCTCAAACCATACGGACATAGAGCTCCCAGGCCAGAGAGTTTGGGCTCCTTCTTAACTCAGAGATGCAAGACACAGCCCCTGCATTCTAATTTCATCCCTGGGCCCCGCAGGTCCCACAAGAGCACAAGAAATGAAGATGCTACTGCATAAGACTGGGAGCTCTGGTAGGCTAGTGGGTAAGGAGTTGCACTTCCAACCAAGGTGGTGGTGGTAGTGGTTGTTTTTGTTGTTGTTATGTGCCGTCGAGTTGCTTGCGACTCATAGCGACCCTATGTACAACAGCCCTAAACTCTGCTCTGTCCTGTGCCAATCGCACTGTCTCTTGACACACCCATCTGATTACCCCAGTCACTGAATCAATCCACCTCTTAGAGGGCCTTCCCCTCCTGTGCTGTCCCTCC
>NW_006400065.1:2055186-2060244 GCF_000299155.1 Elephantulus edwardii | reverse complement strand
ACCCCTTCTAAACCCAGCCTGGACTTCTGGCAGTTCTCTGCTGATGTGCTGTTCCAGTCGGTTTTGGATAATCTGCAGCAGAATCTTGCTTGCATGTGAAATCAATGAGATTGTTCTATAGTTTCCACACTCCGTTGGGTCACCTTTCTAATCCACCAGCTGCTCTGAACGAGAAAGATGGGCAATCTTCTCCCTTTACAGCCTTGAAAAACCCACTGGAGGAAGGTGAGCTGTGAGTCAGTTCCAACTCAAAGGCAGTGAGTTGAGTTGTTGACTTCGCAAGACGAGTGTTTCCACCCATTCCAGGCTGACACCTTTCTATTCATCCGTTTAGCGCATAATTCTCCGAGCATCTCAGAATCAGCTCTGTGCAGGACAGAGCTGGGGAACTCTGTGGTGACTGAGATAACCCCAAGTCTCGCCCACATGGATCTCACGGCCCCATGGGGGAGACAGATACCAGCAATGACACAGAGCCGGCGGGGCTGGGATAGGGAAGCTGAGAAGATGATGGGAATAGAGACAGGCACCTGACCCAGCCGAGGGTGGCCGGGGAAAGGTGTCTGAAGGAAGAACTCAGGAGATGTAGGGTGCTCCGGGAAGGTGGGCTCATGTGTTCAAGGGCTAAGAGGGTAGAAGAGACCGCTGGTGGCCTAGTCCCACCCTGCTAACCCAGAGGCCAGGAGGGCGGTCTGTGCAGTGTGGTTCACGTACAGTGAACAGAGGGGAAGTGATGGAGAAGTTCCAGAGGTCATCCATGCCTGCGAGGTGTATGTGCGCATGGGCGCTCTCTCTCTTCTTGTCTCTTTGTCTCCTTCTCTTTCTTCTTCCTCTCTGTGTCTCTGTCTCTCTCTCCTCCTCTTTGTGTCTTTCTCTTTCTTCTATCTTTCTTACTCTCTCTCTCTCCATGTGTGTTTTTGTGTTTCTTTGTCTCTCTCTCTCCTGTCTCTATGTCCATCTTTCTTTTTTCTTTCTCTCTCTCTCTCTCTCTCACACACACACACACACACACACACACACACGTGCGCGCGCACCCCCCACAAGTACATGCACACATACAAAGAGCATTTATATTCATCCTACTGCCTTAAACAAAATCCTACCTAGCACATAGCCTAAAGCACGGGGCTGGGGTCCCGCAGCAGCACACACAGAGGGTCCCCCTTCCCCGAGACATCATCCTCAAGACCCCAGATACAGTTTTATCACGTTGTCCACAGAGACTCAAAAAGAGGCAGACACCTGCCCAAGGCCACACGGGCTCCTGTGTGCAGCCCCCACCCCCCTCAGAGAGTCAGTACCCATTGCTATGAGGGTCAGTTCTGACTCCATAAATTACAGAGTGAAACCGAGTGCTGTAGGCTTTTCTTGGCTGTAGTCTCTGGAAGCAGATTACCAGGCCTTTCTCCTGGGGCACCACTGGGTGAGTTTGAAGTGCCAACCATCTAAGTGGTGTCGAGTGCAAACCATTTACACCATCCAGGGACCTCACCTCACCCTGGTGGTTCCTCAAAACAGCTTCTGATTTAGAGCATCTGTCTGAAGCTACAGAACCCACTCCCAGAAGAAAAAGCACAAACATACACTTTAAATAAAAATCATAAGTATTAGTTTATGACATGCTTATAGTGAAGTACAAAATCTTTTTATTCCCTCACAGTTGAGGAGTTTATTAAGGAAGTAACAGGTTACAACTCAACCAACATGCAAAGTTTTAACTCCCTCAAACTCATTGCTGTCAAGTTGGGACCAACGCATAGCTGACCCTTCACCGAGTTCCCAAGGGTGCGAATCGCATGGGAGGAGACTGATCATTTCACTCCTTGGAGCGATTGGTGGGTTCAAACCACCAGAGGCACAGCTCCCACAGCTCCCCACAGACGAGGCCACCAGAGTGCCCAACAAAATCTTAATTGATGACTTAATTATCTTGACATGTACTCAGTTTTTAGTATTTGAATATTAAAAAAACCCCCAGCTATCATCATATGGGAGGGGGGACCAACTCTTTGCTATTGAATGAGAATCAACTCATAGCTGATCCTCTGGTGGGTTTTCAGAGTAAATCATGTGGGTGTAGAATGCCCCATCTTTTGCCCTCTGCGTCTCTGATGTGGTGAAAACACCTGTCATAGGGTTGGCAGTACAACTCCTTACCCACGAACCACCAGAATCATATAATCACTATATACCTCACCTTACGTACACACACGCTCACACACACATGCACGCACACACAGAGCTAATCACTCCACACACCATATAATTTTGCACAGGGTCCTTTGTGCTCAGCTGACATTCTAACCATGGGGATTTGGGCCCATCCCATCTCATGGAACGGCGGAAGAGAGGCCTGGCAATTTGCTTCCATAAAGTGTACAGCCAAGAAATGTCTACAGTGCCACTGTGGCACATGAGGTCACCACGAATCAGAATTCACTGAAACTAACTGGTGGCTTTGTGGTAAGGAGTTCCACTGCCAACCCAAAGACATGCAGTTCTAAGCCAGCAGCTGTTCCACTAGAGATAGAAAGGGCAGTCTCCTCCCATGTGATTTAAAGCCTCTGAAAATCCACTGGAGGGTCATCTATGAGTCGGTTCTGACTCAGTGACACATAACAATAATAGGCTCTGAAGTCAGTCACCTGGGCTTAAAAACCCTGCTCTTTCATCACCAGCTGAAGCAACTTGTAACAAATCCTCCACCCTCTCTGCCTCGGTGGCCTTAGCAGTAAATCAGGGATAATAATATTCCCAACTTCATGAATTAATAAACGCTAAGTACTTGTTGGCAGGAAGGACCACCCCGTGAAGATGGCCATCGTGCTTGGGAGGGTGGAGGGGACGGTTCAGGAGAGGAAGACCCTGGATTAGATGGATTTACTCAGTGACTGGGGTAATGGGAGTAGATGTGTCAGAGACAATGAAATTGGTTCAAGATAGAGCAGGATTCAGAGCTGTTGTGCATAGGGTTGCAATAAGTCACAATTGACTTGACGGCACGTAACTACAACAACAACGAGTACTTAGAAGTGTGCCTGGCATATGGAATTATATAAGTGCCAGCTGTTATTATCAGACATACTTTTAAAGGTTTAAGGAGAGCCTCCCTGAAGCCCCTGTGGCCCCCAGATGAAGAGGACAGAGAGGGGGTGGTCATCATAAGACTTCCTGGGCTGAGAGACCAGGAACCTGGTCACTTAGGGAGGCACTCCCTGGGGCTTCCCCCTCCCTCCCCACCCCCAGTTCCCTCCCAGCCCCACACCCTTTCCTATTTACACCCCAGACAGAGCAGCCTGCATGCTGACTCACCCTTGGCTCTCGGGCCAAGCCATTGTTTGGGGGCAGAGGGATACAAGAGGGAGGGACAGTGGCCCATAGGAGGGAGATGGTGATGTCAGCTGTGCAAGTGACCCACAGAGAGTGACACCCAGACACATGGCGAGGCTGGCTTGCCAGGCGAGGGGCTGAAGTTGTAGCAGCAGCGTGCCATATGGGATGCTTTAGGGAGGCTGGACATTCACCCCCAAGTGTCCCAGATACTCAGAAGGCACAGGCGGCTGGCTCACAGACCCATGGAGCTAATTGGGTCCCTCTCAAAGAGACAGCCCCACAAAACTGGCGCAGGCTTACCCACGTTCTCCCATGTAGTTGTCATGGTAGAGGATTGTCTCGGTTTATACATATACAGACACACAAACACAAGCACTTCCAGCCCTTCATACTGACCCTGAGTCTGTCTCTCTCTTTACCATATACACCCTCCTCTGACATCCTCTACATCCTCTCACATGCACAGCACACATACTCCTGTGTGTATGTCTCCTCTATATAACCATCTCTCTCTCTCTCTCTCACACACACACACACACACACACATTCTTACACTCACACTCCAGTCTTAGCCATCTACTCTCATATACAGAGATAAACACATACTCACACTCACAGTACACATACTTGTCCTAGTTCTCCGTATGACACTCTTTCTTTCTCTCGTAGTTTAGTGGTAAGGAATTGTGCTGCCAATGAAAAGGTACATGGTTCAAATCTACCACAGAGGCTGCAGGAGAAAGATGGGCCATCTCCTCTTATGTGATATACTGCTGTCAGGTCAGCTATCGATCTATTGATCAGTTCAGACTCAACTGTACACCACAACAGGTAGGCAGACGGACAGATGATAGACAGATAGATGATAGATAGATAGATAGATAGATAGATAGATAGATAGCAGACAGATAGATGATAGATACATAGATAGATGATAGATAGATACATAGATGATAGATAGATAGATGATAGATAATAGATGATTGATAGATGGATAGATAGTTGATAGATGATAGATAATAGATGATTGATAGATGGATAGATAGATAGATAAATAGATAGATAGATAGATAGATACTTTTATGTGCCTTTGAGTCAGAAATGACTCATACTAACCCCGTTAGCAGGATTTCAAAGCCAGTAAATTGCATGAGAAGAGTATGCTCATATATGTGAGTGTGTATACACACACACACACATAATTATATACGTAAATGTATATGTTGTTGTTGATTGTTGTCGAGTTGAGCATGACTCATAGCGACCCTGTGAACAAAAGACCTGAAGCCTTCCTATAACTATCATTTCTCAAAGTTCATAGAGTTTCGGCGAGCTCTGGTGGCCTAGTGGCAAGAAGCTGCCCTGCATTCCCAGAGGTGAGCAGCTCGAATCCACCCAATGCTCTGCTGGAGAAGGAGGGACAATCTCCTCCTGTGCCAGTCAGATCCAACTTGACAGTACACAGAAAAAATCTTAAAAAAAAATTATGGAGTTTCCAAAGGCATGTTGTTTAGGAATTGGATGCCACTCTTGCATCCAAACAAATGTGTGTATAGATAGATAGAGATAGAGATATGTATGTATATATGTATGTGTGTGTGTGTGTATATATATATATATATATATATATATATATATATATATATATATATACACATATATATACACACACATACAGATAGATATACATACATATATATATAAACACACACATCTGCAGGCAGC
>NW_006400065.1:2040036-2055086 GCF_000299155.1 Elephantulus edwardii | reverse complement strand
ACACACACACACACACACACACACACACACGTGCGCGCGCACCCCCCACAAGTACATGCACACATACAAAGAGCATTTATATTCATCCTACTGCCTTAAACAAAATCCTACCTAGCACATAGCCTAAAGCACGGGGCTGGGGTCCCGCAGCAGCACACACAGAGGGTCCCCCTTCCCCGAGACATCATCCTCAAGACCCCAGATACAGTTTTATCACGTTGTCCACAGAGACTCAAAAAGAGGCAGACACCTGCCCAAGGCCACACGGGCTCCTGTGTGCAGCCCCCACCCCCCTCAGAGAGTCAGTACCCATTGCTATGAGGGTCAGTTCTGACTCCATAAATTACAGAGTGAAACCGAGTGCTGTAGGCTTTTCTTGGCTGTAGTCTCTGGAAGCAGATTACCAGGCCTTTCTCCTGGGGCACCACTGGGTGAGTTTGAAGTGCCAACCATCTAAGTGGTGTCGAGTGCAAACCATTTACACCATCCAGGGACCTCACCTCACCCTGGTGGTTCCTCAAAACAGCTTCTGATTTAGAGCATCTGTCTGAAGCTACAGAACCCACTCCCAGAAGAAAAAGCACAAACATACACTTTAAATAAAAATCATAAGTATTAGTTTATGACATGCTTATAGTGAAGTACAAAATCTTTTTATTCCCTCACAGTTGAGGAGTTTATTAAGGAAGTAACAGGTTACAACTCAACCAACATGCAAAGTTTTAACTCCCTCAAACTCATTGCTGTCAAGTTGGGACCAACGCATAGCTGACCCTTCACCGAGTTCCCAAGGGTGCGAATCGCATGGGAGGAGACTGATCATTTCACTCCTTGGAGCGATTGGTGGGTTCAAACCACCAGAGGCACAGCTCCCACAGCTCCCCACAGACGAGGCCACCAGAGTGCCCAACAAAATCTTAATTGATGACTTAATTATCTTGACATGTACTCAGTTTTTAGTATTTGAATATTAAAAAAACCCCCAGCTATCATCATATGGGAGGGGGGACCAACTCTTTGCTATTGAATGAGAATCAACTCATAGCTGATCCTCTGGTGGGTTTTCAGAGTAAATCATGTGGGTGTAGAATGCCCCATCTTTTGCCCTCTGCGTCTCTGATGTGGTGAAAACACCTGTCATAGGGTTGGCAGTACAACTCCTTACCCACGAACCACCAGAATCATATAATCACTATATACCTCACCTTACGTACACACACGCTCACACACACATGCACGCACACACAGAGCTAATCACTCCACACACCATATAATTTTGCACAGGGTCCTTTGTGCTCAGCTGACATTCTAACCATGGGGATTTGGGCCCATCCCATCTCATGGAACGGCGGAAGAGAGGCCTGGCAATTTGCTTCCATAAAGTGTACAGCCAAGAAATGTCTACAGTGCCACTGTGGCACATGAGGTCACCACGAATCAGAATTCACTGAAACTAACTGGTGGCTTTGTGGTAAGGAGTTCCACTGCCAACCCAAAGACATGCAGTTCTAAGCCAGCAGCTGTTCCACTAGAGATAGAAAGGGCAGTCTCCTCCCATGTGATTTAAAGCCTCTGAAAATCCACTGGAGGGTCATCTATGAGTCGGTTCTGACTCAGTGACACATAACAATAATAGGCTCTGAAGTCAGTCACCTGGGCTTAAAAACCCTGCTCTTTCATCACCAGCTGAAGCAACTTGTAACAAATCCTCCACCCTCTCTGCCTCGGTGGCCTTAGCAGTAAATCAGGGATAATAATATTCCCAACTTCATGAATTAATAAACGCTAAGTACTTGTTGGCAGGAAGGACCACCCCGTGAAGATGGCCATCGTGCTTGGGAGGGTGGAGGGGACGGTTCAGGAGAGGAAGACCCTGGATTAGATGGATTTACTCAGTGACTGGGGTAATGGGAGTAGATGTGTCAGAGACAATGAAATTGGTTCAAGATAGAGCAGGATTCAGAGCTGTTGTGCATAGGGTTGCAATAAGTCACAATTGACTTGACGGCACGTAACTACAACAACAACGAGTACTTAGAAGTGTGCCTGGCATATGGAATTATATAAGTGCCAGCTGTTATTATCAGACATACTTTTAAAGGTTTAAGGAGAGCCTCCCTGAAGCCCCTGTGGCCCCCAGATGAAGAGGACAGAGAGGGGGTGGTCATCATAAGACTTCCTGGGCTGAGAGACCAGGAACCTGGTCACTTAGGGAGGCACTCCCTGGGGCTTCCCCCTCCCTCCCCACCCCCAGTTCCCTCCCAGCCCCACACCCTTTCCTATTTACACCCCAGACAGAGCAGCCTGCATGCTGACTCACCCTTGGCTCTCGGGCCAAGCCATTGTTTGGGGGCAGAGGGATACAAGAGGGAGGGACAGTGGCCCATAGGAGGGAGATGGTGATGTCAGCTGTGCAAGTGACCCACAGAGAGTGACACCCAGACACATGGCGAGGCTGGCTTGCCAGGCGAGGGGCTGAAGTTGTAGCAGCAGCGTGCCATATGGGATGCTTTAGGGAGGCTGGACATTCACCCCCAAGTGTCCCAGATACTCAGAAGGCACAGGCGGCTGGCTCACAGACCCATGGAGCTAATTGGGTCCCTCTCAAAGAGACAGCCCCACAAAACTGGCGCAGGCTTACCCACGTTCTCCCATGTAGTTGTCATGGTAGAGGATTGTCTCGGTTTATACATATACAGACACACAAACACAAGCACTTCCAGCCCTTCATACTGACCCTGAGTCTGTCTCTCTCTTTACCATATACACCCTCCTCTGACATCCTCTACATCCTCTCACATGCACAGCACACATACTCCTGTGTGTATGTCTCCTCTATATAACCATCTCTCTCTCTCTCTCTCACACACACACACACACACACACATTCTTACACTCACACTCCAGTCTTAGCCATCTACTCTCATATACAGAGATAAACACATACTCACACTCACAGTACACATACTTGTCCTAGTTCTCCGTATGACACTCTTTCTTTCTCTCGTAGTTTAGTGGTAAGGAATTGTGCTGCCAATGAAAAGGTACATGGTTCAAATCTACCACAGAGGCTGCAGGAGAAAGATGGGCCATCTCCTCTTATGTGATATACTGCTGTCAGGTCAGCTATCGATCTATTGATCAGTTCAGACTCAACTGTACACCACAACAGGTAGGCAGACGGACAGATGATAGACAGATAGATGATAGATAGATAGATAGATAGATAGATAGATAGATAGCAGACAGATAGATGATAGATACATAGATAGATGATAGATAGATACATAGATGATAGATAGATAGATGATAGATAATAGATGATTGATAGATGGATAGATAGTTGATAGATGATAGATAATAGATGATTGATAGATGGATAGATAGATAGATAAATAGATAGATAGATAGATAGATACTTTTATGTGCCTTTGAGTCAGAAATGACTCATACTAACCCCGTTAGCAGGATTTCAAAGCCAGTAAATTGCATGAGAAGAGTATGCTCATATATGTGAGTGTGTATACACACACACACACATAATTATATACGTAAATGTATATGTTGTTGTTGATTGTTGTCGAGTTGAGCATGACTCATAGCGACCCTGTGAACAAAAGACCTGAAGCCTTCCTATAACTATCATTTCTCAAAGTTCATAGAGTTTCGGCGAGCTCTGGTGGCCTAGTGGCAAGAAGCTGCCCTGCATTCCCAGAGGTGAGCAGCTCGAATCCACCCAATGCTCTGCTGGAGAAGGAGGGACAATCTCCTCCTGTGCCAGTCAGATCCAACTTGACAGTACACAGAAAAAATCTTAAAAAAAAATTATGGAGTTTCCAAAGGCATGTTGTTTAGGAATTGGATGCCACTCTTGCATCCAAACAAATGTGTGTATAGATAGATAGAGATAGAGATATGTATGTATATATGTATGTGTGTGTGTGTGTATATATATATATATATATATATATATATATATATATATATATATATACACATATATATACACACACATACAGATAGATATACATACATATATATATAAACACACACATCTGCAGGCAGCTCTGGCAGCCTAGTGGATAAAGAGTTACACTGCCAACCCAAAAGCAGGCGGTTTGAATCCATCAGCTGCTCCATGGAAGAAAGATGAGAAGTCTTTCCCATGAGGTTTCTGAGGCTGTGAATCATGATAAGAGACTGCCCATCTTTCTTCTCCCTCAGTCACAACCAGAAGTGTGACTTTTGGATTAACAGAGCATCCTGCAAGGTGATGCACCACCAGCGCTCCCTTCTTTCTGTCTCTACTTGTGTTATTCTCCTCTTTCTCCCCTGCTCCTTCTCTCTCTCTAGATAGATAGAGATAGAGATATATACACACAGATATATACACACACACGCATCTTTCTCACACACACTCCTGCTCTGCCCACTCTGTCTCACACTCTGTCACACACACAGATACACACATATTCACACTCAAAATAGACACCCCCCTGTCCTATTTGTATTTCTGTCTCTCTCACACATGCACACACCCTCTTCTGTCCTAGACCCTTGCCTGTCTGTCTCCTGTACACACATGAACGCACAGCTTCACACACACCATAAATCAGTCATCTGAATCATTTTATGAACACCTGGAGGGGAGCGACTGTCCCTGTTTTTCACTTACACGCGTGCGTGTGCACACACACACACGCACACGCACACACACACACGCACACGCACATACGCAAACACCTCCATCCATTCACCTCCCAGCCTCAGCACTGCTTGGTGAAAGCCTTTGTTTCTTTCTCTCAGATTCAGTTTTGTCTCATAAACAGCCTGCATGACTCGGATCCTCATGGTGACATCCAAGGTCTTTTTCCACACACAGAGGCACCCAGAAACATCTTTTTGACTTTCTGTGTCAACCATTTGTTTATAGCTCAGCCTCTCTGCTTTTTCTTCTCTACACACAAACACAACTAAAGAAAGATTTGTCCGTCCCACCCAAGTGTACACAGTGCGTATGTGTCTGTGTGTCCACACACCCTTACACACATGTGCTCTCCACACACTAGTGACAATGTCACTCACATTCTCTCTCCCATTCACAGACATCACAGCATCACCTAGAGTTAGCTTCTCTCTTTTACACACGCACAACATACACACACACACATACAAAAGGAAAAAAGGAAGATGCCCAGGTCAGGCCAGAAGCCAAGCCAATATCTGGAGACTGTCCTCCAGCCAAGGCCTCGGCCTCACCCTTCTGTCCCCAGTGTCCCTGCCCCATACGCACTGCCTTTGACCCACCCTGCTCTCCCCTTTCCACACCCCTGCCCTCCCCCACCCTCAGCCTTCCATCTGGTGGGTCTGGGCAGCCGCTCAGGCCTCTCTTCCACCTCCTCCATCCCCCAGCCCTTCCCCATCCTCTCCAAAAGCCCAGAGGCCTTCGCTGCAGGCTTTCAGGGATTGCCATGGCAACGGGGCCTCGTCCCTCATCCCCCTGGGGGTGGGCTGAGGACCCGGCCAGCCACACCGATTAGGGGGTTCCAGTTACTGTGGCAACCGTTGCAGGCCTGAGCTCTCTGCTCCTAGAAGGGGTGGAGGGGGGGACAGTAAGTGAATGGTTGCCAAAGCAACTGGGAGCCAGCGAGGACTGGTAAGAAGCAGCTGAGCCCAGTCTCCCCCTGCCCAGGGCTGCTTCGGGCATCGCAGAGCACTTAAGCATCATTCTTCCATCCACTGGAGCTGTTTCAGGGGAGGGAGATGAAGTGCAGATTATAAAACAGGGATTCCACTCATTCTCCCAGCTGCCCATTATGGCCTTAGAAGCCCATGCCGGCTTGCCTAGGGCTCTCTGTGTGGACTCAAGCCAGTCAGGCCCACCCTCTGGGCCTCAGTTATCCTCCTCCATTAAGTGGGGCTTGTCTCAGAAGAAACACCTGGCAATCAACAACTAGAAAAAAAAATCAGCCATCAAAAATTGTATGCCATACGGTTCTATTCTGACACATCGGTTGCCATGAGCCGAGGTTGACTGGATAGGCAATTCTTTGCGACTTGTCTCTCAGGAATGTCACCCTCCCCATCTGATGTGTCTGCCCTCTCTCATTCTGGCTCCACAGGAACCACAGAGCGGGTGTGCCTGGTACAAGGCACAGCAGAGGCCTTGAATGCTGTGCACAGCTTTATCGCCGAGAAGGTCCGAGAAATCCCACAAGCGATGACCAAGCCTGAAGTGGTCAACATCCTTCAACCCCAAACCACAATGAACCCCGACAGAGCCAAGCAGGTCAGCTGGGCCAAATCGGATTGCTGTAAAGCTAGGGATGTTTGGGAGGAGATAACGCTGCTCCCATCACTGGATTACAATGGGAGTTCAGTGGGGTAGAGTCTGTAAAAAGCTGATCAATATGTTGGTATTATTAAGAGGCCTAGTGGTGCAGTGACTAGGGACTGAATGCTAACTGAAAAAGATCAGCGCCTCAAACTCACCAGTAGCTTTGTGAGAGAAAGATGGGGCAATTTGATTCTGCTTTCCCTTGGACTCATAAAGTTGTTACCAGTCAAAAAAAAAAAAAAAGAACATTGTTGTTGTTGCTGCCATGTGCTGTCAAGTCAGAACTGACTCATAGCTGACCCTCCAGCAGGTTTTCAGAGACAGTTAATCACAGAGGAGGAGACTGCCCATCTGGATTCGAACTGTGCTTTTGGGATTGCAACATAGTTTATTATTAACAAGGCATCCTTAGTAGAAAAAAAAACCCCTCTAGGGCTCTTAAAATTAGCCGGATTCAGGGAATTAGCCGGATTCAGGGAATGAGTGAAAACCTGTAAAAACTTGACCTGGAGTCTCCCTTTGTCCCTCCTTCCTGGGATTCCCCCCCTCCTCTTCTTCCTTCCACTTCGTCCCATTGTCTTTCTGAGCAACCTGCCTCCCACTTCCTGCAGCCACCGGAAGTGACTTCCCTGACAGCTCAGCCACATCCCGAAGAGTTTAGAAATAGGCGGCCATACTCCCACCTCTCTCCTATAAATTAACTACTGTATCAAGACTAGTCACTATTTTGGAGAAAGGGCCATTCGTGGGTTGGGGGTGGATCCTCTGCTCCTACATAACCCTCTCTCGGTTGGGGGAGGGCAACTGTTGCCTCAGTTACCAGGAAGCGGTGGTGTAGGGGTGTGGCTGGGAGCGGGCCAATCGCTTTCCAGGCCTCTCTGGTTGCCATGACGACTGTGCGCTCAGGGCAGGTGGGCTCACAGCAAGGCCCCTGGCAACGCTATCCTGACCGCGTGGAAGATATAGGCGGAGGCATTGGCAGAAGCAGGCTGCGCTCGCTCCGATTTTTGCTCCCCTTCTCGCTTCCATACCCATGCGCGAAGGGGGAGGAGGCCCAGGCTGGTGGGCAGGCCGTTTGCAAGGGTTTCTTAATATCAGCTCAGAGGCAAAGAAAGGCAGGAGAGATGGTCTAGATTTCGTTAAAAAGCGATCTGGAATTCAAGAATTCTGCTTTGTCTGGAAGTGTAGTAGACTATGAGTTTGAGTTTCCCTAAGCTCTTGGCAAACCCGTGAGCCCAGAGCCCCGGAGGAGTGCTCCAAAAAAAAGGAAGGTTTCGGGCAGGGAGCGAAGCTGCTGTCCTTGGTGCTGAAATGGTTCAGCTCCTCGCTCCCCTCCGCCCTTCTGCTGAAAACTTGCCTATCAGCTTACTATTTGCAGGAGGGACAGAGCATGCCTTTTCCCCCTCCACCTTGATCGTGGTCACAAAGGGCTCGAGGTGCATCAGGAGTTTGTGGATGTTGCAGGGAAAATGAGGTCAGCACCATCTGTGCCTGAGCCTCCCACCACTACCCTTAATCCACAGAAACTCTTGAGATATTTGAGCGGAAAAAGTCATAAAAACAGGATTCGTCCCCTGCTTTTTTTTTTCACCCTGAGGAGGCTGTGGGTTGAGCCCAGCAACCACTCTAAGGAAGAAAGATGAGACAGTCTGGTCTCCATAAAATAGTCTGGAAAATTCTATGAGGCAGTTCTAGTCTATCTAATAGGAATTCATTTTACAACTGTTAATTTATTTGTATTATGTGTTTCTTTTTATCTTGAGAGTGCAAAAAATGAGGAAGATAATGATCAAAGACTAAAGTTGTGGAGTCAAAGGATGAACTGAGTCCTCTGTGTGACCTTAATTGACCTGATTCCTCATTCCTTCAATTTTCTCATTTCTTAAATGAGAGTCACGTGATACCTGCTTAAAGGCTGTTGCTGTTGTTAGGTGCCATTGAGTTGGCTTTGATTCATAGCGACCTTGTGTACATTCAAGTGAAATCCCATCTGATCCTGTGTTATCCTCACAACCTCTACTATGTTTAAATCCATAAGCTAGCCACTGTGTCAAACCTTAGTTTTTTGCTGGTGCTTTGATAACACTTAAGCGGATGTGTCCAGTGCATAGAAAATTCCCTCCCCTAAAAAAAGAGGAAAGAAAAAAGTTAGCTGTTGTTATTATTACTGTCGGATTTGGGAATCAAGAGATAGTTCTACTCCATTTCATGGTTTGGATTCACTGTCATTCAGGACACCTTAACCTTCTGTGTGCCTCAGTTTCCCTTTCTGTACAAAGTGTGAATGCCTGAAATATCCAGGAGAGGAACATAAAGGGTGGAGGACCGAGGCCCTCTGAAAAGCATTCACTCTCCCTAAAAGGCATCAGCTACCATGCAGCACCAAGCAAATCTTGCCATTTGGAAAAGTAGACATGGTGTCCACATCTTCCAGATTCTCTCCAAATAAACCAGAATTATTTTTTTTTAGCTCAACTGACTTTAAATTCTTGGATCAGAGTCAAAAATACTATGTGGACCATACATAGTGTTAGCTCTGGTGGCTTATTAGTAAAGAGTTGCACTGCCAACCCAAAGGCATAAGATTAGAATCCACCAGACGCTGTGTAGGAGAAAAATGGGCACTGTCCTCCCTTGCAATTAAACAGCCTATGGAAAAACTGCTGGAGGGTCAGGTGTAAGTTTGTCTTGATTAGATAGAACATAACAACAGCATGTGGACCAAAGAAAGCATGGCTGTGGGCCAGCTGTGGCCAGAGGGTCAGTTGTTTGCTACCTGTATCCCACCTGGGATAGAGTAGTGGTTCTCAGCTCTTGATGGCATCTGAATCATCTCAGTGGCTTAAAATGCAGATTCCTGGGTCTCAGCCCAGAGATGCCGAATCAGAATGTCTAGAGATAAAGTCTGGGAATCAGCATATGCTCTATTTTAAGAGCAGAATCTCAGTCCTGAAGCAAATGGCTCCTTGTGTAGCCTTAAGCACATAATTTAATATATCTGTACTTCCATTGTCCAGCTTAGAAAATGTGACAATGGTGTCTGCCTTACAGAAGTGTTGTGACAATGAAATAAATGACTCTGTGATAAAACCAAAAACCAAACTTACCACCATCCCGTCAATTCTGACTCATGGTGGCGCTCTATCAGGTTTCTGAGACTCTAAATCTTTGCAGGAGGACACTACCTCATCTTTCCCTTGCAAAGTGGTTGGTGCCTTCCAGCCGCCAACATTCTGCCTAGCATCCCAACATTTAGCACACTACACCACCAGGCCTCTTCACTATATGATTCCTCATTGTCGTCAAGTAAGAACCTACTCATAGCTGATCCTCCATTACATTTCTGAGGCTGTCAATCACACAGGAGGAGAGTGCTCAGCTTTCTCCCAGAGAGCTGCTGGTGCAGTCAAACCTCTTTGTGAGCAACACAGTTCTTTATCCACTAGGCCATCAGCTCTGTACTATATAGGATAATACTTTAGAAAAGTATCTGGGAAATAAGGATTGTGCAGACATTGTTACTGCCACTGTTAGTACCTCTGTTGTTATTTGACAGTCTCCTGGGATTTGCAAATCATTGACACATACAGTCTCTGAGGCCTTTCTGGTTCTAAAATTGCTATGATTCTATAACTGTGTGACTCCAGGATTCTAGGCATACAACCTTGCTTTTCAAATGTTTTCCCCACCTGATTAACCAGATGCCCCCTAACCGTTTCTGGGACAGTCCATCCTCGCTCACTGCTCTGGAACAACCACATCACATGCTAACTCTCTCTCTCTTGTAAATGGGCTTTTGGACATGATTTTCCATCCTCTTGCAGCCATGGTGGCACGGTGGGTTAAGTGTTGATCTACTAAACCAAGAGGTCAGTGGTTCAAACCCATCAGCCACGCTGAGGGGGAAAAATATGGCATCATGCTTCTGTAAGGGGAGCTCTGGTGGCCTAGTGGTTAAGCAGTTACACTGTCAACTCAAAACCAAGTGGTTTGAATCCACCAGATGCTCCAAGAGAGAAGGATGGACTGTCTTCTCCTGTGTGGTTTAACACCTTTGAAAACCCACTGGAGGGTCATTTCCAACTCAACAGCAATGAGTAGAGATTACAGTTTCAGAAAGCTGACAGGCAGTTCTGCTCTAGCCTTTGGAGTCCCTATGGGTTGGAATGAACTCAGCAGCAGTAGGTGGTTTTGTTTTTGTTTTGAGCTGGTTTGTTGTTTTTTCTCTATCTCCTTCATTTGTCAGGCTGTTCTATATTTTCTGGTAATTTAAAAAAGAACAGGCTTTATAAAAATATAATTCACATATTATAAAGGTCATCATTTTAAAGTGGATTTATGGGGGTTTGGTTGTGTTCTGTTTTCCCAGTATGTTCATCACCATGTCTAATTCTAGAACATTTTTATCATCCCACAAAGAAAATCTATACCCATTAGCAGCCACTTCTCAATCTCCCCCTGTCCCATCAGCCCTGGCAACCCCTGTTCTCCTCTTAACTTCTATTGTAGTTCTTGTTATGTGCCATCATGTCGCGTATGACTCTTAGTGACCATATGCACAATCGCTCTGAATGCTGCCCAATCCTGAGCCCATCTCACTGACTCCGACACTCCTAATCCCATTGCCCCAGTTACCTGGTCAAGCCATCTCATCTGGGGGTCTTCCTCTCCTCCGCTGTCCCTCCACCTTTCCAAGCATGATGTCCTTCTCCAAGGACTAGTTCCTCCTGGTCACATGCCCTATATATGTGAGATGGGGCTTCAAAATCCTTGCCTTTGAGGAGAAACTTGGTTTCACTCTCTCCAAGACAGACCTATTTGTTCTCCTGGTGGTCCGTGGTATGTTCAGGACTCTTCTCCAGCACCACAACTCGAAGGCTTTGATTCTTCTTCTGTCATCCTTTGTTCAGCTCTCTGATTCTAAGTGCTTCTCATAAGTGGGATCATATGATATGTGATTGCAATTTTGTGTGTGTATCTGGTTCCTCTCCTTTATTTAGCACCAGGTTCTCAAGATCCCTCCATATTATAGTATGTATTCATCATTTCTATTGCCAGATAATATTCCATTGTTTGGATAGACCACCATATGATTACCCATTCATTAGTTGTTGGACATTTGGGTTGTTTCACTTTGCATCTGTTATGAATAATGCTGCTATATGTATATCCACATACATATTTTCAGTATGGCTCTATGTTTTCGTTTCTTTCAAATATATGCCTAAGAGTGAAATTGTGGGGTAATATATGTCATCTCACTTAATTTGGACATATCAGGAAGGGTCAGTCCTTAGAAAAAAGCATGAGCTTGGGAAAGGTACGGGGTCAATGAAAGAGAGGACCCTCAACAAGGTAGATTGATACAGTGACTATTACACTGCGCTTGAGTGTAATGAAGATTGTGGTGTTTCAGGACAGGGCAGGATAAAGTGAGTTGTCATCAGTCTGACAGCACCTCACAACAATCGTAGTAACTCTATGGTATAGCTGTACTTTGTCGCACATGGGAGCCTTGGTGGTGGTGGGGTGCTGCAAACTCAAAGCCACACTTCTCCAGCAGTTCAGATCCACCAGTGGCCCTGAGGAAGAGAGATAAACAGTCTCTTCCTGTGTAGTCTGCAGGATTGCCTCTCCCCACCCCTCATGTAATTTGCGGCCTCAGAAACTCAATGGAGGACCCGCTATGAGTTGGTTTCCGACACAGCAGCAAAAGGAGGGAGTGAATAGAGTTAGTAGGCATTGGAACCACCTCAAAAGCAGACAGTAACAACAACATGGTAACTCTACATTTTACTTTCTGAGGAACTGCCAAACCCTTTCCCCAAACATCTCTATCATAGATGTGGGGATTAAAAGCAGGTCTGCCCATGAAGTTGTTGTTACGTGCTGTCGAGTCGCTTGTGACTCATAGTGACCCTATGTACAACAGCCCTAAACTCTGCTCTGTCCTGTGCCAATCGCACTGCCTCTGACACTCCCATCCCCATTACCCCAGTCACTGAATCAATCAACCTCATAGAGGGTCTTCCCCTCTTGCGCTGTCCCTCTACTCTCCCCAGCATGATGTCCCTCTCCAAGGACCTGTCTCTCCTTGCAACATGTCCAAAGTATGTCAGACGAAGCCCCAGAATCCTTGCCTCCAAGGAGCAGCCTGGTTTAACCCTCTCCAAGATGAATCTGTTTGTTTTCTTGGCAGACCATGATAGTAACTATCCATGACAGTAACTATTTATTGGACACATTGAATTTCGTATTCCCATAGCACCTCATGCTTTGTTATCCAGAAGTGATTGAAAGACTGAATTCATTCAATCATGCCCACTGCAGCCAAGGAAAAACTTGATGGGGGAAAGGCAACCAGATGTTGCCACTGCCAACTGGCAGTGGTGGGCAGCTCGCCTCATTTTGGCTAATTGTGGCCATGCTTGGATATCACTTGTGCTTGCATGCTCTCGGAGATGCCTTGTAGTAACCCTCGGGAAGAGGTCTCTCTCTATCTGCATTTTCCAAATGAGAATGCTGAGTCCCGAATAGGTTAAGGCCCTTGCATGGCATCAGCAATAGCATCAAGATGTGAACCTGATCAGGTGATGCCAGAGCCCGAGGCAGCTTTTTCCGGGATTTGTAGGCACAGATTGCAAACCGATGGCCTGGCTAGCACATTGGCTTGTTTATACCACACAGTGGTTCTTAGAAATGCTGAAGAGAATGCCAACATTTGAAAACTGGGATGCTTTGCATTTTACAAATCAGAAATCCCAGTGAAATCTGGAGAAATCAGAACAGATCTTCCTGAGCCGAGGCTGCCTCTCCAAATGCGCAGCGTGTACACACCGACCCCCACCATCACCACCACACCAAGTGGGTTACACCTGCCTGTGCCCCCCCAGACCCCTTCCTACTTGTTCCTGTGCATATGGCATTAGCCCTTTCCTCTACCCATTCATTTACCCAGCCTTTGCTGCACACCTATTGCGTGCCAGACACTATTCTAGGCGCTGAGAACTCAGAAGCAAACAAACCAGCAAATATCTCTACTTTCATGAATCTTACACCCTTTTAAGGAGAATGAGGAAATAATAGGTACAAAGTATAGAAAGCCAGAGAGGACATGTTGAGGTATATGTCTTGTTTTCTAACTTTTTCTTTCATGAGGCAGAGGTTAAGCGTTTGGCTGCTTGACGGGTCAGTGTTTTGAACTCAACCAAACACTGTGTGGGAGAAAGATGAGGCTGTCTGCTTCTGTAAAGGTTCTCTCGCTCACTGCAATGGAGGCAGAACTGACTCATAGCTGCCCCTTCATTAGGCTTCCAAGGCTGTAAATCACACAGGAGAGTGCTCATCTTATTCCTACGGAGCCGTTGGTGGATTTGAAGCACTCTAAGTTACACTTTTCAGTTAGTAGCAGAACTTCCTGGGAAAAAACCTGTTATACAGCGGTCACAGCCTTGGAAATCCCACGGGTTGACTCTTCTCTGTCCACCAGGATTGATGTTTTTGACAAGGTCTTGAAATAGCCCAATGGGTTCTCTATACACTACACTTAAATTTGCCACACTGGGGGTTGCACCTCTCAGGTGGTTCAAATCCACAGTATCTCGGTGGGAGACAGATGACCAACCCAGTTAAGGGTTAGCTGTGTGCCTGTTCCAACAAAACAGGAATGAGGTTTTCCCAGTTTGTTTAATATTTGCTTGGTCTCTTAATATACGCACATTGAGACCTTTTTACCGGATTTGTTTGCAAATAAGTTGTAGACTTCATGACCCATCACCGCTAAACATATTAGCATTTATCTCCTGGAAACAAAGACCATGTCTACAGTATCTTATCATACTGCCTGCTACAGTGGCAGTGCAGTGGTGGAACTCTCCCCTTCCCATGTGGAACACCTGGGTTTGATTCCCAGCTTCTGGACAAAGACAGTCCCTGCAATCTACTTCTAAGCATCAGCCAGTGAAAAATCCACACCTGCCTGTGGGAATGGCCCAGAAATGGGCAGTGTTTTGCCCCACTGCATTTGGAATGGCCACAAGATAGGGGCTGACTCTACACCAGCTAACAATGACAACATGTATCATGGAGTTCAGTCCTGGGCTTAGAGACTTACAAGCAGGTTTTTCACTAAATGAAGATCCTGCAGGACCAGTATAAGACCTTCAGGACTTGGGACAGTTCTTGATGGACCTTTCTTCAAGGGCCTGATTCTGTAGTTGTGGAATGTACACATCCATGACCTTGACCACTGAATACCCACATCTGCCTCCAATCGTGTGACAACCAGAACCACTTCCACAAATTCCCCAGATATTTCTGTGTCTGTATAAGGAGGATGATGTTGTTGTTGTTGTTGTTGTTGTTGTTGTTGTTGTTGTTGTTGTTAAGTACCTTCAGGTTGGAACCAACTCATTGCTGACTCTCTTAGGCAGTATATTGCATTGGCGTTGATTGCCCATCTTTTTCCCACAGAATGGCTGGTGGATTTGAACTGTGTACCTTTGGGTTGGTAGCACAACTCCTTACCACTAAGATACCATAACTCCCTTAAGGATGAAGAAAAGCAATTGTAGGTGTGGTGTGTGGGAAGGACTGAGCAGAAAGCCGTTTGTAGAAATACTCTTCTCAATGTTGGTTTTTGTGTCTCTGCACTAGAATCTTTATTTTTTCTAATTATTACTTTGTGTGTGTGTGTGTGTGTGTGTGTGTGTGT
>NW_006400065.1:2037240-2039936 GCF_000299155.1 Elephantulus edwardii | reverse complement strand
GCACCTCTGGGATTGCAGTGTGGAATCTTGATTAATCAGACTTGCTACTACTGCTCAGTGGACCCCATGGGTGGTTAAAAGTAGAGTAACTTTATGACTGAAGGTGAGCATCATTTTCAAGGGACTCAATGCTTTTAAGATGATCCTTGTGAGGTCTCCTAACCCTCTGCTTTCTCAGCTTTTATATTATCTCCAATTCACAGGTAAAACCAAAAAGAGGTTAGGTGAGAAGACAGCATCAGGGAAATCCCAATAGACTGGCTGTCACTTCTGTCACTACCTGGGTGACCTTGGAGTAAGTCTCTTCACCCTTTAAGCATCAAGTTGCTCCTCTATAAAGTGAGTCTAGTGAAGCCTTCTCCTGAGACTGGGAGTAAAAGTGTTGAACAAAAGAGAAATCCTGGGCCCCAATGAGAGCACTAAAAGCAGATCTTGACGTCCCAAGTAGGTAAGGCTTTCGGAACTGGATGAATAGAAGATACCAAGGCCTTTGTTGACGTGGAACAGGGTGGCCAAGAAGCTACCAAAGAGCTTAAATAATGGGCTCTTTTTCCATCAGCCTAGGAGTATATTTTAACAACTGATCAGACTATTTTAGAGCCTTGGTGGTACAGCAGTTAAACTCTTGTTCTTCTTGTTGTTGTGTTGTTGTTGTTGTTAAGTGCCGTCGAGTCGCAGGTGACTCATAGCGACCCTATGAAGGAGAGTCCTCAACACTTGGGTGCCTTTCATCCTCTCTCCAGGTTCACAGGGTTTTTGGAGGCAAGCTGTTATTGTAGTGGATGCCATTCCTCCTTCCAAGCTAATTAAACACTTATTAGAAAGTTACATCCCCAAAGGAATGGACCTCCCTCCTTGAGAGGAAATAGGGAGAGAATCCAGGTCCTTAGGAGTTTAACCTAATGATCAGTAGGTCAACCCCACCAGCTACTCTTTGGTGAGAAAGACATGACAGTCTGTTCCTGCAAAGATGTGCAACCTCAGAAACCCTCTGCTCTGTCCTAGGAGATGCTGAGTCAGAATCAACTTAGAGGCTTGGGGCTGGGGGTGGCATTACTATAAGGCCTTGTTGCTTCAGTGACAGAATTCTCACCTTTCATGTGGAAGAGCCTGCATTGTTTGCCAAACAGTTTACCTCCTGTGCAGCTTACCTCCCATCTTCGTGGAGTGTGGCAGGTTTCGAAGCTTCCAGAATAAGTCAGGCTGGGGAAAAAAGTTTGGCAATCCACTCCCAGGAAACAGCAAATAAAAACCCCTGTGGGTCATAACTAACTGGTTCCCTTGTCCGTGGGGTCACCAGGAATTGCAAATTTACTCAATACAGTTAACTACATCTAAGTTGTAGTGGTGCATACCCAGGATACAAACAGAATCTGATTTTGGCCATTTGAAAGAACAGGGGTTAGTGACTTGAAAACTACAAGACCTGGATATAATTCTCAAGGCATTGAATTGGTTTGAACCGGTTCTATGACAGCCATGGAAGCAAAATCAGAACAGATCTGGACTTCTAAAATGTATGTCATGCACAATGATAACCATAAAGGGAGAGGTTACCAATTGAAGCCCTGGAATGAGATTCTGAAGTAGTGTACTTTTTTAGGATCTTGATTCAGGAGACTGTATCATTGGCAGAATTGTGGAGAGCAACAGCATATAAGCAGTATAGTCAGCCACGATCTTCAAGCCGTCACTGTTGTTTCTGATTCTGCTAGTAAAGAAATTTGGTTGCTATTCAACCTGTACACTGGCCTTGGTTTCTTAGCGGGAGAGTAAGTTTCCAGCAGGGTGTCATCCTGTCATTTCCTCTCATTCTGGTTATCTTCTGGTTCACTCACGGTTTACAAATTCAGGTCCAATATTTATCCTTGTGGGACTGAGTATGCTGAGTGAACTAACTCAGTCCCACAAGGATAAATATTGTATAAGACCATTATTGTAGAATGAGTATAAGGATCCAGGAGGGATGGGAAAGGCTGGAAGCAGAGGGATGTGGATGTACAGGGGGAAGAGGAGATTAATCGTTGAATTGTACAATTTGAGGGGTGAGGGGAATTGAAAGAATTTGTTTGAATTTGTATTAGAATTTTGTAAATTAGTGAAAAAAGTCAGCTTGAGGAGGGGGGAAGGGAGGGAGAGGGGGTAAACTGTGCAACAATGAAGGAATGAAAATCTAACTTTTCTGTAAACTTTTGTTAAAATGACAATTAAAATTAAAAAGATTTTAAAAAATAAATTAATTCAGGTCCATTCTGGTTTCATCAGCCATGAATTGAGAAGAGCCAGGTGGTTCGAGGCTTGGTTTATTCCCCACTCTCCGACTTCCACCCTGTATGTAACCTGCTCTCTCGCTCCCCGTGCAGGCCAAGCTGATCGTCCCCAACAGCACAGCGGGCCTGATCATAGGCAAGGGGGGCGCGACGGTGAAGGCCGTGATGGAGCAGTCGGGCGCCTGGGTGCAGCTCTCCCAGAAGCCGGAGGGCATCAACCTGCAGGAGCGCGTGGTCACGGTCAGCGGGGAGCCCGAGCAGGTGCACAAGGCTGTGAGCGCCATCGTCCAGAAGGTGCAGGAAGACCCGCAGAGCAGCAGCTGCCTCAACATCAGCTACGCCAACGTGGCGGGCCCCGTGGCCAACTCCAACCCCACCGGCTCTCCGTACGCCAGCCCCGCCGACGTGCTGCCCGCCGCGGCCGCC
>NW_006400065.1:2030598-2036824 GCF_000299155.1 Elephantulus edwardii | reverse complement strand
GGGGCGGCCGGGGGCTTCCTGACCGCAGAGAAGTTGGCCGCCGAGAGTGCCAAGGAGCTGGTGGAGATTGCGGTGCCTGAGAACCTGGTGGGAGCCATCCTGGGCAAAGGGGGCAAGACGTTGGTGGAGTACCAGGAGCTCACGGGCGCCCGCATCCAGATCTCTAAGAAGGGCGAGTTCCTGCCAGGCACTCGGAACCGGCGGGTCACCATCACGGGCAGCCCCGCGGCCACGCAAGCCGCCCAATACCTCATCAGCCAGCGGGTCACCTACGAGCAGGGGGTGAGGGCCTCAAACCCCCAGAAAGTGGGATGAGGCCTGTGGTGTGTGCCCCCACCCCTCTCCCTGCCCCCCTCCTCCTCCTCCTCCTCTCCCATCTCCTGACCTCAGCTTGGTGTAGTCCTGCTCTTGGTGGCATGGGGCCGGGGTAGGCCTGGCCGAACCTGCCCCGCTTCTGGTAGTCATAGGCAGGATTGAGTACTGGCTGGGGACAGGGCCTGGAAGCCCCCTCCCCAGCCTTGAACTGACCCTTCCTCCCCCTCCCTGTGCTTGACTGGGCCTGCCCCTCCTCTCCCAGGGCCCAGGTCTGTGTGATATCTGTATATATTGCATTTTGTTGATTTTAATAGAAAACAAAGCGTTATTTTCTCTTTCTTTCCCTCCTTTTTTCCCCTCCCTCTGGTGAGGATTTCTTTCTTTCTTTCTTTTGTCCCCCCCTCCCCTTTTTACTTTTATTTCCATATTGGGAGGAGGGGAGGGGAGCTCTCTGGGTCACCTGGATTGAGGGGCCTTCCCAGAAACGCAACACCCCACCTCTCCTGCCTTCAGTTCCAGATTTGAGGGAAGTGTTGGGAGAAGAGGCATGAGAGGAGTCAGAGGAGTCAGAGCTGAAGTGGGGCCTTGAGAGCAGGGACCCCATAGATCCCAGGCTGTCTCGGCTACTCTCTTCTCCCCTCCCCCACCAGAGTTGCCTCCTCTAGGTGGAAGCTTTCAGTCTTTTGTTGTCAGGTTTTGGGGGGGTGGGGGCCTGTAGAGATTGAGGCCAGCTCTGGGATTGTGTCAGTCCCATGGGTAAGGCTCTTGTGAGAGACTTGAACAACTTCCTGTGGCATAAACTATGACTTTTCCTAGAGTGATGGCAATGAGATCCTCCTTTGTGGTTATCATTGAGGCAAATACTTCCAGGAGTGCTTTTGACACTCCTTATGATGTCACAGGAAGCAGTTCACCAAAGGTCACTTGCTATGCTGACGTGAGGAGCAAGGATTGTCTATGCTATTTGAAGGCACCTTTTTCCAAAGGTCATTTCAGTGACATCTTGGGGGCATGAACTTCCTGTGATGTCTTGAGGTCGCTTCCTGTGATGCCATGCAGTCATTTCCTGTGATGTCATTGGGATGAAGCATCTATTTCCTGTGGTGTCTTGAGGTTACTTCCTGTGACATCATTAGGATAGTATCTGCTTCTTGTATTGGGTCATGGCAGTTCTCTGCCCACACCCAATTAGATGGGATGATGGTCTGGGAAGTTTACCCAGGAGGAGAATAGAGGTGACTTGGATTAAGTCTGGAGGACTCTAAGGAAAAAAGACCCAGTACAGTGAGGGTCATCTCCATTCGAACACACCAAGTCTGTGAATTCACCTTGACGGAGCTAAGGGAGAACTGTTAAAGCCCTCCCTCACTATTCCTACCCCTGCCTTTTGTATGCATGCTTCTGTCTTTGTTTCATTGAGTGTTGGTGAGCCAGATGGTGGTGGCTGTCAGGCCAGCTTAGCTCGGCTGTGGAGTTCAGTGAGCCTTGGTAGGGTCCTTCGGGCCAGAATATTTTGTGGGTTCTGATGAGTTAGGTTGGCATGCTGGTTTCTGGTAAGCTGACATACTTTGGTGACGTCTGATAGATCAGAATGTTTTGATGTGATTCACCATGGGCTCTGAGGAGCCGAAAAGACCAGACAGCTCTGAGAGTTAGTTTGGAAGTGAACCCCAGATGACTGCGGCTGTGAACTGCTCTAAGGACTTGGTGGATTGAGATTTTAGGGCCTGACAACCTATGGATTTAGGATAGCTGAGACCCATCCTCACCCTATATACATTCCCCTGCCCCTTGGAGCCCACCTCCACTTTCTCCAACCCAAAGCAGGGCTTCTAAAGCCCTACTTCTGTCATCAGCATTTCTGGGGGAGGGGCATCCCACACCCACCCACCCACCCTCCCCCATCTGTCCCTCTCCTAGGTCTTCCAGACCCTTCTCTTCTCCGTGGCTTTGGGGGCCAGGGCTCCCTCTTTCTCAAGAAAGGAGGGAAGAAAAGCCACCTAGATAATTTCCATCCCTAAAGCCAGGGAGATCCCCCCTGCCCCTCAATAGAGGGCTACCCTCAAGTCAAAATGTGAAAATCCCTAGAAAGCAATAGCCCTCGAGGTATCTTGCACTGAATTCCCCAGTCCAGCCCTTCCACCCAAGGGAATGTTGGAGCTTGGGCAGTAAGGGGACTTTTTCTGTACCCTCTTCATCTCCAGGGTGGGGGGCCAGGCCCCATCTCCCCCTCTCCAATGCCTCATTTCCCATCCCTAATCTCCAGACTGAATTCAGATGGAGATCTGAGTGCCAAAACAATTCTTGATAAAACTTTGTACATATCTTCTGCAACTGGGGGCTCTTAGAGTTGGAGATGAGATAGCTCTTTAGGCCATGGCTCCTTCCCACCTCTCAAAAGACCTTATTACAGTATTTCATACCTACGTGTGGGTATTGCAGTATCTGGCTAGTATATCCTTCTACAATCCCCCAGGCTGTCGTGATGAGGGGAAAGAGGCAGAGGTAGAGTTTGGGCATGGGGAGGTGGGGGTCTGAAAGTGGTCATTTGCATCTCATTTACAACTTGTTTGCATCCCCAGCTGCCCTAGACTTGGCAGAAGCTTTCTATAGACCCATCAGAGGGGTCTAAGTCCCAATCAGCAGGGCCCAGTACTCCTCTCACTCATACAGATACAACTCTGGAGGCTGGGCCTCCTGAAAAGTGTTCCCTTGGGGTGTCTGTGTGACAGCCTCCTCTTCTCATTTCTCCGTGATCCCTCCAGCCAGGCCTCTCAGCGAGGCACTTTGCTAGTTCAATGAGCTAGCTCCCTCCCCATTTTGGTGAGTGGGGAGCCACACACCTTTCCTCATTTTACCTGGGAACTCACTCCACTGTCTTCCCCATCCTTTGACATTCCCTTCTGCAATCTGACCTCAATCTCTTGTGCTGCAGTTTGTCCAGAGGGGACACAGATGTGGGGTTAGGAATTAACTGAAAATCCCATAGCCTTTCCCCCTTCCCCATTAGCCAATCAGATCTCAAAGATTCTGATGGCCTCCCTGCACCCTGTTCTTCAGCACCCGGTAGGTGCTTAATAAGTGTTTATTTGCTGCATTGAATGGTCTCATTTGCCCTTCAGCCTCCCGGATTTTTACCCAGCATCTCCCTCTCACTCTCTTTCCCTGGAACTCTGTGACTTTCCATAGGTCTCCAATTGTTCCATTGCTGTCTGTCTTGTCTGTCTGTGTCATCTTTCTCCTCTCTCTCCCTCATTTCCTCATTGACTTAAAAAAAAAATTGTGCCAAACTTCCTTAGAACTGAGCCGCTCTGGGAGGAGAGGACTTCGATAGAGATGGGGAAACGGGACCATCTCTCTTGGAGAAGGCTCCTAAAAGGCAATGAAAAAGTCTGTAAACACTTAGCTAAACTGGGTCCCTCTTCTTCAACCCTCCTACCCTAAATTTTTCTTAGAATCTTTGTAAGAAAAAAAAAAAAGACAGGAAAAAAACCCCTCTTCAGCAACCCTTGCCCTTTTGGATCCCCCAAATTCCACCAGCCGGGGAGAACCCCGTTTGCCTCCAGCAGGCAAAATAGTAAAAATTGGGAAGGGGAAGGTCTGCTCAAACCCTCCTCTGCTGGCCCTGGGAGTCGTGCCAGCTGGTTTCGAGAGAAGGATCGCAAAGCACTTACGGAAAGAAGGGGTTCAATGTGCCAAATTCACCTCCTTCATCCCCCATCTCAGGGGGCTCTGAGCCAACCTTGCCCCAGCCACCTTCTGCCCTATCCCAGCCATCTCTTCAGGGGCAAAGAGGCTTAACTGCAATAATTAGTAGGGGACAATTGTGCCATCTTTATCCGCCCTGACGCCTGCCCTGGACTTGTGGATGGGAACCATGGGTTCCCCAAATGGCATTTGGTATGAGTCGATTCATAGACGGTTGGGAATTCATACTTGGAATAATATGGTACCACTTGGCTATGAGTGGTATTTTCTTCTCCCCTTCTAGATTCTTCCAAATCCCTCAATATCCTCTTGTTTGGATTCGCCTGCCTGTTCCTTCTGATTTGTTTCTGCATGGTGGTCAACTGTTTGGAAAGTGAGAGAATCTCCCCCTGCACTGATCCCTGCTCTCTGGGGAGCTGGATTAGAGGTTGTCCGATTGAGCGGTTGAGTTGCTGCAGATTGGGCGCATGTGCTGTCACGATAGCCAAACCGGCCACTGCACCTGCGCGGCAGTCGGGCTGTCGCGAAAGCCGGAACTGGCTGTTGCGACAGGGAGAACGGGATCGCGATGCCCCGTTGATGGTGCTGCATTTGGAGCGTGGCTTGATTTCTCAGAAGTTGCGACACTCAGACCTGCCATCGCGATCCCTCTCCACTGCAGTCAGCTGTCTTGACCTCTGTGTCGAGGGAGCTCTGTCCGTGGAGCTGCTGCTGTTTGGTGGTGTCGCCATTCCCATCGCGATAGAGTCCTGGTGGACGGGAGGGGATGGGAAAAGCCTCGGCGGGGGGGGGGGGGGGGGGGGGTCGGGTGATGAAAGCTGCTGGTTTTCTAACCTCTTCTCAGCCAGTCCAGGATTACTCTTGTCTCCCAGAGATAATTGGGGGAACTGCCTAATTTCCCTCCTTCACCTCCTCCTTTCCCACCCCCCTATCCCCCAAAACCACCAACCTCTCATCTTCTAAGTGACTCCATCACCACTGGCCACCGGGACTACGGCCTCATTGCTCCAGCCCGCCCCACTCGACCGTCAGACTCGCTCATCGAACTCTTTTTGATTAACCCTTTCTGTGTTCATCCCACGGAAAACTGTGTGTCCGGCGGGGGGGAGGGGGGAGGCGAGGGGCAGTAGCTACCTTTCCTCCATCTCCTCCCACCGCCCATGCCTTCCCACCAGCTCCCTATCCCATGCCCCACCCTTCATCCCTGGGGTCCGCCCTCCCCCTCAATCTGGGGGAATCGAGATCCTCTTTAAATAATCGATGCTGTTTGGCTTTGTCCCTTTAAAAGGCGGGGCCAGGGGCGTGCCCTCCCCAAGAGGTGAGGTCACTCTGGGCTCTTATTTTTCCCTGTGGCCCACCCTACTCCCCACCCCTTCATTGTAAATAGTCACTTTTGTATTGGGTTTGAGCCAGGGGATGTGGGGAGTCATTTTTTCCCCCTTTGTGTTGGCATCTACGGCCACTGGAGGCATGGCCCACATCCTGGTTTGATTTGGGAGAATACTCAAAAGATTCCAAGATTATTAGCGTAGATCCCTCCCTCCCCGGGTGTGGAAAGGTTTACTCTAGGGACTGACTCTGTTTCTCATCTGTGAAAAGTCCAACTTTTCCTGAGGAGTCCCATATAGACGAAAGTGGAGCCAGAAAAGGTAGCATTTCTCTTCTCATTTCTGTTCAGACTAGACAGAGTAGAATAATGAAGGAAGATTTTTGTTAGGGACTTCGTCAGCCCTCCTCAAGGCCTTTTTCTCCCCTGGTTAAAATGGAGGGCACTAGGGGACCTTGAAGGAGCCTTGGTGGTGCAGTGCTTAACGCACTCTGCTGCTGCAAGATCCCCACAGTTGAAACACCATCGGGCAGTTCTACTCTGTCCTGTAGGGGCGCAATGAGTCTGAATCTACTCAAGCAATGGGTTTTGGGAACTTGGTTATAGGATCTCAAAGGTCCCTTGGGTCTCCTCTTAAGAAGACCCGATCTCCAGGCTGGCCCCTACCTGCTACCCGCCACGTTCTATTTCCTGGGCCCAGACCACCCGCCATGGGGCCATGCCTCCAGCGCCTCCATTCAACCTCCTCTAACTGATTCCTTCCATCCTCTGCGACCAGGGACGCCGCCCACCTCCTTCCCCACCCCACCTCCAGAAGCTCCTGGCTGGGGCCCACTGCCCTCTCCTCCTTCCCTTTTTTCCCCCATTGCCATGCCT
>NW_006400065.1:2018745-2030446 GCF_000299155.1 Elephantulus edwardii | reverse complement strand
CCACGATAAACGCCATCTCAGCATCTGTGTCTAATGTTGTCTTTTTTGCTTGACATCACACACTCCTTCTTAACCCATCCCCTTCCCTCTCCCTCCTCCCCGCAACCTCCACCCTCATCCTGAATATTTTCCCTTCCCCCCCCCCAGGGCTCTGGGCATTTAGGGGAGGCGGGTGGGGAGCACCCCTCAGGAGGGGAGGGGATGAATTGCTCTCTCTGGACTGAGCATCCAAAGCAAGAAGTGCATCTGAGAGTTCACAGTCTAGCTTCCAGGACCCCAAAAGAGGACTGACCTCCTCAAAACCATTACACACATACACCCCTGAAACCACCATGGCAGGATGTGAGCTCCGGGGCTTGCATCCCCACGCAGCATCATAAACACACCACCCTTTGTAGCACCTGGATCATCCAGGGTTGCTGTTCTGGAGGGGTCCCTAGTGGCACAAATGGTTAAGCTGTTAACTGAAGACAGGCTTGGTGATCCTCAGAAAAAAAGTCTGTCCTTGAAGGCCCTCTGGGGCACAGTCCCCAGACACACACAGGGTCTCCGAGCTGAAATACAATCAGTAAGCTGCTGGTTATGATTTGGGAGTCCAGTGAGATCTAGGTTCTGATCCTGGTGCTGCCATTGACCTAACTCTGAGCCTTTATCTTCTCATCTGTAAAATGGGCATAAAAAATGTTACTGTTTTGCTAGGATTCACCACCATAATTTATGTTCTCTTTTTTTTACTTTATAAACTGAGCACTCACTGTGCCTTAAATGAGAAATCTAAAGTGCTAAAGAAACAAAACAGCGCCTCTTATCCCTGTTCAAGGATCATCTACTATCTGTGTCCCTGATGCTTTGCAGAGTTTGCAAAGCCTCAGCCAAGGACAGTGCCGCCACAGGCAGGGTCCCCCTTGGCCTGCACAGTGGTCTTGTGAATCGTGTGTCAGTATTTAAACATTAGAGCCCCTGGGTGGTGTAAAAACTGAAGTACTCCAAGACAAACTCAAAGGTTGGTGTTCAAACCTACCCAAGGGCCACTTTGGGAGGAAGGCCTGGAAATACGCTTCTGAAAATTCACAACCTTGGGACTCTATGGAGCATAATCCTTTTCTCTGACACACGTAGGGATGACAAGAGTCAGAAGCAATTCCACAGCAACGGCTTGGAGTTCCCACGTGGTGTAAATGGCTAAGCGCTCCATTGCTAAATGACTGAAAAGTTAATGGTTCAAACCTTCCCAAGAGGGCTTCCACAAGTGCACAGACTTGACTGGCCTCTGGGGGACATGTTCTCTCTTGGTGTGTTTGTGGTCACTGTGAATCAGAAACAATTAGACAACAACTGGTTGGGGTTTTGGTGGGGATTTTTTTTGGTTGTTGTTTTTTTAAGTTGAGAGTTGTTAGAGACCATTGAGTCTGTTCTGATTTAAAACCCTTCGTGCAGCAGAACAGAGCACTCCCCAGTCCTGAGTTCCGGCCCCTCGATCACTGCTGTGCGTAAGCCCATTGCTGCAGGCCTGCTTTCAATCCATCTCTTTGAGGGGCTTCCTCATTTTTTTGCTGACCCCTCTACTTTACCAAGCCGAATTTCTTTCCCCAGGGACTGGCCCTTCCTGATAACATGTCCAAAGCATGTGAGACCAAGTGTCGCCAGCTTCACAGTCAAGGACCATTCTGACTCCATTTCATCCAAGACAGAGTACAAGGGTGTCGATTTTTCAGATTTCAACCACCTGAACATTTGGGAGACTGCTGGGGAAAGGCCCCTTTTCAAAAACCAGCTGCAACATCTCCGAGTGACATCTTCTTGACCACCACACAGGGGGAGCAGCCTCAGCCTCTCTCTGATCTGCTCAGCTCACTTGTGGACGTCTGGTCCTGGGATACCCCTCCGTTTGCAAGTCCTGTTAATATGCTTACAAGTTGGAGGTGTCACAAGTGCCTCTGGGCAGGTGGAAAGGTTACCTTTGAGATGGAGAAAGGACAGTGAGGCTCTGTGTATATTAGAGGTAGGGGTGGGGAACAGACACTGTCTCTGATGTGCCCAGGCCGCCTCATTTCATCTCTCCCCACTTTTTACTGCAGTCTCCACCTCTGGAAAGCGTCCATCTATACAATCCACCAGCAACTCCAAGGGAGAGAGATGGGCAGTTTCCTCCCAGGTGATTTAAAGCCTCCAAAAGCCTACTGAAAAAAAAAGATCAGCTACGAGTTGGTTCTGACTCAATGGCAATGATTTGAGTTGAAACAATCAATACCTACCTTCTGGAATCTTTTGGAATAATTCCACAAGGAAACTACTATCAACAGCTGATACAAAGGAAGTGCTCAGCACATGGTGGTCTTTGGAGAGTCCTCTCCAGCTGGAAAATAACAATAAGATGATTCTAGAGAAGGACAAAGCCAGAGAGGCAGATGGGAGGGCAAAGGAGATTGCAGCCAGGACAAAGTATGAAAGAAATCAGTAAGGATGATCTCCATGGAAATGAGTCTCCAACTATAACTGTGTTGTTCTTTCACTCATTGATTCATACAACAGACATGTGCTGAATATCCATTATGTTCTAGAAGGTCCTTAGGTGGTGCAAATGGTTTGGATATACTAACCTAAAGGTTGGCAGTTCAAATCCACCAGTGATGACATGGAAGACTGGCCTGGTGAGCTGCTTCCATATCCATAAAGATTGTTGTTGTTGTGTGCCATCAAGTCACTTGCGACTCATAGCAACCCTATCTAAACACTTTTCTATCCTGTGCAAACCTAGCCATCTCAAACCCACTAATTCCCACCACTCCAGTCACAGAATCTATCCATCTCATCAAAGGTCTTCCTCTCCTTCGCCACCCCTCCACTCTGCCAAACATGATGTCCCTCTCTAAGGACCAGTCCCTGCTTGCAACATGCCCAAAGTATGTCAGACAAAGCTTCAGAATCCTTGACTCCAAGGAGCATTCCGGCTTCACCTTCTCCAGGACAAACCTGTTTGTTCTCCTAGCAGTCCACGGTATATTCAACACTCTTCACCAGCATCCTAGCTCAAAGACATCAATTCTCTTTCTGTCATCCCTATTCACTGTCCAACTCTCTGACGCATAGTATGTAATTGCGAAGACTATAGCCCAGATCAGACGCACCTTAGATTACAACCAAGAAAATGATAGGGCAGTTCTACTCTGTCTCATGAATCACTGTAACTTGGAATTGACCCAACATCAATGAAGTTGATTTGAGTTTATGTTCTAGGACCTAGGAATCATGATGGATAATGAGAACTCATTAGTCTCAGGTTTATCTGTTGCTGTTGTTAAGTGCCATCAAGTTTCAGGCGACTCATAGTGACCCTATGAAGGAGAGTCCTCAACACTTGGGTGCCTTTCATCCTCTCTCCAGGTTCATAGAGTTTCCGGAGGCAAGCTATTACAGAAGTGGATGCCACTCCTCTTTCCAAGCTTGTTTTAATCGGGGAGCTCCATGTCACTCTCTGTCCTCATTGGGTAGCCAACTATTAACGCATTTGACACATCAGTGTCACAGTGTTCAGCCTCACAGCAACCACAGGTTTTCTCCAACTCTTAGCACACAGTTGGTGCTCAAAACATTACCATCCATTGAGTCACAGATATCTCTAATTCTTGTCTGAGATCCTTAAATATTGCCTATTTTTCCCAAATATCACTATTTGCAGTAGGAGTAAAAGAATTTTCCACCAAGATGTTGGGAACTGGGAAGTGAGTGGGGCAAAAAAGTAGTTGGATTTAGTCTCTGATTTGCTTGGAAAACTCTCAGGACCTCTCTGGCCCAAGAAAGGGAAGAGTGGAAATGAGGTCAGAATGAAGGTGAGTAACAGGGGAGTCACAATTTTTTCTAAGCCCCAGACTTTTTCCTCTAGTTAGGAGAAGGAGAGAATTGCCAGGGTGGGACAGGGTTTCAACAAGATGAGAAATAAAGGGGAGAAAGAAGGATGTACTGCCTGGAGGCCAGAGAAAGCCCTTGAAACAGGAGTGGAGTGGGAAGAGAGGGGAGAGAAGGAGGTTTAGGTGAGTCCCTAAGCCCTAGGTTTTCAGGGGTTGACCTCTGAGAGGACAACACATGTGAGGGTCAAGTCATTGACAGAATCTAGAAAATCACCAATGTGGCGATGGACTGGAAGAGAGGGAGAGGTCAGCATGAAAGGGAAATGGAAATGAGGCTGACACAAGCAAAAGATTGAGGCAGACTCCTCAGAGGCAGCAAACAGAAGACTGTGTGTCCACTGAAATTTGAATCTCAGGTGAAAGAAATAATCTCTTGAGTAGCAATATGTCCCATGCAATATGGGGACCCCAGGTATACTTTAGCAATGATGTGAACTTGAACAATGAATGTTCATCAGGAATTCTAATGTCACAGGGTGCCAGTAACTGGGTACGTATCATATCTAGTGAGCCAAGATGGGAGGACACGGAGAAGGATCTGAGGGACAGTGGTAATTCCAGAAGGACAGGTCAGAGGCCAGGGCGTTCAGATCCATGATTTGGAATTCTAACTCGAGCATGCCCAACCCACTGCCTCTAACACTGCTTGTGGATCCTCTCTTACTCTGGCCCTCTCTATCTGCCCCTCAGTCTTTCCTCCCTATGCCCCTCAGTCTCCTCTGCCTATTCCACAGTCTCCCCTCATGTCCCTAAGACTCTTTCTCTGTTTTCCTCAGTTTCCCCTCTTGCAGGTCCTCAACCCTTTTAACTCTCCAGTCTTCCTCTGCCTCCAGGATTCTGCCTCTGACATTAAAAGGTTAAAAGGGGTTGTGTCATGTCCATTCTCAAAACCACCAAGGAGAAAGTGGTCTCTCGAGGCTGGGGTAAGGGAAGTAGGGTGTCCCTTCCTCTGGCTGGGGACTGGTGCATCTTGGAGCTGGGAACAGGTACTAACTAGGAAAAGGAGACATTATACTGGGTGAAAACATCACCAGCAGGATTCTAAAAAGCTCTTTGTTCTCCGGCCACCATCTGCTATGCTTTTCACAGCGTAGTCTCTACAGGGGCCCCTGGTGATGCAGCAGTTAAAGCACTTGGCTGCTAACTGAAGCGTCAGCAGCAGGAATCCTCTAGTTTGTTCAGCAGAAAGATGAGGCTGTCTGTCCCCGTAAAGGGTGCAGTCTTGGGAACCCAGGAGGGCAGTTCTACTCTTACAGGGCTCCCATGAGTCAGAATCAACTCGACAGTAATGGATTTGGTTTGGGTTCTTTCAACATGACCCAGGTTCTGTGTCACCGTTTCTGCCCCTTCTCTCAATCTCGCATTTCTCTGCATCAGTTTACCTTCTGTATTTCTCTTTCTGGGTATCTGACAACCCGAAGGCATGCGGTTCAAACCCACCAGCTGCTACACAGGAGAAAGATGGGCACTTAACCGCCTCTGAAATACGACTATATGATACACAACAACAAACAACAATCCTTCATTTTCTTCCCTGTCATCTCTGCCTATAGGTAGAGTTTCTCTGTGTATCTCTGAGTCATCTCTCCTGTTTCCATATATCTCTGAATCTTATTCTCCCTTTTTTTTTCATATCCACCACCTCTCAGGGACAGTGAGTCCCCCCTCAGGCCAGCGGGAGCGGAGATGCATTTACCTTAAGAACACACCGGCAGTTCTCCAAAGAGAACCAAGTCTCTAGTTCTCCAAAGAGAGGCTGAGTCTCTAGGGAGCATTTGCAAGAATGTGCTGCCCAGGAAAGGAAACTAGAAGACAATCACTGGCCCCCAAACCCGTGCCCCTCGCAGAACAGACGCTGGCAGAGAAAGTGCCTCAATGCCTCGTGGCAACTGCTATTCTCTTCAGTTATGAATTCAAATTTTCCGTGGAGACATGTGATTGGTGGAACAATAACCAATCCAGAGGCTCAACTGCAAGGCATTCTGGGAAATGTCGTTTCCCCCCTCTCCGTTTACCAACCTCTTCAGTACAGGAAGATAAAGTAAGCGTGGAATAAACATAGAACAAGATGGATATTCATGGGAGAAAAGGATTGTCATTTTCAACAAGCTTTCACGGGGGGGGCGGGGAATAGCATATAAGTGAAGACTTGAAGGGAGGATAGGAGGAAGCAGGTACTCTCTGCATTTCAGGCAGAGGAAAGAGCAAATACAAAGGCCCCCCCGGAGTGGTCTCTGCCTGGCTGGAGTATGTGAGAAGCAGAGAGGAGTCTAGAGTAAGTGGAGCAGAGCGAAGAAAAAAGAGAGTGGGAGGAAGTGAAGTCAGGAGATGCTCTGAACAACAGACCCCTTCCAGACAAAGGAGTTGAGGGGGACAGAGGTCTCTGGGTTGGAATGAATCTCCTGCCCTGCGTAGAATGTACATAACCAGCCCCCTCATCAAAATATCCCGCTGCCCCTCGCCCTCCAGTCAATTCAGAACAACCTCATAGGACAGAGTTTAACTGAGCCAAGATTTCCAAGTTTTCTTTAGGTAAACTGACTGGCGCATCTTTCTCCAGCAGTGTGCCTGATGCGTTTGAACTGCAAGTGAGCGCTTTAATCAGCATGCCACCAAGGCTTCTCAAATATGCGTCTAGGTGTAAATCAAATTTCCAGGAAAGACATTTCTTTTAATGACTGCCCAAGCGTATTAAGTATTAACGACTGCCTAGATTATTAAGGAGAAAAGGATAACGACAGTTGGTGACCAGTGACAGAGCTGGACCTTTGGTGGGTGAGAAACTAGACCCAGACGTGTTGTGTTGGTGGGAGACTGTGGGTGGGTGTGACTAGAGCGGGAGGGGGCGTGGCTAGAGGAGGCCGGCCAGGCGTGTTGGTGGGAGACTGTGGGTGGGTGTGACTAGAGCGGGAGGGGGCGTGGCTAGAGGAGGCCGGCCAGGCGTGTTGGTGGGAGACTGTGGGTGGGTGTGACTAGAGCGGGAGGGGGCGTGGCTAGAGGAAGCCGGCCAGGAGGCCTGGTCAAATTTGCATTTCTACAGATTAGGCCTGGCCAAGTGTGTGGGCGTGGCTGTATACTTATGCCTAGAGATCATGGTTAAAGGAAGTGGGTGGAGTTTGCGACAGAGTGGATTGTTGTTATGTACTATCGAGTCAGAATCGACTCATAGCTGACCCTCTAGAGGGTTTTCAGAGGCACTTAATCACAAGGGATGAGAATGCCCATCCTTCTCCCGTAGAGCAGGAGGTGGCCTTGAAACGCGTGCCTTCAGAATTGCAGTGCAGCTTCTCGCCACTAGGCCACGGTATGAGCACATAGTCTTGTAAGGGAGTTCTGGTAGCCTAGTGGCAAGAAGCTGCGCTGCAATCCCCAGAGCACGTGCTTCGAATCCACCAACTGCTCTGAAGAAGAAAGATGGGCAATCTCCTCCCGTGCGATTAACTGAATCTGAAAACCTGCTGGAGGATCAGCTATGGATCGGATCCTACTTGACGGTACAGAACAAGAACAGGAGGCAGCAGAAAATCCAAATGCTCATGACTACACAATTAAGCACCTACTACCGAATGATAAATCAAATGAAGAAATTAAAAAAAAAAAAACCACACCACTGTCACCAACTATGACAGAGTAGAAGTGCCCCATTGAGTTTCCAAGGCTGTAAATTTTACAGAAGTGGACTGCCATGCCTTTCTCACACACACACACACACACACACACACACACACACACACACACCCGAGAGGAGCTAGTAGATTCGAACCACTAACCTTTTGGTTAACTTCCTAGCGCTAAACATGGCACTACTAAATATGGTATCACAAGCTCGGGAGCACTGGTAGCACTGTGATAAGGATGTCACTTGCTGACCAAAGAGTCTCAGAAGCCACCAGCTGATCCTTGTGAAGAAGATGAGGCAGTGTGCTTCTGTAAAGGCTACCCACAGGGAAAAGAAAAAAAAATTAAAAAAAGACTACCCACAGCTATAGAGTTGGTTTTAACTCTACCGGGTGTACGAGGCTGTGAATCTTTACTAGAGGGCGCTGCTCAACTCCCTTTCCCCATCAAGAGGCAGCTGATGAATGCGAACCACTAACCTTTCAACACCTAAGACACGATGTCAGCGAAGTTCCTTCTGCAAAGGTGAAAGCCCTATTGGAGCAGTTATACACTGTCCCATGGGGTCACGATGTGTAGGAATCAGCTCGTCTGATTTGGGTTTGGGCTTGTTTGTGTTTAATCACCAGCGAGGCCCTAACCGTGGCACCTGTCATGTCCCTGAATCTTCACAACACCCTGCAAGGTTGCTCCTCGCACGGCCACACAACGCGCATCACGGCAAAATGCTAGTAAACGTCGCCCCTGGACAGCCTCACGATTGATTTGTGATTGACTCTGTGGGCCAGAGGGTGTTCACTGGCTGACTTTTCTTCTGAGGGAAGGGAAAAGCAAAGAAGGGGTGCCATATGTCACTTCCTGCCTACAAACCGCGCCCCTTTCCGAATAAATTCCATGCATATTCCTCAGGTAATCAAGGTCCCAGTCTGAAAAGAGACTCCTGTGCAGAGCACCCTGGGCTCAGCCTCACTTGATCTCCTCCACCCTGACCCCAGCTCCAGCTCTTTCTCTCTCCGCTCATCAAACACAGGTCAAACATCCTTGTTTAAGAGACCCTTCACATTTGTTTTTCTCCTATTTATCCGCTCAAAACGAGTAGCATTAGATTGATTCTGACTCCTGACCACTCCTTGTGAGTCAGGGTAGAGCTCTGGAGGGGTTTCAGTGGCTGGTTTCCTTTCAGAAGTGCGTCACTGGGCCTTTCATCCGAGGTCTGGGTGGACATTGAGTCTTTTAACCCTTTGTACTACTCCTGTTCCCAGTACAAAGCACCACTAATGATGGGGATTCTTTCTTATTTTATTTTTCAATCTTGTTTTATTATTTTATGTGTGTGTACCGTCAAATCAGATCTGACTGGTACAGGAAGAGATTGCCCCTCCTCCAGCACAGCATCTGGTGGATTTGAACCGCGAACCTCTGGGATTGCAATGCAGCTTCTTGCCACTAGGCCACCAAAGCTCCCCAAGGGAATTCTTTTTTTTTTTTATAAATTAATTTTAATGACGTTTACAGAGACTTAGGATTTCCATTCATTCATTGTTGCACTTTTCTCCCTCCCCACCCCCCAATTCGCTCTTCTCTTTGAAAAGTAAAAGAAAAATTATTTCATTGTTTTACAATCCCTCCCTCCAAGTCCACTCCACTGTGCAGCTTTCGTTCTGGACTCCTGTCATGACAATAATACCTAATCATATATCCCTTTTAAACAGTTCTCTCCCTCATCTGTTTTAATGCAGTATACAGTATTTATCCCTTCTTTCTCAGGGAATCCTTCCAAAACCAGCCACAAACCCTGTCCCCACTCTAGCCCAGGATTCCTTTAACCTCCTCCCAGTTTTAGAATTTACATCACTGCACCGCCCATTCAAGTCCATTCGTTACTTATTAAGTAAAAATCTGCCAGACACCGTGGAATGTACAGTCAACAACAGGAGAAAAACAAACTAAAAAAAAAAAATCTGTGAAATTTACGCGCATCCGGTATTTTTATTTTTTGTTTATAACTAACTTGTTTTCTTCCTCTCCTGCTGCTTCTCCAGTTAAAATATTTCCTCTCTGGGAGTAAAAAGTATTTCTATGTAATACTTTTTTGTTGTAATATTTAGGCACTTAAAAAAAAAGGTTAAACTGTATCTTAAGCAGGATCTTCACATAGTCACAAAATGTTTTTCCATGGGTTATTTTATAATTGTTGCGCAGCTGGCAGGGAACCAGAGGGGTGTCTCCCTGACTCCCCACAAAAGATTGGCCCTGGGTCAGCCCTATGAGGAGCTGCATGTCTGATCTTAATGGTCCCATAGAGTTTTCACTGGGTGATTTTTTCTAAAGTAGACCATCAAAATCTAGAAGGTCTCCTGAAACCTGTTCAGTGTCTGTGTGTGTGTGTGTGTGTGTGTGTGTCGGTGTGTCTGTGTGTGTCTGTGTCTATGTGTGTGTGTGTACCTTCAAATCAGATCTGACTGGTACAGGAGGAGATTGTCCCTCCTTTTCCCGGCAGAGCATCTGATGGATTTGAACCGTGTAACTCTGGGATTGTAGTTGCAGCTCCTTGCCACTAGGCCACCAGAGCTCCCCCTATTCAGTGTCTTAACACCACAAAAACTTCCGCTGATAGACCCATCATGGCTGTGCATTCATTGAGACTTAAACCAAAATGTTTCAGACAGAAAGGAAAACTTCTGCCACTGCCCCACCATTGTCTTCCTTCTTTATCATTGTTGCCATTGTTAAGTACTATCCAGTCGACTACAACGCATAGTGACGCCAGGAACCTTGCGCTATCTTGTGTCATCCTCAACACTGATACGCTTGAGCCCACTGTGTTGATCCATCTCATTGGACGTCCTCCTCTCTTTCGCTGACCCGCCACCTTTCCAAGCATCATGTCCTTCTCCAAGGACTGGCCCCTCCTATCAACCCGCCCTGAGCATGTGAGATGAAGCTTCACCATCCTTGTCTCCAAGGAGCACTCTGGCTGGACTTTTTCCGAGAATTACTTGTTCATTCTCTTGGTGTTCCATGGGATATTTAGTACTCTTCTCTAACACAACAACTCAAAGACGTCAAGTCTTCTGTAATTCTGTTCATTATCCAACTTTCAGATGGATAACAAGGAGTTGAAAAGCCCCTGATTTGACTCAGATGCACCTTAGTCTTCAAACTGACACCACCTTTCTACGAAGATGGCACTGGAAGTGAAGAAGGAAGCCCTTGCCCCTCTCAAAACTGAAGCCAAAACAAAGACGTAAAAACCAATAAGGCTGTCCTGAAGGGCATCCACAGCCACACAAATAAAGAAGATCTGCGCGTCACCCATCTTCCGGGGGCCTAAGAGGCTGAGACTTGGAAGGCAGCCCAAATACCTCCAGGAGAGCGCCCCCAGGAGAAACAAGCTTGACCACTGTGCCGTCATCAAGTTTCCCCTAACCACTGAGTCAGACATGAAGAAGATAGACAGTGGAGGGAAAAACAAAACCAAAACCAAAAAAACAACAAACACCAAAAAACCCCACAGGGTAATAGATAACACCACACTCGAGCCAACAAGCATCAAATCAAACAAGCTATAAAAAAATCTTTGACAGTGATTAGGCCTGATGGAGAGAAGAATGCTATACTCTACTTCCTCCTGACTATTTGAATATGTTGCAAAGAACGACCAGTCCTTGGAGAGGACCATCATGCTTGGAAGAGTGAAGGGACAGTCCAAGAGAGGAAGACCCTGGATGAGACGGATTGACTGGGGTGATGGGGGTAGGTGTTCCAGAGAAAATGAAATTGTTTAGAGCTCTTTTACTTGGGGTCACTGTGAGTTGGAGTTGAGAACTCGGTAGAACATAACAACAACCACCACAAACAACATGATGCTTTAGATGTCGCCAACAAAAATGGGATCATCTAAATTGAGTCTAGCTGGCTAATTCTAAATTCAAATTATTCTCTCTCTCTCACACACACATACACATGCTGTTGTTGTTGTTGTTGTTGTTGTTGTTGTTATGTGCTGCCATGGAGTCGTTTGTGACTCATAGCGACCCTATGTACAACAGCCCTAAACTCTGCTCTGTCCTGTGCCAATCGCATTGCCTCTGACACACCCATCCCGAGTAGCCCAGTCACTGAATCAGTCCACCTCATAGAGGGTCTTCCCCTCCTGCGCTGTCCCTCCACCC
>NW_006400065.1:1988801-2017314 GCF_000299155.1 Elephantulus edwardii | reverse complement strand
AGGTTTGAATTTGTTCTTCAGTTCCTTGAGCTTAAGAAATGCTGAGTGAGTTCGGCCCTTTTGATTTTCTGACTCCAACTCCTTCACATTTCATTGTAATATTTTGGTTTGTCTCTCTCATACACACACATAACGAAACGAAAAAAAAAACAACAACAAACCAAAACCCAAAACCAAACCTGACATTATTTCTCCTTAACACCTTAGAGAGATCCTTGACAGCAGATTTACCCAATGTTATACATCTTTTGATTTCTTGACTGCTGGTGCCAAGGGGGTTGGTTCCAAGAAAGATGAAATCAGTGACAACTTCAGTCTTCTCTAGATCTATCATTACGCTTCCTGTTGGGCCAGCGGTAAGGAATTTTTGTCTACTTGATATTGAGACATAATCTATTTTTAAGATTTTCAAGAGCAAATATCAACATTAAAGTCTTCGATTTTCTGCAGCACGCTTGAAGTCCTTCACCCTCTTTCCAGAACTCCTTTATCTTCCATATTTACTCATATGTCACTAAGAAGAAACTTCATTTCACTTGCTATAGGCATATTTTCAGGAGGAAATACATCTTGAAGAGAGATACCATGTTCCTAAGGTTTCTATGACACAACCTTGTTTGCTGAAACTGAAAAAGACCAGAAGCACTTGCTGCAAAAGGTCAAGGACTGTAGCCCTTAATATCGATTGAAGCTCAACATCAAGAAGACAAAGATTCTCACTACTGGGCCAATTGGCAGCACCATGATAGATGGAGAAGAGATTGAGATTGTTAGCAATTACAGCTTGCTCAGATCCACCAGCAGTCAAGAAATCAAAAAACAAATTGCACTGGAAAAATCTGTTGTCAGGGGTCTTTCAGAGTGCTGAAGAGCAACGATGTCAGTCTAGATACAAAGGTGCCACTAATCCAGGCCAGGGTCTTCTCAATTACTTGTTATGCTTCAGAGAGTTAGACAATGACTAAGGATGACAGAAGAAGAATAGATGATTTTGAGTTGTGGTGCTGGAGAAGAGTCCTGAACATAATATGGACTGCCAAGAAAACAAATAAGGCTTCTTCTCTGAGAAAACACCAAATGGTGGATGACCCCGATGCAGCGGGAGGTCCTGGGGGTCCTGGGATGGGAGCCCGCGGTGGTTTCCTAGGAGGCTTCGGTCACCAAACTGGGCCGCCTGGTGAAAGATATGAAGAAAAAAATCATTGGAGGAGAGTTATCTCTTCTCCCTGCCCATCAAGGAGTCTGAGATCACTGACTTTTTCCTGGGATGTCCCTCAAGGGTACGGTCTTGAAAATCATGCCAGCGCAGAAGCAGACATGTGCTGGCCAGCGGACCAGGTTCAAGGCCTTTGTCACCATCGGAGACTATAATGGCCATGTTGACTTGGGCATCAAGTGCTCCAAGGAGGTGGCTACTGCCATCTGTGGGGCCATCATCCTAGCCAAGCTCTCCATTGTCCCTGTGCCACGTGGCTACTGGGGGAACAAGATTGGCAAGCCTCACACCATTCCCTGCAAGGTGACTGGGCACTGTGGCTATGTGTTGGTGTGTCTGATCCCTGCACCTCGAGGCACTGGAATCTTCTCAGCCCCAGTGCCCAAGAAGCTGTTGATGATGGCTGAAATTGATGACTGTTACACCTCAGCCAGGGGCTGCACAGCTACCCTGGGCAACTTTTCCAAGGCCACCTTTGATGCCATCTCCAAGACCTACAGCTATTTGACTGCAGATCTCTGGAAAGAGACAGTTCACCAAGTCTCCCTACCAGGAATTCAAGGATCATCTTGTAAAGACTCACACCAGAGTCTCTGTGCAGAGAACTCAGGCTCCAGCTGTGGCCATCACATAGTGGATTTTCTTTAACAAATAAAGTGATTTAAGTTCTAAAAAAAAAAGAAGGAAAACAAATAAGTCTGTCTTAGAGAGAGTGGAACCAAGTCTCTCACTGGAGGCTAGGATTTTGAAGTTCCACCTCACTTATTTTGGGCAGGTGGCCAGGAGAGATGGGTCCTTGATGAGGACGTCAGGTTCAGAAGGGTAGACAGACAGTGCGGAGAGGAAGACCCCGGAGGAGATGGATTGATACAGTAACTGGGTTGATGGGAGTTGGTGTGTTGGAACTAGTGAGACTGGCTCAGAACAGGGAAGGGGTCAGAGCGGCTGTACATAGATAGGGTCGCTATACCTCGCAGGTGACTCAAAGGCACATAACAACAATAACATCCTAGGACAGGCTTGGAAGCAGGACTGGCATCCACTTACTGAAGAACATGCCTCCAGAAACTCTATGAACTTTGATAAATGTGAATAGTTGTAGAGAGGCTTCAGGCCTTTTGTTTATAGGGTCGCTGTGAGTCGTGCTCAACTCAAAGGTAATCAACAACAACAATCAACTTAACCCCTTCTAACAACAACAGTTTAAAAAGAGCAGCACCTGTCAGTTTGTCACTGAGAGATGTTGCAATGATGCTGGAAGCTGTGCAAACTGTGTTTCAAATACCAGCCAAGTCACATTTGGAGGACAGGTTTCAGCAGAGTTTTCAGACTAAGACAAAGGCCTGGTGTTCTTTTTCAATTCAGCCCATGCTAACTCTATGGGCAACAGAGACCAAGATTTTAGCTCTTTTTTTTTATCATGTTTTGATCTGGAAGGGCCAGGTGTTAGGTTTGGTAAAGCAGGGGGTCCACCAGAAAAACAGATGGGAGGGACTCAGCAGGATGAATTGATACAGTGGATACAATAAGCTCAAATAGCTGGTGAGGGAGGGGGAGGACCGGATATTCTCTCTTTATAAAAGGTTACTGTGAGTTGCCTCCACACAAAAGCCTCTAATAAAACAAGATCTTTTCTTTAGTATTTTGAAAAACTTTCACTTCAGCTGTTTTTTGTGGATTTCAGAGTCCTGATTCCTGTGTACAGACTAAAACTAACTACCCAGATTTTCAAGGCTCTGACTTTTCATAAACAGAGACTTCCGGGCCTCCTTCCAGGTGGCTGTGGGTGGGTTTGAACAGCCAACCTTTTAATTAATGATCAAGCGTATTCCATACATGGGTGTATTAAAGTGTGAACACAATTTCTCAGTTTAAGTTGCAGGGAGGGGTCGTAGTTGGCATCGTGTGCCCTCAAATTGCCTGCTACTCTGAAGCCTGCCCTGTCCTGAGCCAGTCTCACTGACTCTGACACATCTACCTCTGTTGCCCAAGTTACCATGTCAATCCATCTCATCCGGGGTCTTCCTATTCCCTATTTTCCCTCCACCCTTCTGAGCATGAAGTCCTTCTCCAGGGACCAGTCCATCCTGGCCACGTGCCCAAAGCATGTGAGACAGACCTTCAAAATCCTAGCCTCTGAGAACAAACTTGGTTTCAGGCTCTCCAAGACAGACCTATTTGTTTTCTTGGCAGTCCATGGTATGTTCAAGACTCTTCTCCAGCATCACAACTCAAAGGCATAGGGAGGGGGAGGACATGAAAATAATTGAGTCCTGGAGAAAAGATTGCAGGCGATGTTGCTAAGAGCTGCTGTTGAATCGACTATTACTCCAAAATGCAGATCAAACCCTTACCCTGCCCTGGACCATCCACATAATGGTTGCCATTCTCAAGCCCATTGTGACATTCCCTGTGTCAATCCACCTTGTTGAGGGTCTTCTTCTCTTTCACTGACATTCTACTTTCCCAAGCAATTGCAGGCATGCTGCTGTTGTTGGTGCTCTTGAGTCAACTATGCCTCCTAGTGTCCTTTTGAACAATGTGTGTGAGACTTGACCACTCTGCCCCGTTCTCAAGATCTCTTTTGTGTTAGAGCCCATTGGAGTCATCACTGTGTCAATTCATCTCATTGAGGGTCTACTGCATAGATTGAGCAAATGCAATTGGGAAGGGGGGAGAAGGGAACAGGAAAGGAAGGGAAGGGAAAGAATGGGAAGGAGAGAGAGAGAGAGATGGGACTGAGGAAATGGCTGAAGCCAGATCACCCAGCTCTGCAATGTTCTGGTTAAAATGTTGGGCTTTTTCCCAAATCTAAAAGTAAAACCAGCCAGAATGCTCCTCAGAAAGCTAGGTGAGCAAGTCTTTGTCTCACGTATTAATACTTTGGGCATGTCACCAGGTGGGAAAAGAACATCATACTTGGTAAAATGAAGAGTGAGAAAGGAAAAAAAGAGGAAAACTTTCGGTCCTTAGAACAATCAACAGTAAAAGATCAAAAGGGCACCATTTTTTTTCAGGAATGAAGCTCAGAAGAAAGGAGGGGATATAGAATACTAGAATCTCGAAAGGAAGTGAGAAGAGTGTGGTTCCATTGTGAGGATTTTAATTAATGTTATAAAGTAGAATGCATATGAATGGTTGAATGGAAAGCCAGTTTACTTTGTAAACTTTTGCTCCAAAAAGTTATTTAATGAAAGAAAAAGAAGAAAGGAAGAAAAAAAAAAGAAAGGGAGGGAGGGAGGGGAAGGAGAAAGAGAGAGAGAGAGAGAGATGGTGATCTAGTGGTAAGAAACTGCACTGCAATCCCAGAGGTACGTGGTTCAAATCCACCAGATGCTCTGCTGGACAAAGAGGGGCAGTCTCCTCCTGTACCAGTCAGATCCAATTTAACGGTACACACACACACACACACACACACACACACACACAAAATAATAAAATAGAATAATTTAAGAAAGAGAGAGAGAATCTTCAATGAAATGAATTGATACAGTGGGACACTAATAGGCTCCAACTTGGCAACAATTGTGAGAGTGGGGCAGGATCCAGCAGGATTTCTTTCTGTTGTGCATAGAATCTCTTTGCAACTCAGCATCACCTAACAAGAACCACCTGAGGATACTAGGAAAGTGTCTTATCTCTGTGTGTGTGTGTGTGTGTGTGTGTGTGTGTGTGTGTGTGATGGTTAGCAAGGAAGCTAAGATACTTTTTACTTTTTCTTTAAGTTTTTTATTTTATTTTATTATTTTTGTGTGTGTACCGTCAAATCAGATCTGACTGGTACAGGAGGAGATTGCCCCTCCTTCCCCAGCAGAGAATCTGGTAGATTCAAACCATGTAACTCTGGGATTGCAGTGCAGCTTCTTGCCGTTAGGCCACCAGAACTCCCTTACTTTTTACTTAAAAAAAAAAAGATGGTGTAAAAAAGAGTGAGAGCAAGATGAAGACAGCCAAGTTTTAAATTCACAAAAGAGACAAGTTCCCATTAGCAACATCCACAACACGAAACTAACTCCCATAAGGTCAGGCATCACCTCCACACTCCCACAACTACTTCTACCAATTCCAACACCAATTGTACTGCTTGTTTTCTTCTTATTGCTGTTGTTAGATGCTGTCGAGTGGAGCATGACTCATAGCGACCCTATGAACAACAGACCTGAACCCTGTCCTATCCTGTGCCATCCTCACAATCTCTGACACACTTGAGTCCATTGCTGTCACTGTGTCAATCCACCTGGTTGAAGGTCTTTCTCTCCTTCTCTGCCCCTCCACATTTCCAAGCGTGAGGTCCCGGTCTCAGGAACAGTCTCTCTTTTGGCAGTCCATGGGTCATTCAGTATTCTTTCCACACAGACTTCATAGAACTATAGTCACCACTATGAGATTTACCAGGGAAATTAACAGGTTGCAATTCAGATGGGCAATAGGATACAATTGCTGAGTCAGGGCAGCATCTCAGACTTGCTTGCAGGCCCAACACTTTGACATTTGGCCTGGTGGCTTAGGTTACAAAGCTTTTTTTCAGTCCTTACAACTATGTCCCCAGTGGCGCTCTGGGTTAAACCATAGGCTGCTAATAAAAAGATTAGTAGTTCAAACCCACCAGCTGCTAGTAGGGTGAGAGATGTGGCAGTCTGCTCCCATAAAGATTTACAGCCTTGGAATCCCTAAATGGCAATGGTACTCTATCATTAAGAGTAAGAATGGACTCAGTAGCGGCAGATGTTAATTTCTTATTTGAGATTCCTTGCATGTGCAAAAAGGAATCAACAAGGAAGGAGAGAGGTAGGAAGTGTTCTTCAGTTTATTTCTCTGCTCTGTCTCTTGTTCTGGTTTCTTCTAAAGGGTCCAGGTCCAGCAAAATGATACCTGACTCTTAAAAGTCCCTGAACAGAAGTCTCCAGTGGCCCCTCCCGGCCCACTTTGCTCCTTAAAGAGACAGAGAGGCCAGGAGACAATTCTGTAACTTCTCTTACTGCCTTCAGCTCCTACAACTTCATCTGTCTGGGGGATGAATGACCTCATCCCTTCAAAATCAAAAACATTGATCAAAGTTCAAGAGTGAGACTGGATCTGAATGTAGAGTGATTTTTTAACCTAGATACAAAATGGAACTTGGCTGAATCATTTATGCACTGGCTCATTAAAATTTATAGGATAAGAGCAAGACTGAATTATGCTTGATATTTTTCTGTCCTCGTCTGAATCTTGGTATCTGTCTTAGTTCTCTAGTGCTGCTGTAACAGAGGTACCACAAGTGGACAGTGTTGTGTGTTCTTGATTGTGAGCCAACTCATAGCTGGCCATCCAGCAGGATTCAAACCAAATGCCTTGAGGTTCGCAGCACAACTCTTTACCACTAGGCTACAAGAGCTCACTAACAAGTGGGCTATTTTAACAAACAGAACTTTATTCTCTTACAGTTTGGGAGGCTAAAAGTGCAAATTCAGAATGTCTGCTTCAAGGAACATCCTCCCCCCAAGGTTGTATGTGTTGGTTGTGGAGAAAAAAACCTTGTTCCCATCAGCATCTGTACACCCAACAACATTTCTTGGAGATGTTTCTGTGTCTTGGCATGCCATGGTCTCAGGGAGCTTCCTGACACAGAGACCTGAATCCAAAAGGACACACTCCACTCCTGGCAACTCCTACCTGGCAGTCATTCTCTCTGGATTTACTGTCTTTTCCCCTTTAACTCTTGTGAAAGAAAACATATTATAGGCTACACTCTGGGGAGACTCTCCTTATAACACATCAGGCTGTGATGGGATTAAGAGGTATTGCAGTGCATTCTTAATCCTTTCACTACTTGGTTTATCAGATTGTGGAAAACCTTTGCATAGCTTCCACATTATAGAATTGTTAGGCACTATCAAGTCAACTCTTAGCAATATTATGAACAACAGATCTAAATCTCCTCCAATCCTTCACCATCTTCACAGTCTCTGATCTATTTAAACTCATATTTTAGCCCCTGTGTGAATCCATCTCATTGAGGGTCTTCCTCTCTTCCTCTGACCCTCTTTTTCTTAGGACTGACCTCTCCTAACAATACGCCCAAGGTATGTGGAAAGAACTTTGACCATCTTTGCCTCTATCATTTTTCTGGATCTAGAGGTCCTGCTGCTAGCCCCGAACCCTACACCACCCCCTTGTCCTTGCCATAAAGGCTGTCCTCACGTGACCAAACCCAAACCCACAGCCATCAAGTCAATTCTGACTCATAGTGACCCTAGAGAACAGAATGGATCTGCTCCAAAGGGTTTCCAAGGTGCATTCAGTAAATCTACTGTCAAGGACCTTTCCAGAGTACTGAGAAGCAACAGTGTTAGTCTAGAGACTAAGGTGCACCTGATCTAGTCCATGGTCTTTGCAGTTACTTGCTATTCATCAGAGAGCTGGATAATGACTAAGGATGATAGAAGAAGAATTTTTTTAATTTAGTTTGTTTACTTTTCATTTCAATGAACATCTACAAGAAGAAGAATTTTATGTCTTTGAGTTGTGGTGCTGAAGAAGCCTTGAACATATGGACTGCCAAGAAAACAAATTGGTCTGTCTTGGAGAGACTGAAACCAAGCTTCTCCTTAAAGGCTAGAATTTTGAAGCTCCGTCTGACATACTTTGGGCATGTGGTCAGGAGAGACCAATCCTTGGAGAAGGACATCATGCTCAGAAGAGTGTAGAGAAAACACAGGAGAAGAAGACCCTGGAAGAGATGGATTGATACTACTGTAACTAGGGCAATGGGGGTAGATGTGCTGGAGTCAGTAAGACTGGCTCAGGATAGCACAAGGCTTCAGAGCTGCTGTACATAGGGTCACTATGAGTTACATGCGACTCAACGGCACAGAACAACAACAATCTTTACAGAAGGGAGCTCTGGTGACCTAGTGGTAAGAAGCTGCACTGCAATCCTGAAGGTGGGAGAAAGATGAACAATCTCCCAGGGAAATAACTGCCTCTGAAAACCCACTGGGGGGTCAGCTATGTGTTAATAAAACACAACAACAACAATCTTTAAGAAAGAAGCTCTCAGGGCTTAATAGTTAGAGCACTCTGCATTCACTACTGTTAAGTTTAACCAGATCAGAGGCTCGAACCCACTTTCTCCTTTGAGAGAAAGATGTGGCAATCTGCTCAAATGAAGGCTTACAGCCATGGTTGCTCTGAATAAGAATCAGCTTGACAGCAATAGGTTTGTTGTTTTTTTATTATCGTGGTTTTTAATCTTTATGGAAGCAGATGCCACATCTTCCTCCTTCAGAGTCGCTGGTGGACTCAAGGAGTTGACCTTTTCGTTATTAGCAGCCAAGCATTTTAACCACTGTGCCACCAGGACCAGTGAAACTCTTCCATCACCTGGACTGCAAGATGATTTGATACCTGTCTGATGCAGACTTTGTTGTTGTTGTTGTTGTTGTTGTTATGTGCCATCGAGTTGCTTGCGACTCAAAGCAACCCTACATACAAGAGCTCTAAATGCCGTTCTATCCTGTGCCAACCTCGCCATCTCAAATGCACTTATTCCCACCACTCCAGTCACAGAATCGATCCATCTCATCGAAGGTCTTCCTCTCCTTCGCTGCCCCTCCACTCTGCCAAACATGATGTCCTTCCCCAAGGACCAAGTCCCTCCTTGCAACATGCCCAAAGTATGTCAGATGAAACTTCAGAATCCTTGACTCCAAGGAGCATTCCGGCTTCACCTTCTCCAGGACAAACCTGTTTGTTCTCCTAGCAGTCCATGGTATATTCAACATTCTTCTCCAGCACCACAGCTCAAAGGCATCAATTCTCCTTCTATCAACCCTATTCACTGCCCAACACTGATGCATAGCACGTAATTGCAAAGACTATAGCCCGGATCAGGCACACCTTAGTCTCCAGCCTGACATCGTTGCTCTTCAGTATTCTTGAGAGGGCCCTCACAGCTGACTTTCCCAATGCAATTCTTCTATTAAAACCACATCCTTCGGGCTTGTTGTGGGGAGGAGCCAGTCTCTGGAAAAGGAAATTGTGCTTGATAAAGCAGAGGGTCAGGGAAAAGAGGCAGCCTCTCACCCAGACGGTGTGTTGACATGGTGGTTTTAACAAATGGGCTGAGGCATGGCAGCAATTGTGAGGACGGTATAAGATCAGGCAAGGTTTTATCCTCTTGTTCCTAGGGTCACTATGCGTTGGAACTGAATTGATGGCACCTAAAGGGCAACAATGCCAGTCTAGAGACTAAGGTGCACCTAATCCAGGACACAGTCTTCATAATTACTGGCTACACATCAGAAAGCTGGACAATGACTAAGTGTGACAGAAGAAGAATTGATGTCTTGAGATTTGGTGCTGGAGAAGAATATTGAACATACACTATGGACTGTCAAGAGAACTAGCAGGTCTGTCCTAGAGAGAGTGAAAACCAGCTGTCCCTTGGAGGCCAGGATTTTGAGGCTGCATCTAACCTATTTGGGGCATGTTGCAAGGAGGGACCAGGCCTTGGAGGAGAACATCATGCTTGGAAGAGTAGAGGGACAACACAAGAAGGAAAGACAATGGATGTGATAGATCAACACAGTTACAGGAATAATGGGAGTAGGTATGCCAGAAACAGTGAGACTGGTTCAAGAAAGGGCAGGATTTAGAGCTATTGTCCACCATCACTGAGTCTTAGTCAATCAGATGGTACACAACAACAACCACAAACCCAAGCCAAAGGTGGACTTGAACTCAAATTCTTAAAAAGTTCAGACTTACTGGACCTATTGAGACTGGAGGACTCCCTGAGACTCACCCTGAACCAAACTATTCTACACATTTATCTTTTCTCAAATTAATAGATTGATTGATAGAATAAACAGCACTCCTGAATGCCTCAGTCATTTAAAAAAAAATCATCTCCAGGTGCTGTTTACTCATGTCAACATTGCAAACAAAGATGAGAAAAGGTAATGAGTCAGGGCAACTAAACTACCAGAAACAGAACAACCAGAAAGGAAATAATGAGAAGGTTGCCTCAATGGGTAAAATGCAACCAAGGTCATGAAACAAACTGAGTAGAAGTGGTTCAACAGGAATGGAGTTTGTTCTATAAATTAAAAAAAAAAAACGCAAAAAAAGTTATTTCAATAAATAAATGTAAGGAGTCACCTCTTCTCCTAAATTATTCACTTAGGTGTATTTTGTTTAGATTTTGTTGTAGATGTTGGAGCAAGTTCAGTCCCATCCGATCTCAGTTGGGGTTTTGTTGGTTTTGTGTTGGTTTTTCTTTTGTTGGGTTTTTGGGGGTTGTGTTACCATCAAATCGAAGCTGACCCATAGCCAGTGGGTTTTCAGAGGCAGCGAGTCACACAAGAAGAGGTGGCCCATCTTTCTTCTGCAGAGCATCTGGTGGGTTTGGTTTTGGGTTGGCAGCGCAATTCCTTACTACTCAGCCACCAGGGTTCCCCTCTAGTCTCAGAATTCAACCAAATAACAGTCATAAAAGGAGGTGCTCAGAGCTCAGAACGTGTGCACATGAGCTTTTTTTTTTTAAAAAAAAAGTTACCTTATTATATTTTGTTGCATGTACCATCAATTCAGACCTGACTGGTACAGGAGGAAATTGGCCCTCCTTCTCCAGCAGAGCATCTGGTGGATTTGAACCATATACCTCTGGGATTGCAGTACAGCTTCTTGCCACTAGGCCACCAGAGCTCCCCATGCGTGAGTTTTCTAAGGTCTTGGAAGCTAAGTCTCAGCGCCCAGCCGGCTCTGCTGTGTGAACTATGGGCTGCAAAGGTCCAGGCTCCTTGTTTGTTTCTTTCGGATGTCTCCGCTGTGAGCAGAGCTGCATTCTTGGGACTTGTAGGCGGAGATTCTTAACCGCGGATTTGGACATGGATTTCGGCATCTGAGAATGAGCGGGAAAAGGTCAAGCTCTCAACAAGGTCTGCAAGGCCCCGAACACTGCGTTCATCCCACCTGCCTCTCTGATCGGCTCTTTCCCTCTGCCTAAGGTTGTGTTTTGTTCTGCAAACACACCTTTGTCCCAACCTGTGGGCCTTTGAATGTACATTTCCCTCTGCAAGGAACACCCTCCTCTCTGACAATTCTGACAGCTTCTTATCATCTGCACTTGACTTTAAATACCATCTCCCCCATTTGACCCAGCAATTCCACTACTGGAATATACCCCAAAGAGATCATAACTGACATCCAAGCAGATATATGCACACCCATGTTTATTGCGCCTTTGTTCACAATAGCAAAGAGTTAGAAACAACCTAAGTGCCCATCAACAAACGAGTGGATAGAGAAGCTGTGGTATATTCACACAACAGAATACTACGCCGCATTGAAAACCAAAGAACTCATGCAGTATTATTCAAAATGGGTGATCCTGGAGGACATTATGCTGAGTGAAGTATCTCAGTCACAAAAGGACAAATAACTGCATGGTGCCATTGGTGAAAAATAGGACTGACCTCGGGGTTTGGGGCAGACTGAGAAAGATGGGTTCAATAATGTATACTGCATTGAAACAGATGAGGAAGAAAATTGTTTAAAAGGGATATGTGATTAGGTATTTTTGTCATGACAGGAGTGCAGGGTGAAGGCTGCATCGTGGAGTGGACCTGGGGGGAGAGATTGTAAAACAATGAAAGGATTTTTTTTTACTTTTCCAAGAGCATAGTGTGCTAGGGGGAGGCTTGGGAGGGGAGAAAACTGCAACAATGAATGATTGGAAATCCAAAGTCTTTGTAAATTTTCATTGAAATTAATAATAAATTTAAAAAAGAACAAATACTACACAAACAATTGCTGAAAAAAATAAAAGGATAACTAGAAAAAAAATATGTCCCCAGAAAAAAAAAACAAACCAACCCAACCTACCTTTTCATCTATCCATGCCCTTAAAAACACAAACAGAGCCTCCTACTGTGAAATCTGTTTTTGACTCAACAGCACATAACCGCAACAATCTTATTTTTTAGTTAAACGTTTACAACTCAAACTGGTTTTTCATTCACTCACTCATACACATTTTGTTTCATAACAACTGATCAAATGTGACTGATGAATTGTAATATTGATCAAGCTCTTCTCCGAATTTACCTATTCTTTTTATTCCCCCTCTCCTTCTCTTCCCATTCCTATTAACTAGCCTACCTGACATTGAGTTTTCAGAGGCAGTAAACCACACAGGAGGAAATTGCCCATCTTTCTCCTCTGGAGCAGCTGGTGGATTCAAACCGCCTGCCTCTGGGTTGATAGTGCAACTCTTTATCCCTTGGGCCACCAGAGTTCTACCTGCCATTATATTACTTATTTATTTGCAGTCCCTTGTGTGGCACAAACAGCTAATTCACTCAGCTGTTAACCAAAAGGTTTGCAGTTCAAGTCTGCCCCAAAGCCTGGGAATTATTTCCATATAGTCACAGCCCATCAAAGCCGAGTAGACATCTATTCTGACACACTCATGAGGTCACAGTGAGTCTAACACAAAAGCAGCTTCATTCATTCCTTCATTCATTGTATTATATGTCCTCTCCTTTCCTATAACAGTGCTCATCGCACGGTAAGTATTCAATAAATATTTGTGTGCATTTGAGCATTTCTTTGGGGTGGGGACTGTACTTTTCATGACCTTCCCAGTGGGCCCTAGGGAACCTCAAAGTTTAAAACCTAAGTTCACTGGTGAGGGAAGAAAATCCTGAACAGTGAAAAAAAAATGTTTAAGAGGGAGCTCTAGTGGCCTAGTGGCAAGAAGATGCACTGCAATCCTGAAGGCCCATGGATCAAATCTACCAGATGCTCCAAGATGCTCCGCTGGAGAAGGAGGGGCAATCCTGTGCCACTCAGATCCAATTTGATAGTACACACACACACACACACACACACACACACACACACACACGAAAACATTTTAAAAATAAATAAAAACTAAGCTCTATCCTGGAAGACGTGTGGTCTCCCAGAGAGGTAGAGGAATCTGGGACAGAGCCCAACGAGGGACTAAAAGGAGAATCTGGGGTTCAGGCATAGATTAGAGGGAATTCAGAGACCCATCCACTGGGGATTCAGGTTGGAGGAGTATGGAGACAAAAGCTGTTTGTTTTATTTTTTTGGTTTTTAAATTTTATGTGTGTGTGTGTGTGTGTGTGTGTGTGTGTGTGTGTGTACCGTCAAACGGGATCTGACTGGTACAGGAGGAGATTGCCCCTCCTCCTCCAGCAGAGCACCTGGTGGATTAGAACCTCGTACCTCTGTGATTGCAGATTCTTGCCACAAGGCTACCAGAACTCCCTGAGACAAATTTTGAGAGAAGCCCAGAACCCCTCCCTGCCCAGCCTCCCAACATGTGGGGAAATACAACACCCCCAGTGGCCCCCCAGGTTGTCTCCAGGGAGGGACCTCATGAGAAGGCAAAAACACCTCGCACACAAATAGAAAAACAAGAAACGCCTTTTAATGACCAGAGCCCAGTACAGCAGGTGGGGGGAGGGCAGATCTGAGTCCAAACCCACAACTTAAAAGCTACAACTTAAAACCACGACCACGGCTCTTCTTTGCCCCTAAAACAAAACACCAAGGCAGCTATCATGCCCATGGGGCATTAGAACCCTCTTCATGCCAGAGCATCTCTGCCTTAACTATTGGTTGACGATAATAAACTGGGGGTGATGGGGGTGGAAGATAATAATAATAATACTAGTAATCATCATCATCATCATCTGACAATAATAAAGGGAGTGGAAGGAGGCAGTGGAAAATCGGTCCTCTCTCTGGAAGAAAGGATTCCTGGTGACTTGGAGTTGAGGATACAGGAGGGTGAAGGAGGCCCAACAATGAGAAGAACAACAACCAGAGGAGGAGAAAGCCATGGGCCTGCTATCCCAGGACACGGCTGCCATGAACGTCTGTCCCTGCAGCCACTCCCACCCCCCCAAGTCCATGGTCTCCTGAAGGGGAACTAACGATCCAGCGGGGTCCCCCAGGAAGTGGTGGGTATTCAGGTGCTGAAGAAGGTGGAGAAGGCAGGTAGGTCTCAAGTGAGGATCCCATCCTGAGGCCCGTGGGCTGAAGATTGCGGCTCAGGCTTGGTCACTGTCCTCAAATGGTGAAGGCTGCCCGGAGCCAGCACAGTGGAGGCCTCCAGCTCCAAGGATCCAAGAATCCCACAAAGAATGGATCCCTGAGGATAAACCATCCAAGAGCAGGGCATTCACGAGCCTGGAAGATAGATATTGAGAATGTCCATGAACATAGAAGAGGAAAATTGGGGACATCAGTGGGCTTGATAGTTGGCCCTTTAAGGATGTCCATGAATTTGGAAGATGACCTTTGAAGATGTCCATGAACTTAGAAGCTGGACACTCAGGACATCCATAACCTTGAGAGTATTGACTCTAGTCCGGTAGCAGTCTCAGGGCTAAAGTGTCCAACGGGCCAGGGCGGGCCTGGCTCCCCTTAGATCCCTACAAACCCATTCATCAGAGATGAGCTCTCTAGGAGGCAGATACCCCAAAGGGCAAGGAGAGTCCCGGGAGGGCATGAGGGGTGCAGACTGGATAACTCACGGTCAGCGCCTGATCTTGCGGCCAGCGGAGTTGCGTCCACTGCGGTGGTAGAGGGACTGATGGCCCTCGTTGAGCGGGCAGTACTTGAGCGTGTGCGCCTGGTCCCCCGTGGCCCCACACAGGGGACACACGTAGTGCCTCAGGATGGGACACAGCACCACGCCCTCCGGTGTCTTCAGCAGGTGCGACGCGTAGACGTTTCGAGACTCACCGTTGTGTTTGCAGAAGTTACACATGCCGACCCCGCTGGCCCCATTGGACCCGCTCGCCCCGCTGGACCCGGAACCCTCATTCCACCCTCTCAGTGGCCCAGGATTTGCCTCTCCCGCTGCCTGGACCTTCAGCTTCTGCTTGTTACTCTGGATCAGCTCCAGCACTACCTGGTTCAGGTTAAAATAGTCCTTCCACATGTCGAAGGGAGGTGACTGCATGGCACCACAGGTCGGGAGAGATTGCGAGAGGTGCTGGCAAGAGCCCAAGAGGAGGGTGCGAGTCCGGAAAAGAGTAAAAAGTGCTGTGTGGGGGTGAGAGGAGCCGCATCCTCCTTTTATACTCCTCAGAGCCCCTTCTAAACAAAGGTGGAGCTTGGAATTTAAAGGGCCCACTCCCATATCTATGACCCCCTGCAGCTTCTAACCCCTAAGGCAGGCCTGTAGAAGGATAGTGCTCTGGTCTCTGGCCCCTGTTCCGCCCCCACGGGGGTCTGTAGCTTCCAGAAAGGTCCTTCTCAAAAACAACTAGGAAATAGCATCTCACCCCAGTAACAATTGCAAAGTTCAATAGAGGAGCAAATAGTAAATGCTGGCGAGGTTGTGAAGAGAGTCACTGCTTTTTCACCCTTTTTCACCAGATTCGCCTTTATTCACTGCTGGTGAGGGTGTAGGATGATGCAGCCACTATGGAAGGAGATTTGGCACTTTCTCAAAATGATGGAAATAGAAATACCATTTAACCCAGCAATGTTACTACTGCAAATATACTCTAAAGAAATCATAACCGCCATCCAAACAGATAGATGCACACTCATGTTTATTGTTGTGCTGTTTACAAATAGCAAAGAGATGGAAGCAACCCCAAATGTCCATCAACAAATGAATGGATAGAAAAGCGGTGGTATATTTGTACAATGGAATACTATGCAGCTCTGAAAAGCAATGAACTTGTAAAACATTACACAACATGGGAGATCCTGAAAGCACATCATGCTGAGTGAAATATCTCAGTCACAAAAGGACAAATACTGCATGGTACCACTGTGAGTGTTATAAAGCAGGTGTGATGTGGGCGGGTTGGGCAGAGAATGGAGGTTGGGAAGACATGAGGGTTGACAGGGCAAGAGTGGATAGATACTGACCATTCCATTGGAACAGATTAAGGAAAGAACTGTCTAAAAGGAATATATAATTAGGCATTATATGTATGACAACAGCCCAGAATAAGAGATGTATCATTACAAAGAAGACTAGGGCTGAGGAAGAGGTAGGTAATTGTGCAAAAATGAATGAATTATTAAAAATAGAAGTGACCTAAAAAATAAATAAATATAAATTACCTAGTGGCAAGAAGCGGTACTGCAATCCCAGAGGTGCACAGTTCAAATTCACCAGATTCTCTGCCAGAGAAGGAGGAACAATCTCCTCCAGTATCAGTCAAATTCGATTTGATCATACACATACAAAATAAAATAAAATTAAATTAAATTAAAAAATAAAAGTGAGCTGGGAGAGGGGAAAGGGAAGAGGAGGGGGTAAAGTATGCAACAACGAATGAATGAAAATCTAACTTTTCTGTAAATATTTGCTAAAATGACAATTAAAATAATTTTTTTAAAAAAATAAAAAGATCCTTCTCTTTGAGCCTGAGTTTCTCTGTGTTAGATGATGGTTCATGTCTCCAAATGCTTCCCACCCCCATCCCTGTCTTTTCTCCTCTTAGGGATAAAAGGCCACCCTTCCAAATATTACAGAGCCATTACTAATTGTGTATCATTATTATTGTTGGGTGTCACAGAGGTGATTCTAACTCACAATGACTCCATATGACAAAGTAGAATTGCCCACGTGGTATTTTCCTAGCTGCAACCTTTATGAGAGCAGACAGTCAAGTTTCTCTTCAGCAGAGCTTCTGCGTGGGCTGGAAATTCCAGCTTCTCAGTTAACAGCCTAGCATTGAACTGCTGCACCACCAGGGCCAGATGTTGTGCTGCGCAATCCCTCTGCATGCTCTCATCTCATCTCTGCAAAAGCTCCATGAGGCCAACTCCATTATGATCCCATTTTATAGATGATTAACCCAAGGCTCAGAGAGGGAAATTCATTAAGCCGAGGTCACACAGCATGCCAGTAGCAGAGCCAAGCTTGCAATCCTGCTCTCTGGGGCTTGAAATGAAGTGTCTCCCTCATCTCTTTAGGGAGCTCTGGTGAACTGGTGGTAAGGAGTTATACCATCAACCCAAAGTCTTGCAGTTCAAATCCACCAGCTGCTCCACTGAGGAAGATGAGCAGCAATCTTCTCTGAGTTACTATCTCTGAAAACCCGCTGGAGAGTCAGCTATGAGTCAGTTCTGTCTTGTGGGTACACAACAGTAACAACAGCTTATCTCTTTTGGTGGTGTAGTCCACAGAGAGCTGTAATGCCCACCAACAGGTGGCGCTTCTCTGGTGGTTCAAATCCACCAGTGACTCTGAGGAGAAAGACGAGCAATCTCCTCCTGTGTAATTAACTGCCTCTAAAAACCCACCAGAGGGGCAGCTATGGGTTGGTTCTGACTCTATGGTTCACAACAACAACATGTCTTTTGTTTTATATATCTATCTTTTGGTTTATGGCATTCATTACAATACGCACAATGTAACGACACTCTACCCACTCCCTCCCTGTGATTCTTGTTTGTATTAATCCTTCAGCCCTACTCTTTCCTGTTTTCTGAGACTTATCCTTTGGCAAATGCTGTTCTTTTGATCTTATGTAGTTGATCATTCAAAAGAGTAAGTGTCTCCTTGGCGGTATTGGCCTTGCCCTATTTGGCTGGAAGTTGAGTCATCAGGATAAGTTTGTTCCAGATGCAAAAGGCTTTGAGTACAGTCTTAGGGTTCCACCAGCCTGTATCAGAACAGTAAACCTGGACCTTTTTTTTTTTACTTTTTAAAAAATTATTAATTTTAATGAAAGTTTACAGAGCCTTAGGGTTTCCATTCATTCGTTGTTGCACATTTCTCCCTGCTCACCCCTACCCCCCAGTTTGCTCTTCTCTTTTAAAAGTAAGAGAAAAAAAATCTTTCATTGTTTTACAATCCCTCCCCCTAAGTCTACTCCACTGTGGAGTCTTCGTTCTGGACTCCTATCATGACTATAATAACTAACCATATATCCCTTTTAAACAGTTCTCTCCCTCATCTGTTTCAATGCAGTACACACTATTGATCTCAGTTTCCCCCCAACCCCGATGTCAATCTCATTTTACAACAGTGGCACTATGCAGTATTTGTCCTTTTGTGACTGAGAGATTTCACTCAGCATAATGTCCTCTAGGATCACCCATTTTGTATAATATTTCACAAGTTCCTTGTTTTTCAAAGCAGCATAGTATTTCATTGTGTGAATATACCACAGCTTCTCTATCCATTCTTCTGTTGATGGGCACTTAGGTTGTTTCCAACTCTTTGCTATTGTGAACAAAGCCACAATAAACATGAGTGTGCATAAACCTGGACGTTTTTATTTTCTTGAATTTTGCATCTTCCCCTACTCTGTCTAGGACCTCTTCACAGTGATCGCTTTGGGTATTTAGCAGTGGCAGCTGGACACCATCTAGTTCCTCTGGTCTCTGGGTCATGAAAGTCAAAGTTGTCATGATCTCTTCATCCCTTGGACTAATTATTTCAGTGCATCTTAACTTTTCTTCCCTTTTCTTTACTCCATTCAGAAAGAGAACAGTATTTGCCCCTTAGCTGGCTATTTGCGGTGCCAAGGCCTCAGGACCAGCAACTCAATCCCTGAGGCTGTTTGGTTATGAGTAAGAAGTTTACATAGCTTTGCCCCCTATTGGCTCTGTTACACACATGGATATATTTACAGCATATTGTTTTAGGAAAGTCAGCTTGTCAGGGAACTCTCCAGAATGCTAAGGAGCAATGATGTCAGTCTGAAGACTAAAGTGCACCTGCTCCCAGCCATGGTCTTCTCAATTGCTTGCTATGCATCTGAAAGTTGAACAATGACTAAGGATGGTAGAAGAAGAATCGATGCTATCGAGTTGTGGTGCTGGAGAAGAAGGTTGTACATACACGGTAGACTGCCAAGAGAACAAACAGGTCTGTCCTGGAGAGGTGATAGCAGGTTACTTGTTGCAAGAAAGGATTTGGAAGTTCCGTCTCACATACTTTGGACAAGTTGCATGGAGGTATCAGTCCTTGGAGAAGGCCATCCTGCTTGGAAGGGTGGAAGGTCAGCACAGGAAAGGTAAAACCCTGGATGAAATGAATTAACATAGTGACTGTGGCTTTGGGGGCAGGTGTGTCAGAGAGGCTTTCTAGGTTGGCTCAGGAAAGGGCAGGGTTCAGATCTCTCGGTCATAGGATCATAAGTACATGCTTTTCATGATTCCATATCTGCTAATCTTGCATGTCTGCCCACAATTTCACTTGTAGCTTAATGTTTTTGATACTGATATTGTAAGAGAGACTTATTCAAGAAATAATATATTAAGCACCTGCTCTGGTGGCCTAGTGGCAAGAAGCTGTGCTGCAATCCTGAAAGCATGCAGTTCAAGGCCACCAGTTGCCCCACAGAGCAAGAGGAGGATAGACCGTCTACTCCCCCCATGCAATTAACTGCCTCTGAAAACCATCAGAAAGTCAGCTATGCGTTGGTTCCAACTCGATGGCACACAACAACAACGAGTAGGGAGCCCTGGGGGTGCAGTGGTTAAACGTTTGGCTGCTAACTAAAAGGTTGGTTTTTTTCCTAGCTTAAGCATTTATACTTTTCTAAAAATTAATTTTAATGAAAGTTTACAGAGACTTAGGGTTTCCAGTCATTCATTGCTGCACTTTTCTCCCTGTCCACCCCCTCCCCCCAATTAATTCTTCTCCTTGAAAAGTAAAAGAAAAATTCTTTCATTTGTATGCAATCCCTCCCCTCAAGTCCACTCCACTGTGCAGCCTTCATTCTGGACTCCTGTCATGACAATAATACCCAATCATATATCCCTTTTAAAGAGTTCTCTCCTTCATCTGTTTCAAAGCAGTATACATCATTCCTCCCCCCTTTTTCTGTCTTCCCTCAACCCCGATGTCAGTACCGTTTTACAACAGTGGCCCTATGCAATATTTGTCCTTTAGTGACAAATATTTCACCCAACATAGTGTCCTCCAGGGTCATCCATTTTGCATAATATTTTATGAGTTCCTTGTTTTTCAACACTGAATATATTCCATTATAATTGAAAGTTTTGCACCCAAAGGTTCCAAAGAAGAAAGACCTGGTCATCTATTTCTGTAAAGATTAAGCTCTAGGAAACCCTATGGATGCTTCTACTCTGTCACGTGGAGTCTCTGTGAGTAGAAATCAACTCAACTGCAACCATCAACAACATGATGCGCGGTGTCTGAGAAACCACATCAAGATTTCCAAGTCCTTTTTACAGAGGAGGATGTGAGGTCCAAGGGGTTATGGAATGTATTCAAGGTCACACAACAAAGGGAAATGACAGCGCTAGAATCTGCACCCAGGTGCAACTCCAATGATGCTGGACGACCTTGGCATGACAAGCTCACTTACAATGCACCCCTTGGCCTCACTCACTGTCCAAAATCCTTATCTTCAAAACTCAGTTCACCATCAACTGCCAACCAGGCAGCTCTGACCCACAATGACCCTTCGCTTACACCCTCCAGGATTACAGGCTGCAAATTTTCATGAGAAGAGACTCCCCATCTTTCTCATGAGGGATGCTTAGCTGACTCGAACCCTCAAAGTTGCTCAACCTTTTGGTTACCAGGGCAACACCCTATGTCCTATGCCACCAGAGCTCCTTCTTCATCTTCAGGATCAAACAAAAGCTTTGCCTCTTGCCCAGCTCACTTCTAGAAACTCTTCCCTTAACAATGGTCTGTCTCTCTTGGTCACCATGAGGGTTTAGAATCCCATGTTGGGCGCCGAAATGCAGTAATAGTGGCCAAGATGACAATGTCACAAGCCATCAACCCAGTGGGAAAAGCATCAGGAATGAAGCCAAAGTCCCACAAAGACCCTCAAAACAAAATAATCCTGGTGCCACCGTGCCAATTTCTACCCACAGCAGAACTGTCCCATAGGATTTCTGAGACCATAAGTCTTCATGGAAACACACGGTCGCCTCTTTCTGCTGTAAAGCGCCTACCTGGTGGGTTCAAACTGCAGATTCTCCAGTTAGCAACTAAGCACTTTAGCCACTGTGACACCTGAGTGCCTACAAAGACATCTCTCATACTCTAGGGAGCTCTGGTGGTTTATTGGGTAAGGGCACATTGCCAACCCAAAGGCAAGTGGTTCGAATCCAACCACTACTGCTGCTCAGGAGAACAGATGGACAGTCTCCTCTTGTGTGACTTGCAGCCTTTTTAAAATAGTACTTACACACAGAATATTCTGGGTGTGGCTGGGCAGGGAGGATAACCTGGAAGCTGAGACCACAAAGAAGAATCTTCCAGAAAGAGGAACATGAGAGGTGGGACCTGAGATTGAGGAACTGAGCAGGCCAAACTGGCCAAAGTGGACCGAAGGTCCCAGGGTGAGGCCAGGGCAGTTTGCAGAGCTGGATCCTACAGGGTGTCATTCTCACTGGGTGGTGCAAATGCTGAACATGCACAGTTGCTAGCTGAAAGGTTAGCAGTTCAAGTCTACCCAGAGGTGCCTCAGAAGAAAAGCCTGGCCATCTATATCTGGGGTGCAGTTCTGTGCTGGCACACAAGGGGGTGCTGTGAGTCAGAATCACCTGAGTGGCCACTGGTTTGGTAGGTTTTAGTTGGAAAGGGTGCTGAATCCTTTCTCAGCCAAATTAGACAGTTCCACCCTGTCACTCATGCTGTGGCCATGAATCAAAATTGACTTGGAGATAGCAGGGTTCCATCTGCAGATGTCTTTTAAGCCATGGTTAAAGAGCAGTGTGGATATTTGAAGCAATCTCCTCCTGTGTGAGTTCACAGCCTCTGACTGGGGGTAAGGGAGGTCTTAGTTCTAACTTGATGGTAATAAGTTGAACTGATATGTATATAAATGTGTGTGTCTGTAGATATACACACACACGGTAGATGATAGATATACACCAAGATACAGGAGAAGAGATTGAGATTGTTAACAATTTCAGTTTGTTTGGTTCTATGATCAACGCTCTGGGCATCTGCGGTCAGGAAATCAAAAGATTAATTGCATTAGGAAAATCTGCTGTCAGAGATCTCTCCAGAGTCTAGAGTCAGAGTTTTGGTCTCTGCAGAGCAACGATGTCAGTCTAGAGACTAAGGTGTGCCTGATGAGGCCATGGTCTTTTCAATTACTTGTTACGCATTAGAGAGCTGGACAATGACTAAGGATGTTAGAAGAAGAATCCAAGACTTTGATTTGTGGTGCTGGAGAAGAGTTTTGAACATACTGTGGACTGCCCTGAGAACAAACAGATCTGTCTTGGAGAGGGTGAACCCAATTTGCTCCTTGGAGGCTAGGATTTTGAAGCTCCATCTCACATACTTTGGACATACTGTCAGAAGGGACCAGACTTTGGAGGACATCATGCTTGGAAGGGAGGAGGGACAGTACAGGAGAGGAAGACCTGGGTGAGATGGGTTGATACAGTAACTGGGGTAGAGGGGGTAGGTGTGTTGAGACAGTGAGACTGGCTCAGAATAAGGCTGGGTTCAGAGCCATTGTGTCAGTATGCATCGCAGGCAGGCAACTTCATAGCACATAACAATAACAATATACAGATATATATTGTATCAAGCTGAAGAAAAAATGTATAAATACCAAACTGAAAACAAACTCTTTGCTACTGAGTAAAAACCAACTGGTATAGGCGCTCTGTTGGGCTTCTGAGTCTGCAAATTGACACAGTGACTTTAACAATAGATGGTGAAGTTGGTGCACAATAGGGCAAAATTCAGATCTCTTGTTCACAGGGTGGCTGTGAGTCATCTTTGCCCGGATGACACCTAACAAAGGCAAAGGAAAAATTGTTTTATAAAATTTTTATTGTGTACTCTTTCACTTACAAAGTTTGTGTACAGTATTTTTCACACTGGATCTTTCCCATTTCCTTTACCCACCCCTCCTTCCACCCATCAATTTGTGTGCCCCTTTAATTAATTACCACCCCTCATCCTTACCCTTCTGCACCCCCCTTTAGGTCCCCATATATGTTTTACTAGTTATCTATTTCTACAATAATGGTCTTATACAGTATTTGTCCTTTTGGGACTGAATTAGTTTACTCATCATAATGCTCTCCAGTCCCTCTCAAATTAGGTCATAATTTACAAAATCATTGCTGCATAGTATTCCATCGTGTGAATGTACCATCATTTCTCAATCCATTCAGCTGTGATTGGACATACACAAATGAAAATTTTTAAATATTGTTATACAGCAGGTAGGCATATGAATAGGCAGGTGTATAGCAGACAGGCATATCTTTTATCTTTTATTTTTTTAACTTTAATTTATTTTTATTTTAATGAAAGTTTACAGAGACTTTGTCCATTCACTCATTGTTGCACACTTTCCTCCCTGCCCCCCCGCCCCCAGTTCTCTCTTCTCTTTGAAAAGTAAAAAAAAATTTCCTTCATTGTTGTACAATTCCACCCCCAAAGTCCACTCTACTATGCAGCTTTCATTCTGGACTCTTGTCATGACAATAATACCTAATCATATATTCCTCCTAAACAGTTCTCTCCCTCATCTGTTTCAATGAAGTATACATTATTTATCCCCTTTTAGATTTCCCCCAACTCCAATGTCAGTCTCGCTTTACAACAGTGGCTCTATGAAGTGTTTGTCCTTTTGTGACTGAGATATTTCACTCAACATAATGTCCTCCAGGGTCACTCATTCTATATATTTCATTAGTTCCTTATTTTTCAATGCAGTATACTATTCCATTGTATGAATATAACAAAGTTTCTCTACCCATTCATTTGTTGATGGGCAGTTGGGTTGTTTCTAACTCTTTGCTATTGTGAACAAAGCCAACAATAAACATGGGTGAGCATATATCTCTTTGGGTGGCAGTTCTGGCTTCTTTAGGGTAAATTCCCAGTAGTGGAATTGCTGGGTCAAATGGTATTTCTATCTGCAACTTTTTGAGAGAGAGTGCCATACTGCCTTCCACAGTAATTATACCATTTTACATTTCCACCAACAGTGAATAAGCGTTCCAGTTTCTCAGCAACCTTGCTAGCATTTGTTGCTGTTTGCTGTTCTGTTAAATTTTGCTATTCTTACTGGGATGAGATGGTATCTCATAGTTGTTTTGATTTGTATCTCTCTTAGAGCTAAGGATTTTGAATATTTCTTCATGTGTTTGTTGACTATCTGAATGTCTTCTTTAGTGATGTGTCTGTTCATATCCTGTGCCCACTTTTCAGGTGGATTGTTTACCTTTATCTTGTTGTGGTGCTCAAGTATTTTATAAATTCTACATATAAGTCCCTTATCAGTCATGTCATTACCAAATATTTTTTCCCAATCTATGGCTTCCCTTTTTACCCTATTTGAGAAGTTTTGAATGTGCATAGGGATTTTATTCTTAGAAGGTCCCATTCATCTATTTTATCCTCTCCCGGTTGTAGGTAGGCATATCTTTCATATGAATAAATAAAAATGTCTGCAACCATAACCATACATTTTGTTGCTGTTATGTGCTATCAAGTCACCTGTGAGTCATAGTGAGCCTATGTACAACAGCTCTGAACCCTGCTCTATCCTCAGCCAATCTTATTGTCTCTGGCACACCTACCCCCATAACCCCAGTCACTGAGTCAATCCATCTTATCCAGGGTCTTTCTCACATGTGCTGTATGTATCTTCACCTGTCCAAGCATGATACCCCTCTCCCAGGACTTGTTCCTTTTTGCAACATGCCCAAAGTATGTCAGATATAGCTTCAGAATCCTTGCCTCCAAAAAGCACCTTGGTTTCACCCTCTTCAGGACTGACCTCTTTGTTCTCCCGACTGTCCGTGGTATGTTCAACACGCTTTTCCACAACCACAGCTCAAAGGCATCGATTCTTCTTCTCTCCTCCTTGGTCATTGTCCAGTTCTCTGTTGTGTAGCAAGTAATTGCAAAGACCATGGCTTGTATTAGGCATACCTTAGTCTCCAGACAGACATTGTTGCTCTTTGGTACTCTGGAGATGTCCCTGACAGCAGACTTTCTTTTTATCTTTTAATTTCCTGGCTGCTGGTACCAATAGTGTTGATTGGGAAGCCAAGCGAACTGAAGCTGTTAACAATCTCATAGTTTTGGCAAATGATTCTGCTATATTCGTGTTAGACTCTGCTGTAAGTAGACCCCAGTAGGTAACAGGATCAACAGGAGTAATGCTTTGTAAGCTTCTTAAGCAGAACCAAATAATCTGGAGGGGAAAATGAGTTGCTAGTTCTGGGCCTTGGGACCACAGTTTTGGGGGACATGAAGGCTAACCGGCCTCCACAGTATCCAAGACAGAGTGACAGGTCTGAGGAGCTCATATCCCCTGTCTCCTACATACTGGTATGTAATAAATTTGGCTATTTAAAATGTGTGAAGGGAAAGGCAATAATATACAACAAAAGTGCGGTCAGCATGCACACCCATGTTTATTGCAACCTTGTTCACAATAGCAAAGAGCTGGAAACAACGCAAGTGCCCATCAACAAACAAATGGATAGAGAAGTTCTGGTGTATTCACACAATGGAATACTATGCTGCATTGAAAAACAAGGAACTCATGAAACATTACACAAAACAAGTGACCCTGGTGGACATTATGCTGAGTGAACTATCTCAGTCACAAAAGGACAAATATTACATAGGGCCACTGTTGTAAAATGGGACTGACATCAGGGCTGAGGGAAGACAGAGAAGGAGGGGGTGAATGATGTATACTAGATTGCAACAGATGAGGGAGAGAACTGTTTAAAAGGGATATATGATTGGGTATTATTGTCATGACAGGAGTCCAGAATGAAGGCTGCACAGTGGAGTGTACTTGGGAGGAGGGACTGCATAACAGTTAAAGAGTTTTCCTTTTACTTTTCAAGAAAAGGAGTGAATTGGGGGGAGGGGTGTCCAGGAAGAAAAGTGCAGCAAGGAATGAATGGAAGCCCTAAGTCTGTAAACTTTCATTAAAATGAATTTTAAAAAAATAGTGAGGTACACTAAAAAAAAAAGTTTGATCAGACACTATAATATGTTAATTGCATAATATAGTGAACAATGACAATATGCTACATCCTGCTCTGGTGAGTTGTCACTGGTCTTAAATGCCTGGCAACAAACACCCTCAAATGCAATTCTGTCTCTCTATCCAGAACAAAGAAGAGAAAAGCAAAGCAAAGCTATCCTGAGACAGTTAGTCCAGAGGATTAATTAACCACATGAAGCTCAGTTTCCACAACTGGATGATTGGTCTTCATCATCAGAGCAATAAGGCGCCACTGAAAGTTTTAGACAAGGGAGAGATGTAGTCAGAACAGTACCTTTTTAACAGTGTGAATTGAAAGGGTCTTGGAGTCTTCAATATGGATTGAAGTGCAACATCAGGAAAACAAAAGATTCTCACCACCGGGACAACTGATAGCTTCACAATAGATGGAGAAGAGATAAACAATTTCAGCTTGTTGTTTCCACAGCCAACATTCTTGGCACCAGCAGTCAGGAAATCAAAAGAAAAATTGCATTGGGAAAGTCTGCTGTCAGGGACCTCTCTAGAGTCCTGAAGAGCAACAATGTCAGTCTAGAGACTAAGGTGTGCCTGATAGAGGCCATAGTCTTCATAATTACTTGCTATTTATCAGAGAGCTGGACGATGATTAAGGCTGATAGAAGTAGAATCAGTACCTTTGAGTTGTAGTACTGGAGAAGAGTTTTGAACCTACTGTGAATGTCCAGGGGAATAAACAAATCAGCCCTGGAAAAGGCAAAACCAGGTTGTTCCCTGGAGGTAAGTATTTTGAAGCTCCGTCTCACATAGTCTGGGCACATGGCCAGGAAGGACCAGTCCTTGGAGAAGGACATCATGCTTAGAAGGGTGGAGGGACAGCACAGGAGAGGAAGATCTCGGATGAGATGGATTGACATGGTGGGTGGGGCAATAGGATTAAGTCTGTTGGAGAGGATGTGACTGGCTCAGGATAGGGCAGGGTTCATAGCTCTTGTACACAGGGTCACTATAAGTCGCAGGTAATTCAGCAGCACATGACAACAACACAACATGGAAAGCAGAGGGTTGTTCCACACATTGTCTTGACTTAGTTAAGAACAAAATGCTGAACCAAATGCTACCAGATGAACTAGATGGTGCCCGACAACCACCAATGACCACTGCCAAAGAGGTGCCAGTAGGAGATGTTGGAAAGAGTAGGTGGAAATGTGGACTAAAATTTAAAAATTCCAGGCTTCCTGAGCCAATAGAGACTGAGGGAACCCCTAATTCACTGATCAAATCTGGAAACAAACTCTCTACTGTGGCTTGACTTTCAGGTACACAATAGACAATGAATGGGGGAGGAGGAAGATGAACGGGAGCCCTTATAGCTTCTTCTTGTTGTTGTTATGTACCATCGAGTTAGAATCAACCCATAGTTGACCCTCCAGTGGATTTCCAGAGTAAATTGCACAGGAGAAGATTGTCTATCCATCTCCTGCAGAGCAGCTGGTGGATTTGAACAGCACACCTTCAGGATTTCAGCTCAGCTTCTTGCCACCAGAGCTCCCTCTGGTAGTTTAGTAGTTAGGAATTTGGCTGCCAATCCAGAGGCAGGTGGTTCAAACCCACCAGATGCTCCTTGGAGAAATAATGAATAATTTCCTCCTGTCCAATGTGCAACCTCTGAAAACCTTCTAGATAAGAGTTGGTTCCGACTCAGTGGCACATAACCACCACCTAAGGTAAACAGTGGAGAAGAGGCAGGCATGGAAGGCTCCAGGCACTTGTGGCTTTCTCTGTGCCCCCAGTAGAGGTCGGCAGAGCGATGCTACCAAGCCAAATGTGGGTGGCTTTTATTCCATGGCCCTCAGGCCTCTTTTTCATTGTTTTTGTTCAAACAGTCTTTTAAGTTGTATCACCTTGGTGTGTCCACTTGCCGTACAGAGAAAACTTGTGGTTGCTGCGAAGCTGAACACTGTGACAGTGATGTGTCAAATGCGAGAATGGTTACCCATGGTGGACAGTGGTTGGTGGAGCTTCCCGATTAAAACAAGCTTGGAAGCAGGAGTGGCACCCACTTCCATAATAGCTTGCCTCTGGAAACCCTATGAATCCGGAGAGAGAATGAAAATCACACAAGTGTCGAGGACTTTCCTTCATAGGGTCGTTATGAGTTGCCTATGACTCAACAGCACTTACCAACAAGGTAAACAGTAACACCACTCCACCTTGGGGTGAGGCACCATTCCTTAAAAAAAGCAGCCACAGGGGAGCTCTGGTGGCCTAGTGGCAAGAAGCTGCACTGCAATCCCAGAGGCGCACAGTTCGAATCCACCAGATGCTCTGCCGGGAAAGGAGG
>NW_006400065.1:1980165-1987825 GCF_000299155.1 Elephantulus edwardii | reverse complement strand
CTTGCTCCTGATTATGATGCTTTGGATGTTGCCAACAAAATTGGGATCATCTAAACTGAGTCCAGCGGGCTAATTCTAAATGTAATAAATTTTTCTCACAAAAAAAAAAAACAACACAAAAACAATTTTAAGGAACTCAGGTGGCCTAGTGGTAAGAGGCTGCACTGCAATCCCAAAGGCATATGGTTTGAATCCACCAGCTGCTCCTGTGTGATTTACTGTCTCTGAAAACCCACTGGAGGGTCAGCTATGGGTTGGATTAGACTCAACGGTACATAACAACAACAACAACAACAACAACAAATTTAAAATACTATTGTTATATAAAGTGGATACTGGCTTTTGTGAGTTTAAGAAGCAATAGTAACAAAAAAAAAAAAAAAAGAAGCAATAGTGTGGAACCAAAGCCTTTTTGTCTTCACCTTCAGAGCAATAGGGAGCCATTGAAGGTTTTAGACAAGTCGAGCATGTAGTCAGAACAGTGCTTTCGGGAGAGTCCTCTGTTACATTAGTTGAAAGGGGCAGAGAGGACAGTGGGCTCTCGCTCACATTATCCCAGTTTAGTCTAGAACAAAATCTGAGCAAATTCTATTAAGAACTCACTGGTGGTGAGCATAGGCCGTATCTTACCTCCAGAAAGAGCTTAATAAGTTCTTACTGGGTTACTATGTTGTGTCTGCGAATGGACTCATGGTCAGGAGGTAACGGATTTGTGAACATCATAGGACAGGTCTTCTGGTGATATGACTTTGCAGTTTTCTGTCATTTCCTCTTTAACAGTGACTCCTCTGATGTCTGTCTTCACCTAGAGGTCTGGACCAGGGCTGTCTCAGTCACTGTTGTGTCTGTCTCCAGAATCATCCAACATAGGGCTGGGCATAGAGTAAAAGGTTGGATGGGTGGATGGATGGATGGATGGACGGACGGACGGATGGAAGGATGGATGGATTGGCATAACACAACTCAAAACCAAACAAAGAACTGTTGTGACCAGTCCAGTTCCACTTGCTAGCTTTATGGAGAAGATCCGCTCACAATGCTGGTGAGGTTGGCTCAAGACAGGACAGTGTTGCTCCTTCACCAAGGATCCGCCAACATGGGCTGCGTTCGCACCAAAACTGAGGAGAAGGCAGCCTGGGTCATCATTCAGAAAACTACATGCCCCTGGGTAATGACTTCCACACCAAGAAGAATGTGTGTGAGATTGCCATTATTCTCAGTGAGATACTCTGGAACAAGATAGCAGGTGATGTCACACAGCTGATGCAGTGGGTTCAGAGAGGGCCCGTGGGAGGCATCTCCATGAAGCTCCAGGAGGAGAGAGAAAGGAAAGATCATTATGCACCAGAGGTTTCAGATCTGGATCAGGAGATCATTGAAGTAGATCCTGATACCAAAAAGATGCTGAAGCTCTTGGACTTTGGCAGTCTGTCCAACCTGCAGGTCACCCAGCCCACGGTTGGGATGAATTTCAAAACACCACGTGGAGCTGTTTGAGTGTCTGCTATGCTGTAATTTTTTTTTATTTTAATAAATGTTTACAGAGATTTTGGATTTCCGTTCATTCATTGTTGCACTTTATTCCCTGACCACCCCCCCCAATTCGCTTTTCTTTTTGAAAAGTAAAAAAAAAAATTCTTTCATTGTTATTCAATCCCTCCCCCAAAGTCCACTCCACTGTGCAGCCTTCATTCTGGACTCCCATCATGACATAATACCTAATTACATATTCCTTTTAAACAGTTCTCTCCCTCATCTTTTTCAACGCAGTATACATTATTTAATCCCCTCTTTCTCAGTCTCCCCCCAACCCCTATGTCAATCCTCTTTTATAACAGTGGCTTTTGTGACTGAGATATTACACTCAGCATTATGTCCTCCAGGGTCACCCATTTTGTGAAATATTTCATGAATTCCTTGTTTTTCAATGCATATGCTGTAATATTTTCCATAAACTTCAGCACATGCACACATACATGCCCACACACACGACTGGACAGTGTTTTCTTCTGTTGCGCATATATGGTTACTCTGTTTTTGTTATGTTCTGTCTAGTCAAAACCAATTAATTGCAAAGAAGGAGATTACCCACCTTTCTCCGTTGAAGCTGCTGGTGGATTTGAACCATGGTCCATTGAGCTGGCAGTGCAGCTCCTTACCACTAGGCCACCAGAGCACCCTATGGTTGCTATGAATTGGAACCACTTGACAGCACCTAACAAGAGTCTACAGAATCCAACTGCCAATCTTTCTCCTTTGGGATTGCAGTGTGGCTTCTTGCCTTTCCCCCCCCCTCTCTCTTTCTCTTTTCCCCCTCCCCTGCCTTATTGTGTACCATCTAATTGGATCTGACTGGTACAGGAGGAGATTGCCCCTCCTTCTCCAGTAGAGCATCTTGCGGATTCGAACCAGATACCTTTGAGATTGCAGTGCGACTTCTTGCCGCTAGACCACCTGAGCTCCCTTTCTCCTTTTTTTTTTTCTTTGGAGAGGATTCAAACGGCTAGTCTTTAATTTGACTGCTTTATTCACTGGGCCATGTGGGCTCCTCTATTTTCTTCTGGGATTCCACCATTCCAGGCATGATCCCTTTCCCCTTGGTGTTTTTGTGGATGAGTCAATTCAAGGGCATTTCTCTCCCCTGGGCCAAGTCCTTATCTGGGCCTGAGCTGTGGTTTTTCTGTGAGTACTGAGCTATCAAAAAGGATACTAATAATGAAATTCACCAGCCAGGGGGCCCTTTACCTGATTATAATCCTCACCTCTACACCCACCTCAAGGTTACTAGACTGCTGAGTCTGGCCTTGTTTACTTGTAAATTTCCCAGTTGAACTACACCTGGTAGAAATTAGTTCATGGGAGCGGAAGGCTTTCAGGTAGGTTGTGGGTGGGAAAAGGAAAAAAATGGTCACTTAAAAACCAAAAGCAGATCCACTGTCTAGGGTCCAGTCAACTCAGACTCACAGTGACCTTACAGGACAGACTAAAACTCTGCTACGGGCTTTCCAAGGTTGTAAGTCTTTGTGGAAGCAGACTGCCACATCTTTGTTCCAAAGAGCAGCTTGGTGGGTTTGAACCACTGACCTTTCAGATGAGTATTTACCCATTGCTCCATCTGGCCTCCTAAATACAACCATAGAGGAGAAAAGGTCCAAAAAAAGAGAAGCAAGAGATAAAGAGGCAGCAAGGACCCCAGAGAGACTGGGGGACATATTTGTGTAGAAGTCAAGACAGGAAGGATGAAAACCAAGAGAAAGAGAGAGAGTGCTCTTCCTGACCACAGTACCTGCAAGATCACAGTCATTGTCCTTGTCTTTGTCTTTGAAGTATCTTATTTTTTTAGGTGCTCACCTACACTATGTTATGCAGATGACACAACCCTGCTTGCTAAAACTGAGGAGGACCTGAAGCGCCTGCTGCAGAGAGTCAAGGACTGCAGCCTTCAATATGGATTGAGGCTCAATATCGAGAGGACAAAGCTTCTCACCGCTGGACCAATTGACAGCCTCAGGATGTATGGTGAAGCGATTGCGGTTGTTCACAGCTTTAGTTTGCTTGGCTCCATAATCAACACTCTTGGCACCAGCAGCCAGAAAATTAAAAAACGTATTGTAATGGGGAAAGTCTGTTGTTAGGGATTTCTCCAAAGTACTGAAGAGCAATGGTGTCACTCTGGAGACAAAGGTGTGCCTGATACAGGCCGTGGTCTTTGCAATCAGTTGCTATGCGTCAGAGAGTTGGACAATGAGTAGGGAGGATAGAAGGAGAATTGATGCCTTTAAGCTGTGGTGCTGGAGACGAGTATTGAATGTACCATGGACTGCTAAGAAAACAAACAGGTTCATCCTGGAGAGGGTTAAACTGGGCTGCTCCTTGGAGGCAAGGATTCTGAAGCTTCGTTTGACATACTTTGGACATGTTGTAAGGAGGGACAGGTCCTTGGAGAGGGACATCATGCTTGGGAGGGTTGAGGGACAGCGAAGTAGAGGAAGACCCTCTATGAGGTGGATTGATTCAGTGACTGGGGTAATTGCGGTGGGTATGTTGAAGACAGTGAGATTGGCACAAGACAGAGCCGGGTTTAGGGTTTTTGTACATAGGTCGCTATGAGTCACAAGCGACTCGACGGCACATAACAACAAACAACAACACTAACAAACACCTATACAATCCATCATATATTCATGCTCTCACCCAAATAGCTAACTCTTCAGCCTTCCAATCCTTCTCTCTGTTTCTCAAATGTGTCCCAGGACTTTTGCATGTGCTGTTTCCCCTTTCCCCAGTACTGCTCTATCTTCCCTGAGTTTTTTCACAAGGTCTGGTCCTTAACATTATCCACACATCAAACCAGCCTTCTGTGACATGCTGTTAACGAAGCCCTGTCCCTCCTGCTCTAGGGCCTGTATGTGTTGCATAGTTTTGGGTGCTGTTGGATCTATTCCACCACATCATGACCCCTTGTGGCAGAGAAGAACTGCCCCATTGGCTCTCATCTTTTTTTTTTTTTTGTTTTTTTTCAATTTTTTTTTAAAGTGTGTGTGTATGTGTGTGTGTGTGTGTGTGTGTGTGTGTGTACCGTCAAATCAGATCTGACTGGTACAGGAGGAGATTGTCCCTCCTTCCCTGGCAGAGCATCTGGTGGTTCCGGCAGAGCATCTGGTGGGTTCAAACCATGCGCCTCTGGGATTGTAGTTGCAGTTCCTTGCCACTAGGCCACCAGAGCTCCCCTTGGCTCTCATCTTTAATGAAAGAGATCACCAGGTCTTTCTCTTATGGAGTAACTGAGTTTATTTTTTTTTAACTGAGTTGATTTGAACCACCAACTTTTTAGTTAGAAGTCAAGCGTTGACCTGTTTCCCCACCAGGGCGCCTTCTCTCTCCCTGTAACCTTCCTATTTTAGAGAGGAAGAAACTGAGCCCCAGATGGTAAGTTTGCTCATTGACTTTGAGAAGTGTCGTTGTTGTTGTGTACCATTGAGTCGAAACCAAATCAAAGCTGACCCTCCCGCGGGTTTCCAGAAGCAATTTAATCGCCTGGGAGGAGACTGTCCATGTTTCTCCCATGGATCAGCTGGTGGATTAGAACCATTTACTTTTAGATTGGCAGCGCAACTGCTTACCACTAAGCCACCAAGAAACATAGGGATTCTGAATATTTTATCACAGGTAATGAAGTTTCTAATGTTAAGAAAGATTGGGTTATTCCAGTGTAAATTCTTCTCTACTGACCTCAGAATAAAGTTCCAGAAAGGCCAGTCCCTGGAGAAGGACATCATGTTTGTTAAAGTGGAGCATACGAGGAAAGAGGAAAAGCCTCAACGAGATGGACAGATACAGTAGCTGCAACAGTGGGTTTAAGGACAGCAGCGATTCGAGGACGGCCCAAGACTGAACAGAGCTCCTGTGCATTGCACAGAGGGCCTCTGTGAGTTGGAGCCACCTTGATGGCACCTCATAAAAACACCAAATTTCAGAACTATATGTAGTCCGCTATGGGGCCTGAAGGAACTGTGGCATTCATTACATGCTGGGCTGCCAACCAAAAAGTTCGCAGTTCAAATCCACCAGCTATTCCTCAGAAGAAAAATGTTCCATAAAGATTTGCGGCCTCAGAAACAATCATTTGGAATCATAGGAGTGGATTTAGTTTTGGGGGTATAAAATGTTCAATGGGGGTCTCCTTGTGATCAATCTGAACCCAATTCCTGCCATCCTTTTCTCAATCGCTCACTCCTCCCCCAGGCCTCCTTTCTCAACTCTCGAATGTGTCTCAGGGCCTTTGCACTTACTTGCTGATTCCCTTTCCTGAATTTTTCTTCCTTCTTTGCATTGCTGTAAGGTTGGCTCCTCAAAATCAAACACTGCTGTCAAATCAATTGCAAGCTCTATCAGATTTTCAAGACTGTAAATCTTTACAGACCACCACTACCTCATCATTTTCCCACAAAGAGAATAGTGGACTTGAACCATCAACCTTTCAGTTAGCAGGTCAATAGGTAAGGAACTATGCCACCAGCACGTCTCAGTTCAAGTGCCAAATCACCTTACCTTGATCATGGTCTTTCAGGTGCCCCAGACCCTCCAACCCTGGGTCCTCCCTGTCTTACATTCTCATCAATTTTTATTCTTGTTTATATATTGGCTTGTTTGCTAGATCATGAGCCTCAGAAGGAGAACTAGGGCTTGTTCTCTACTATATTTCCCAGCTTGACACACCTTGGATAGTAATATTTGTTGGCTGCTGATGATGGGAGTTGAGCCCCTACTGGCAAGTCCAGTACCATGTTGATAACCAATAGCCTATCGATCAGATCCTTGTAATCCATAACATTTTAAGGTTGGTTGTCAAGTTGATCACTGGGCTTTATTTTTCAAATTGTAGTTTGAGTGAAAGCTTACAAAGCACGTTAGTTTCTCATTCGACCATTTCCACACATTTTGTTTTGTGACATTAGTTAGAATCCTTTCCATGTAGCAGCACTCTTCCCACTTCCATCTTGTCCTTTTTTTCTGCTCCTTCCTTCTTAGGGAGCTCCAGTGCCACATAGTTTCACTAACCCAAGCGCTGAACCTCTCTGGTGGTTCAAATGCAACAGCAGCTCAGAGGGAGAATGCTGGGCCATCTCTTCCCATATGATTTACTGCTTCAAAGACCAGAAAGAGGGAGCTCTGGTAGCCTAGTGACAAGAAGCTGCACTGCAATTCAGAAGGCCTACAGTTCGAATCCACCAGATGGTCTGCTGGAGAAGGAGGGACAATCTCCAGTACACAATAAGAAGGGGGGCGGAGGGGTGGGGTGGGGGGGAGACCTGGAGGGTCGGCAATGAGCTGATTCCGACTCCAAGGCAACCAGCTTTCTGTCTTCTGAGTGTTGTGTTTTTGACATTGCTGTCCTGGGTTCGATTATATCAGAGATGATAATTATTAGGATTGCAAAACCCTTTCCGTCCTCTCCCAGAATGGCTACTGAGAAATCCAATCACAGGAAACAGCAGCTGTGTTTTTTATCTCTGTGAAACTACCCTACCCCCCTTTTTCCCAGGAATAATTATCTGAGACCCCAGGTCACTCCCCTATCTTGAAGGAAACATCTGTAAGAATCCCCTCTCCCAAGTCCCTTGTAAGAAAGTATTAAATCTCCCTCTAACTTCTAAGGTGTGTGTGTGTGTGGGGGGGGGGGTGCTGGTCTTCTGCTTGAAAGCCAGCGTGGCAGTTTCTCCGTAATAAACTGTCTTTCTTGGTCTGCACTGGGTTCTGTCCTTCCTCAGTGATCTTACAATAATAAAGATGGCACAGGATAGGACAGGGTTCAGATCTGCTATTCTTAGGGACGCTATGAGCCATATTCTGCAATCCAGCAACAATACCGCACCAATTCAACGCAACTCTCTGCCATCGTTTCGCAATAGACATAGCGGCGCCCTCCAGCGGAGGTTTCAGAGGCTGCAAATTGCATGGGAGAAGAATGCCCAGTGTTCTCTCGCAAAGCAGCTGGTGGATTCGGGCTGCCTGCCTTTGGGTTAGCAGTGAAATTGCCTCCTCATGAGGGAAGGAAGGAGGGAGAGAAGAAGGGAGGGAGGGAGGGGGAGAGAGAGAGAAGAGAGAAAGAAAAAAGAAAGAGGGGGGAGGGAGGGAATGAGGAAGGAAGGGAGGGAGG
>NW_006400065.1:1971886-1980065 GCF_000299155.1 Elephantulus edwardii | reverse complement strand
AGGAAGGAAGGAAGGAAGGAAGGAAGGAAGGAAGGAAGGAAGGAAGGAAGGAAGGAAGGAAGGAAAGGAAAACCTCATTGTAGTTGTTGTTAAGTGCCGTGGAGTCGCAGGCGACTCATAGAGACCCTACGAAGGAAAGTCCTTGACGCTTGGGTGCCTTTCATCCTCTCTCCAGGTTCATAGGGTTTCCGGAGGCAAACTATTATGGAAGTGGATGCCACTCCTCCTTGCAAGCTTGTTTTAATGGGGAGCTCCATCCCACTGTCTGTCCGCATTGGGTAGCCAACCATTAACGCATTTGACACATCAGTGTCACAGTCCTCATTGCAGTGGAATTAAAAAAAAAAAAAAAATCAGTGGCTTTTTGGAAGCTGTAAATCGCACTAGAGGAGACTGCCCATCTTTAACCCACAGAGTCGCTAGTGGATTCGAATTGCCAGAGGCTCCACCTTTGGGTTAGCAGTGTAACTTCTTATAAACTATGCCAGCCGAACTCCCTAAAATTGCCTAAGCTCTCAGTAAAGATTTGTTGTACAAATTAAGTTCCTTTCGTTGAATGACCTTGAGGACGACTGCAGAATGCTAAACTACAAATTTCACAGTCCTTCTGATATCTGCTTCATTCAACCTGTGTTCTACATTCGTTCCTGCCTCCACGGATTTGCTTAAAATCCGTGCCCGCGCCAGTACCACACTCCCTACCCGCCAAGAAACTCTCCCCGCCCGCGCGATGACGTATTTGTGCGGATGTGGGGCCTCCCCGGGCGTGGTAAGAATGTTGATAGGTTGCTATGGTTACTGCACCCGCCTGGAGCGGAATGTCTCCAAGCAAGTCCGCACATCCCAAGCGGCCCAGTGGATATGGAAGGCAGCTACGCGATTTTCTTAAACCTTCCACGCCACCCACGCAATTGTCATGGAGACAATGCGCTTCCCTTTGGCCCCCCCTCCCTTCTCCTGGGCTAAGTGCATGAGACGCATGCGCATTTATAAAGTGGAGTGGGCAGGAAAACGCGGGGAATTAGCCCTTTTTTCTTTCCCCCCCCCCAAGGAATGCTACGCCTGCGCGGGGGCGCCGCGGCAGGCAAAGGGAAAGGAGATAGAAAAAAAAAGGTAAAGCAAGAGAAGCGCATGCGTATTTGAGGCACCAAGGAAAGGAGCGCAGCGCTAATCTTGCGCCTGCGCAGTTGTCTGCAGCTAGGGCACCTCGTTAGATGGCAATTCTACGCTTGCGCCATAGGCTGTGTGAAACCCGGGCGTTAAGGGCCCAGAGCCCGACTGGTGCTCGGTGCGCATGCTCCATGATTCCCCGGCGGCCGGGGGCGGGGCCCCAGAGATGGGAGGGAGAGAGGCGGGGGGAGGGAGGAGGCCGCAGAAGCTCAAGCCCTGACCGACGGGCAGAAGGGGGCTGCGGCGGCGCCGGTGAGTGACCCACGGCCCAACTCATTCCTTGCCCCCCACGACCCCCAATTCTTTATGGAGACTGTCAGATCCCTCGATGTCCCCTCTTGATCCTCGGCCCCCCCATTATTCCCAGATTCCCTTTAATTCCTGACAACCCCCAGAGCTCCCACAATTTCTGCAGACCTTAATCTTTAGTATTTTATCGTCCCAGCTCCCTCGCTGTCCCAAGAGCTTCTAATTCACCATTATTCCTGGACATCCTTCTAGAGCCCTTCCTTAAATAGGTCTTACAATCACCTCATTGCCCTGGAACCCCTAGAGCACCCCTCCGTTTCTGGTCCCCCATTTTGCAGCACTCTTCTTAAGCATCCCCTTACCCTCATCACCCTGTATTTCTTCGACCCCTGAATTACCCCCTATTCCCTTTCCTGACCGTCCTTCTATGTCTTCATTCTCTAACTCTTGCAGTCACCCATCTTCCACTTTTTCTCGTTTCCCTCCATCCCCCCTAGACCCTCTCAATTGCCTAATTCCTTAGCGCTGCACTTTGCGCGGCACCAGGACACCGCCAGCACTCAGCCAGTGTCAGCTATTATTAGGCACCACTGACTTCCCCCCACCCCGCCCCCAGCCCGTCTCCTCTACCTGCCCCTGGCACCCCTGCCCCCACCTCTGGCCCTTAGGACAGGCTGGTCCGTGGTGTTGGGGCGGCTGGGGTGGGGCGGGCTGCTTAGAGACTCCGCGCTAGCGCCGTGCACCCGGTTCCTGCAGCGCCGGCGCCCCCCATGCGCCTGGCGGCCGGACAGCGGCGGCGGGGGGCGCCATGGCCTCGGCGGCGGCTGGTGAAACGGAGGAAACCACCAGACTGCGCAAACCGCGCTTCTCCTTCGAGGAGAACCAGATCCTCATCCGCGAGGTGCGCGCGCACTACCCGCAGCTGTACGGCGCGCAGAGCCGTCGGGTGAGCGTGGCCGAGCGGCGGCGCCTGTGGGACGGCATCGCCGCCAAGATCAACGGCATCACCAGCTGGAAGCGCACCGGCCAGGAGGTGCAGAAGCGCTGGAACGACTTCAAGCGCCGCACCAAGGAGAAGCTGGCTCGCGTGCCGCACTCCACGCAGGGGGCCGGGGCCGCCGCCGAGGACGCCTTCTCGGCGGAAGAGGAGACAATTTTTGCCATCCTGGGACCCGGCATCGCCGCGGGGACAGGTGCCTGGGCGGAGCAGCCTGCAGGAGGCGCCTCCTCACAGCCTCCAGCTCCTGGCGCCCAATTCCAACGCCACGAAGAAGACCGCAGGGAGGAGCGACCTACAGGTGAGTTCCTTAACAAGACAAACTCTTGTTGATGCCTGACACCCGGTCAAGCGGGTAACTACGCTCATCAGATCCTTACTGCCATAATATGGGATGGATACTGTGATAGTCCCAGTTTACAGAAGGGAAAACTGAGACTCGGAAAAATGAAATGATTACTGTCAGAGTAAGGAGTGAGACCAATTAAGTCCTAACTCCAAAGTCCCCAGAGAGGACCATTGTCATATCAACATCACACATTTGAGGAGCAGCTAGCATGTGGTGCAAAGGGTAAAGTACTCTAGATGCTGACCAAGATTGGTGGTTGAGACCCCCACCAGGAGCGAGAGTTGGGACTAGTCAGGAAACCCCTTTGACGTGGGGTGTTTGGTTATATTTCTTCTGTCATGCTTGAAAAATGGAGAGAGAGCTCAAGAGAGTAAGGTTCTCCATGAGATGGATTGATTCAGTGACTGGGGTTATGAGGGTAGGTGTGTCAGAGACAGTAAGATTGGCAGGTTTCAGGGCTATTGACATAGGGTCACTATGAGTCACAGGCAACTTGATGGCACATAACAACAACAACTTGGGGGGTCGCTGTCAATCAAAATTTACTCGAAGGCACTGTACAATCAATACCTTGTGCCAAGTGTGGTGCTAAATTCTCTAATGGCAGCGTCTCCGGGACACGCCTTTGGTAGTGCAGGGCTGTGACACTGAAGACAGACTTATTTGGGCTCATATAGCAACTTGACTGCTCATCTGTACCACCCTGGATGGAATTTAAAAGTGGAATGGGCCTCACTCACAGCGACCCAGCAGGCAAGGTCAGACTCAGGACAACGGCCCCTCACTTTCCAAAGCTGTCGAATTGCTGACCGCAGACTGCTCTTTCTCCCTGGAAGGGGTTGCTGGGTTCAGGTTGTCCCCCCATTTCATTAGCAGCTGAACGTTTAAAGCAGTGTACCACCAGGGATCTTTTTTTGTAAGTTACAGCACTTCAGTTTCTGCAGCTGTAAAATGGGGGTATGGTGGCACAGTGGTTAAGCATTCCTCTGCGAACTGGACCTAAAGAGCCTTGGAAACCCAATGGGGCAGTTCTGTGTCCTATAGGGTCACTATGAATTGGAATTTATTCAAGGTTAATTAGGTGTTTTGCTTTGTGGGTTGATGTGGTTTTGTTTTTGTTTTAGGTAATGGGCTTTTAAGATGATGATAAAAATAGTCTGCACCTCAAAGGGTTGTTGGGAGGATTAAATGTGTTAATTTTCATAAGTTGCTTTGCATAGAGCCTGGTAGATGCTGGAGGTTTGTATTAATGGCAAGATCTCTGCTGTGAGGCAGGTATACTGTTTCACGGTTTTATAAAAGACTGAGGAGTTTGGTTATTTCCAAAGGTCACATCCTGAGGAATAGAGGCATAAAAGCTGAGTGCAGTGCCCTTGTGTTTAACCTTGACTCTGAATTATTATTTCTTCCAAAGCTGATCTCTGCTTTAATTTAAGTGACTTGAGTTATCCCCTGCCCTGTCTTTGTGGGGCACACAGTCCTGTAGGGGAGACACAGCTGTCCCCAGATAGGGGTTAGGAGAGTCCAGAGGGGATGACCCAGCCTGGGAGGTGAGGGAGGGCTTCCTGGAAGAGGAGATGTCAGAACTGAGATCTCCAATAGAGAAACTCTGAAAGATCTGGGAAACTATTTTTGGTAGAATGAACAACAGCAGCTTGGAGGCAAAAGATCTTGGCCAGTTTAAGAAGCTGAGGGAAGTTCCTGGGTTTGGAGGGGACATGGAAGATAGGAAAGTTAAGATATGACTAGATACGGGGGCAAGGGCTTAAGCTAAGCTGAGGAGCCGTGATGGCACAGTGGTTAAGTACTTAGCACGTAACCAAAAAGGAAAGGGATTCAGACCCACCAAGCATTCGGTGAGAGAAAGATGAGTCAGTCTCCAGTCAGGATTCAAAGCTTTGAAAACTCTATAGGAGAATAGTTTTACTCTGTCTCATATGGTTATATACTTTGGGCATGGTGTCAAGAGGGGTCAGCTATTGGAAAAGGACATCATGAGGAATAGCACTGCGTAAAAGGAATCTATGATTAGGTGTTATTTGATGACAACAGTCCAGAATAAGAACTGCATACATAGTAAAGTGAATTGGGGTGGAAGGGAATTGTACAACAATGAAATATTTTTTTTTCAAAGAGAAAAGAGAACTGGGGGAGGGGTGGGTAGGGAGGAAGATGTGCAACAATGAGTGAATGGAAATCCAAGTTCTCTAAACTTGCTTTAAAAATCTCAATTTTTTTTAAAAAAAGGGACATCATGGTTGGGAAGTTGGAGGGTCAGTGAAAGAGAAAGACCCTCAATGAGATGAGTGATACAGTGACTACAGCAGTGGGGGCAGCAGAGACCAGCAGGATTGGGCAGAGCATTGTGCATGGAATTGCTTTGAGTCACAGTGACCGTGACAGCCTGTAACAATGTCATATGGTCACTATGAGTTAGAATCAAGTCAGTGGCAGTGAAGGGTTTTGATAGGAAGGAGTTTGGATTGTGTCTAATACTGTGGGTAGGCACTAAAGGGTTTTGAGTAAATGCATGTTTTGAATAAACATATGGGCATAAACAGACAAGGCGGTTCAGGGTCCTGTTATTCAGAGAAGGTCATTAATTCACCCAAGGTCATACAGCAAGTTAATAGAACTCCTAGTCAGGACACTTTAACCTCCATTCTAGATTTCCCAGTGGTAATATCGGCTCTTCATATTAACTGATAGATAATGCCAGCAGGAGATCATGCATGGTTGGAAGTCAAGGTCAAGACTTTGGACTTCATCTTGAGGACATCTGGGAGGCAAGAAGGTGTCTTAAGCAGAAGAAAGGACACAACCATTTGACCCCTTATCCCCAGTTTGAAGCAAACCTCAGTGTTTCTATCTGTGAAATGGCCCCATTGAAGTAGAACAAGAATTTTAAAGTGATTTGTTCAAAAGTTGCACCGCGCCTTCCTTCCAGCTGTCCTTCATTTATTCATTCCACAGCTATTTCTTGAGCATCTATTCTGCAGCAGGCACTGGAATGTTGTTCCTGAGTGTTGTCGGTCTAGTGAATTCCAGATCATAATTGACCCCATGTGACGAGAGGAGACTGTCCCATAGGTATTTTTTTACCGTAATCTTTATGGAAGAAGGCCAGCTCTTTCTCCCAAAGAGCTGCTGGTGGATTCGACCGTGAGAGAGGGCAGCTGCCTAGGGACTGACTATACCATCAGAGCGAGCTCCCTCTGCCCCACATTGTCTGGTCTCTAAGAATCAGAATAAATCAAATAGCAGTGGGTGTGGGTTTGGGCAGTGGGTTTGATTGTAAGGGAGGTTCACCAATCCCCAACTCCCCATCCTCCCCTAGACCCCTGCCTAAAAAGTAGTTAAATGGGGGTGAGGGAAGATCTAGACCATGCTCCTTGGGTAAACCAGATGATCCCTGCTAGCATGGTCCATAGCAAATTGCACTTCTAACCATCCACGCTGCACCAATGGCCACGCATCCCTGGAGGTTCAAATCCACCAGTAGATCCAAGGGAGAAAGATAAGTCTCTTCCCACCTGGGAACTGCAGTGGAAGGTTGCTACGAGTCAGAAAGGACAGCACTCAGTTTCAGTTTAAGACTAAGCAGAAAGTTGGTGGTTTGAACCTTACCACCTGCACCATGGAAGAAAGGCCTGGCAATCTGTTCTCCTAAAGATGACAGCCAAGAAAACCTTGCTGGAGCAGTTTCACTCGGATTCCCACAGAGTCACCACGAGTAGGGACTAATTCAATGGCAAGGCGTTTGAGTTTGGCTTCCAGAGAGAGCCTGGCTTCACATCCCTCCTTCTCCCTCTTACCAGCTCTGTGACAATCCCTCTCTAGGCTTCAAGTCATCTCATCTGTAAAATGAGAGTGATAATTATTGGAGCCCCAGTGGTATAGTAGGTTAAGTGTGAGACTGCTAGCCAAAAGGTAGGCAGTTCAAACCTACCAGCTGCATTGCAGGAGAAAGATGAGGCAGTCTTCTGTTAGGATTTACCACCTCAGGAACTGGATGGAAGTTCTCTATGAGTCGAAATCAACTCGTTGGCAGTGAGTTTAGTTTGGAGAAGATCTGAACCCGCAGCATGGCTGGAAGCCAAGTCACTTCTGACACCTAGAGACCTCTCCATTAACAAGAGCAATTTGCCTCCTTTTTCTCCTGTGGAGAACCCTGTGTGTGAGCACCCCAATATGTATGGAACCCACTATGCCACTAGGACTCCTTTGGTGAGGAAGAGCATCCAGTGTTACCTGTGGTCATCACTCTCTGCCTGTGTGGTTGGCTGAAGGAGATTAAACCCCAGCATTAAAGGCAGGAAGTTACTTTTTTTTTTCTTTTTCTTTTCTTTTTTTTTTAAAAGAGCAGGTGAGCCAATTTGACCTCAGAGGGGAAGGATGAGAAAGAAGCATTCTTGCAGGAGCTGTCCAGGTCCTGGTGCTGAAAGAAGGAACTCAACATAGGTGGGGACAGCATATACAAAGGCCCTGAGGCAGGGAAAAGGAAAAAGGGGAAAAAATACACAACCAAGAAAGAGGGGGGGGAGGGCAAGAGCTTAAACATTGTTGTTTGGGGTGTGTTTTTATTTAATTGTGATTTTAATGAAAGTTTACAGAAAAGTTTGATTTTCCGTTATTCCTTCTTGCACATTTTCCTCCTTCTTCCCTTCCCCACCCCCAATTAATATATTTTTTAAATAAATATTCATTCATTGTTACATACATTTCCTCCTTTTGCCTGCCCCAATCCAGTTTGCAATCCACCTCTTATTCTGGGCTGTTGTCAAACATATACTACCTAATCATATATTCCTTTTAAATAGTTCTTTCCTTCATTTGCTCATTATGCAGTGTTCATTATCATTCAATCTTTTTCTAGTTTCCCCCCAACTCCCTCATGTTAAGTCCTATTTTATAACAGTAGTGTTTTATATACTATTCGTCCTTTGGTAATTGAGATTTTTCCCTCAGCATAATGTCCTCCACGATCATCCATATTATGTAATGTTCTATGAGTTTATTGTTTTTCGGTGCTGCATAGTATTCCATTGTGTGGCTATACCATTGTTTTCCTGTCCACTCATTTGTTGATGTAAACCCTGTGATTTTGAGGAGAGCTGGACTTTCTCCTTTGGGTACTGGGCAAAGACCTGAGACGTTGCACCAAATCAGTGCAAATCAGACTTTCTGGAAGCCAAGGTTTGATGGTTTGGTTGTTTTGTGTTTGTTTGGCTTTTTAATTAAAAAAAGTTCTGAAGGGAGCTCTGGTGGACTAGTGGCAAGAAGCTGCACTGCAATCCCAAAGGCACATGGTTTGAATCTACCAGATGCTCTGCTGGAGAAGGAGGGGCAATCTCCTCTTGTACCAGTCAGATCCAATTTGACAATACACACACACACACACACAAATAATAAAA
>NW_006400065.1:1962236-1971786 GCF_000299155.1 Elephantulus edwardii | reverse complement strand
AAATTTATTATTATTATTGTTATTATTATTATTATTTTGTGTGTGTACCATCAAGTCAGAGCTGACTGGTACAGGAGGAGACTGCCCCTTCTTCTCCAGCAGAGAATCTGGTGGATTTGAACCACACACCTCAGGGATTGCAGTGCAGCTTCTTGCCACTAGGCCACCAGAGCTTGCCTTAAACATTTTTTTTAAAATGTTCTATGCTGGATATCGTCCTAGGTTCAGTAAGTGAGACAGAAGGATCTGTCTTTGGCTGAGTTCTCTAGAGAAGCAAAACTGATGAAGCTACAAACATACACACGGAGAGAGATTGACTTACGGAAACGGCTCACTTTCAGAGGCTAGCAAGTCCCAAGTCTGTGAGTCAGACATCAGTACAGAGGCTTCTCCTGACTCAGGTCGCTTCAGAGGCTGATGAACCTGAGATGAGTGACTCAGGCAGCAGGCTGCTGGCTTCCAACACCTATGGGCAAGGTAGCTCTGGGCAGACTTGACCTGACTATAAGCAACACACACACTCATTGCCAGCCAGTCAATTCTGACTCATACCCACCCAATGGGACAGAGTAGGACTGCCCCATAGCATTTCCAAGAGGCTGTAAATCTTTCCAGAAGCAGACTGCTTCCTCCTTTTCCAGAGGGGCAGCTGGTAGGTTTGAACCACCAACTTTCTGGTTGACAGTTGAGCACTTTAACCACTGCCGTCATCAAGTTTCAACCTGTCCCCAAGCCCTAGGCAAGCACTCAAGACAACCACTCATCTAATTTTTTTTTAACTTCTTATGTGCCATCGTATTGGATCCAACTGGCACAGGAGGAGAGTGAGATTACCTCTCCTTCTCCAGAGGAGCATCTGGTGGATTCAAACCACGTACCTTCGGGATCGCAACACAGCTTCTTGCCACTAGGCCACTAAAGCTCTCTTCCTGATTTCTATGTAGATTTGCCTCCTCTGGACAGTTCATAGAAACATACCCATACATGATGTGGTCATTTGTGGCGAGCCTCTGTCCATTCACGTAACTAAATTGCATTTTAGTTGGATTGTCAGGCTGCTGATGGAGCTCAGACTAAGAGGCAAGTCACTGAGGCAAAGCAGCTGAGACCCCAATGAGGCAGTGAATGCACCAGGGGGCATGTGACTAGGTGGTTGGGACTAGATTGGGGGCCCGAGGTGGTGGGAGGAAATTGGATTCCACTGAAAGCAGAGCCACGGATTGTGTGTTGGGAGAAAAATAGATAAGTGAAGCTGCTTGGACTGAGCCACTGAAGGAGGGGAAGGTTGCAGAAAGCCTCGGCTCTGGGCAGCGTGCAAGGCGCTATTAGGTGAATCTGCTGAGTAAGCAGCTGGATATAGGATCCCGAGTTCAGAGAAGTACAAGCTAGTAATTGAAGTCACTGACTTTATCCGCAGACTAGGTTCAAAGCTAAGAACGGGAACAAGAGCCCCAGTGAGCAGAGACAGGAGAAGCCCAACAGTTCATGACTGAACTGATGTGGACCAGTTATGAAATATTGAACCTCTATTGGAAAGAGTCTCCCTTCCCCAAGCTGGACCCCCGACTGCCCCAGGATCCAGCAATGCTGTCAGGAGGGTGGGAGTGGTGTCCCGATGACTCAGGGACTGGGGGTGGGGGGTGGGAAGGTGAATTGTTCACCTGAGGGGGATGGGAGCTGTCCAGCCCAGCAGGGTCCTCCAGGCTGCTGTCTCCAGTAATGAAGCAGCCATCAGATTGAATACACACTGCTCATGTACAGAGAGTCTCCCCCCAGCTCCGAGGTGTTAGAGCCTGGATGGAGCAAGAGGGTATGTACTCTGCTGCTTACCCTAAAGGTTGGCAGTTCAAACTCACTCGCCTGGTGAAATACTTGGTAAAGATTGTTATTAATGGCCGTTCAGATGCATGATGATGGTTTTAACATGTTTCGGAGTAGAGTTGCACCATAGGGTTTTCTTGCTGGATAATCGATATGGCGGCAGAAGGCCAGGCCTCGTCTTCCTCGAAGGACATGAAGACCCTTAACGAGATGGATTGACACAGTCACTGCTGCAGTGGGCTCATTTATGTCAGAGATGTTGAGGATGGCACAGGCTTGGGACAGGGGGCTTTCGGTTGCAAAGCGTGATCTCCCTTAAGTTTCCAATGGATCCTGGTATGAGCACGGGTGGGAGGTGGGGGGGGGAGGGTGGAAAGAGAAATCAAGAGCTTGTGAAGGGGTCACGCCCACTGCACCCCCGCCTCTCTCTCCACAGATCCCGCAGCCCACAGCAAAGGGAGCTCCAGCAGCCCGGAGCCCTGGGCCCGATCTTCTTGCTCCCCCCAGGATGGGGGCTGCCAGCGCCCCAAGGAGCGTGAGTCCCCGCCCCCTCCAGCCCAGCTGCCCCGTCTGGCGGTGTCCCCACCGCCCCCAGCCCCGCCCCCTTCCCTGCCACCACCTCCTCCGCTGCCACCTCCCCTTCCTCCCCCTCCTCCTCCTCCACCACTGCCGCCGCCGCTGCCGCCACCGCGCGTGTCGCCCTCGCCCCCCTTGCCGCCGCCCCCTCCTCCGCCTGCGGTCACGCCCACCGCCCCAGACCCCTCCCTGGACTTCCTGCGGGCCCAACAGGAGACTGCCAACGCCATCCGGGAGCTGGCTGGCACCCTGCGACAGGGACTGACTAAACTGAGCGAAGCCCTCAGTGCCCTGCTGCCCCTCCTGCCTGGGCCTCCTGCCAGCCCGCTGCCCCCACCGCCCCCGCCCCTGCCCCCCAGACCAGTCCTGCCCGCGCCCACCCCCAAGATGGAGAGCACCCCAGAACCCGTGTCCGTGGTGGCTGCCGTCGTGGACGGGGCGGTGGTGGCAGCCAGGGGCGTGATCATCGCCCCGCGGAGCGAGGAGGGCGCCCCCCGGCCACCCCCAGCCCCACTCCCACCCCACGACTCGCCCCCACACAAGCGGAGAAAAAGTTTCCCCACACGGAAGAAGAGGGGCCGCTGGAAATCTCCGTGAAACTGCCCTTGGGATCTGGCTTGTCTGCTGCCTTCTGCCTTCACCCTCGCCCCCCAGCTTGGCGCCATCGAGGAGGCCCGGGGCCCCTGCGCCGTCCCAGCTGCTCCCCGCTCCAGGGGTGCGCGCACCCCACTCCCTCTCCTAGTTAGTGCCTGATTCTCCGAGGGAGGGACTGGTGGATGGGCACCCCACGTTCCTCTCTCCAGTACAGCGCTGTCTGCCTGGCTGCTGCCCTTGCCTTCTAAGCCATCAATTTCCTCTTATTTATTACTGTCCTCTCAGGGGAGGGCGAACCTCACAGGTGGGCACGCGTCCCCTCCCCTCACCTCTCCTGTTCTTGACTTGAAGAGAATTTACCCATGGGGACCTCCCTGCCTCTCCAGCCCAGACTTCTGAGGGGGGGGTGTCTCAAGACAAATCAGAATGTGGATGGAAAAAATGGGGGTATTCTAGGGAGAGACCGGGTTAGAGTTCCGATAGGAGGTGGAGGGTGGACCCTCTGCCCCCCAACTGCGGTCTCTGACTCTAGAACTCAGCCCCTTCTCTCCCTAGGGGTGACAAGATATCAATAAACTTATTTTTAATACAGTAAATTGGGGCTCTGCCTGAGACAGATATGCACCTTCACCTGCCCCGCCCCTCCCCCTCACTGAGCTAGTTAACACTTTTTCCAGCTCCTTTCTCCTGCAAAATTTAAGAGATGAGTGGGTAAAATTTAGAAGATGAGTGGGTTTATTGTGGTTTTGGTTTTTTTTTCTTTTCCCTTTTAAAGCCATTAAGTCCTCTGTTCAAATGAAATTAAACTCCTCTCTCCATCCTTCACACATACTGACTTGAATGTCACCTCCTCCAGGAAAACCTCCTGGATTTCCTCCCCAAGACTCGGAGGGATCTGTCTGCCTCCTCGTTCCTTGTCAGCATCCTCTGGTTCTCAAACTCATTGCCATCAAGTCGGAACTGACTCATAGCTGACCCTCAGGTGTCTTAGGCTGTAGGTAGCCCTGGAGGAAATCTCCAGTATCTTTTCCCCTCAGAGCTGCTGTGGATCCAAACTGCCAGAGAGCAGCACAGCTTTCTACAGACTGGTGCCCTTAAGTGAACGTAGGTCTCTGCTTACGTGAACATGTTCCATGCATGATTTCATAAAGACAGGAGCTAGTTAGCTCTTCTGTGCCCCCTCTTGCTACAGGGCCTGTTAGCAAAGCAATTACCATGGCTCTGGATGCAGTCTGGGAAGTAAAGGTTGATAGTTCAGACCTACCCAGGGGCTCCTCACGAGAAAGGCCCAGTGATCTGTAAAATGACTCACTGCCGTTCAGATTCTGACTCACGGTGACTTGGCTGGGTTTCCAAGCCTGTCAGTTATCTTAACAGGAATAAGCTTCATCCTTCTTCCTCAGAGCAGATGGTGGATTTGAACTGTGGGCCTTTGGGTGGACACCCCAGATGGAATGCACTACACCACCAAGACTTATATTTGGTAATAATTAACAGCCTAGAAAACTTTATGATGCACAAACTTGAGGTAAAATGGTTTAAGCAGCAGTAAGCTTAGCTATTTTGTTTTAGAACTTAGCTTTGGCTTGACTCAAGATTAAACCAGCTATGTACCTTTGCCTAAAGGCCATACTTCCCTGCGCCTCAGTTTTCCTCACCTGTAAAATGGGCCTGCAGGGCCCATTCGGCACCTTGGCCCAAATAGCACTTTCTCCAAGAAGCCTCTCCTGACTCCACCCCAGTCACAATGTGCAGTTAAATTTTCGTCGGAGGGAATTTAAAATGCAATGTCCATCTCGACCACCAAGCTGAGCCTTTATCAGGGCAAGACCTTGGCCTGATTAGTTAGGTTAGTGGTGGGTGTCCGGCACAGAAGAAAGGTTGCATATTTGTTGAATAAATGGGCAAAAGTCCTTTAAAAACCCAGCTTCCACACACGGCCCAAGCACCATGCTGGTGGCACAGCCATTAGGCTGAGTTGCACGTAAAGGTCAGAGTCTGAAGCCACCAGCTGATTCGAGGACTGCCAAAACGATCAAATAAACATGCCTTGGGGAAAGTGCAGCCAGGGCGCTTCTCAGAGGGGAAGATGGCAAAGCTTCATCTCACAGACTTTGGGCATATTCTGAGGGGAAGCCACGTGGAAAAGAACATCATGCTTGGAAAGGTGGAGGGGCAGCGAAAGAGGAAGACTCTCAACGAGGAGGCTTGGCGGTGACAGTGATCGCAGGTATATATCAGAGATGATGAGGACGACACGGGACAGGGTGAGGTTCAGATCTGCTGTTGATACTTGATTCTAAGGAACCTAATGACAACAGGAAGGATGGTGATGTCTGTTTAAAGGTGGTGGTTGTTATGTGCCATCGATTCGCTTGTGACTCATAGCAACCCTATGTACAAGAGCTCTAAATGCCGTTCTATCCTGTGCCAACCTAGCCATCTAAAACACACTCATTCCCACCACTCCACTCACAGAATTGATCCATCTCATCGAGGGTCTTCCTCTCCTTCGCCGCCCCTCCACTCTCCCAAACATGATGTCTCTCTCCAAGGACTAGTCCCTCCTTGCAACTTGACCAAAATATGTCAGACAAAGCTTCAGAATCCTTGACTCCAAGGAGCATTCCGGCTTCACCCTCTCCAGGACTAACCTGTTTGTTCTCCTAACAGCCCATGGTATATTAAACACTCTTCTCCAACACCACAGCTCAAAGGCATCAATTCTCTTTCTATCATCCCTAGTCACTGTCCAACTCTCCAATGCATAGCACGTAATTGCGAAGACTATAGCCCGGATCAGGCTCACCTTAGTCTCCAGCCTGATGTCGTTGCTCTTCAGTACTCTTGAGAGGTCCCTCACAGCTGACTTTCCCAATGCAATTTGTCTCCTGATTTCCTGGCTGCTGTTACCAAGAGTGTTGATTGTGGAACCAAGTAAAATAAAACTGTTAACTATCTCAAACTCTTCACCATCCATACTGATGCTGCCAATTGGCCCAGTGCTGAGAATCTTTGTTTTCTTGATGTTGAGCTTCAGTCCATATAGGAGGCTGCAGTCCTTGACCTTCTGCAGCAAGCGCTTCAGGTCCTCCTCAGTTTCATTGAGCAAGGTTGTGTCATCTGCCTAACGCAGGTTGTTGAGGACTCTTCCACCAATCCTGATGCCACATTCCTCCTCGTGCAGCCCAGCGTCTCGGATGATCTGTTCTGCATACGTACAATGTTTAAAGGTTACAGCCTCACAATACTCTTCCCCTCCTCCCTAGGGCTGTTCTCTGTCCTATAAGGTCCTGTGGGAAGGATTTGACTGCATGACGATGGACTTGAATTTTGGTGTTTTACACTGTAGAGAACTCTGCTCACTTAGAAAAGTGGAACATCTGGTGGTTCAAATTCACCAACTCCTCAGAGGGAGAGAAGGGAGGAGTCATCTTGAGTGCAATTCACAGCTTCTGTAAATCCATCGGAGGTTTGGCTATGAGTCAGTTCTGACTTCACAGCAATGAGAGAGAGATTAGAGTAAAGCTACCCAATAGAAACAAAGGGTCTCTGGGTTATTTTTTTCCCCTCTCTCTCTAGAGGGAGAAATAGAAAGGTTCAGATAGGCTTAGGGACTTTCCTGAGGCCACAGTTGGTCAGAGACCAACTTAGTCACCCTGAAGCCTGCCTCTAGCCAGAAGTCTAACGCACCCTCCCACTATTTTCTAGAGAATTCTGACTCTAATAATTTTCCATTGCATTTCCCAGGTTGCAAATCTTAACAGGAGCAAACTGCTTCATCTCTCTCTCTCGGAGTGCCTGGTGGATTCAAACCCTGACTTTTTCATTTAGTAGACATATAACCCACTAGGCCACCAGGACTCTTTTCTCATTATCCAGTTTCCTTCAAGTCAGTTCTGACTCACAATGACCCCGAGTTCATCAGAATAAAACTGCCCCACAGGATTCTCCATGGCGGATATTTTGGAAGCAGAGCACCAGGCCTTTCTCTTTAGGTACCTTAAGCAGACTCTAACCTGGTTAGCAACCCAGTGTGTGAACTGCACCATCCTAGGAACTCCTCACAACCTCAAATTACAAACATACTTTATGCTGCTGTGTTTTGTTTTGCTGGTAATCATTTGGGCTTGTTTTTACTTTGGGTTTTTTTTTTTTAAAAATCAATCTTTTTAGAATGCTATTGCACACGTCATGTATTACAGTATAGTGCAAACTTAATTTTTACTGGCCCTGGGAACCCGAGAAATTTGTGTGACTCGCTCAATGGAACCAGACCTGAAATACCTGTCTCTTAGGTATGCCTGTATTTCTGAAAAACGCCTGTGATCATAATTCTATATTTAACTTTAGTGTTGTTGTTGTTATGTGCCATTGAGTTGCTTGCGGCCAATACTGACCCTATGTTCAACAGCCCTAAACTCTGCTCTGTCCTGTGCCAATCACTGTCTCTGATACACCCATCCAATTACCCAAGTCACTGAATCGAATCAATCCACCTCATACATAGGGTACAACTTTTTTAGGTCATTTATTCACTGCACAGCAGGGGTCCCAGCAACACGGCAGAATCCCCCCCCCTTCTAGCTTCAGCTAGGTGCTTTGATATCTTTACTCTCCTCTAGATACTGGGCTATGTGTGTCCAGGCTACAATATCCTACTGGTGACATATTCGTAAGGGTACAGTGAAGTAGTCACAGGTACAGTGCAAAACGTCAACATCTTGGGTTTATCCAGAATATAGTGCAAAACATTTACATCTTGGGTTATGACGGGTACAGTGAAAAACGTTTACATAAACAGTAGCAACTACTATTCTGGGAAACGGGTCAAGACAAAACTTTAGCACTTGGGGCAGAAATTTTCCACACAGAGGATTTGGTTACTCAAATGGAGTGAGTGCTACATAGAATGGAGTCTGTTTGGCTTCTCAGTGCACGTACTAACAGTGGTTGTGTACCTTGAGTTAGAACCAACCCATAAATGACCCTCCAGCAGGTTTTCAGAGACAGTGAATCGAATCGACTGTCCATCTTTCTTCCCTGGAGCAACTGATAATAGTACTTGTGGTTGTGTGCAGAAGAGTCGGACCCACCCACCCATAGTTGACCCTCCGCCAGGATTTCAGAGGCAATAAACCACACAGACTGCCCATCCTTCTCCAGGGAGCAGCTGCTGGATTTGAACCTCGTGACTTAATATAGTGTTAAAAAATAATAGTGTTTAAGTAAATATTTTCAAAGCACATTCATTTCACAGTGTGAATAATCAGAATACAAGTGCAAGTGAAATTGCGATGGCAAGGGAAGTTTGGGTAAGGTGAAAACCAGAACTGCGCAGAAGTTCGAATGAGGGGGTGAAGCGATCAGGCGGATTAGTTTGCAAATTTAGTGAATGATCCAACTCTAGCAAGTGGCTCAAATATTTCTGTCATTCAAGTATTTTTTGATCGTGTACACAAAAACGTAGGTCTAGAGAAAGGGACTGATGTGGGTTAGAAACGCCCCTTCCCCAAGCTTGCCGCACCCTGCCCTCATTCCGGGAAGAGAAAGTTTGGGGGTTCCTAAAGTCTGACTGGACCTAACAGGTAGTATGCACTCAGTTTATTGGGGGAGGTGATCGGGTGCTTGCTTTTGCCCAGCCACAGATACCACCTAGCTCGCTACCCCGACCCCCTTCCCTTCTTCCTTGGGGGAGCAACAGAGAATGAGGATTCTCCAAACCCTGGGGAGGGGGTGTGGAGACCCACAGACAGCGGAGACCATGAAGGCCTTCCCCCAACCGCCCAGAGAGAGGAAGTACGTCAGTTTATTCACCCCAGACAGCATTCTGGTAATTGTAGTGAAATCAGAAAGGGGCGGTGAAAGCAACGGTGTAACCCCTTGAAAGCCGGGGCGTACCAGAGGAGTTAGAACAGAGTTGGAGGGCACTCGGCTCTCCTTTACCGGGTGAGGAAACTGAGGCAGAAACCTGATCCCGAGGCCCTCAGTCGCCTCCTTTCTCCAACTTTTCGCGGCCTCAGTCAGGGGGAGCTATTCAGCAATCTCACAAGAAGAACCTTGTGCCTGGTGGATAACCCCCCTTGTATTTGACAGCTTCCCCAGCTCTAAAACCGTCCAATAAGGACGCTCTGCTCCGCCCCACGAACTGCTACCTTCCTAACCCGCCTATTGGTCCACTTTGATGGGCGGGGAAACTGAGATTCACAAAGGGCAAGACTTGTGCTCAGAGCTGCACAGCAAGTCTGCGCAGGCATGGACACTGGTCAGGCTGTGTGTCCAGCGCAGTTTCTGCAGTCATTGTAGCTCTGATCATCCAGAGCACATTCCCATTCCCAACCCTGGGGGCCCAGCTCTCGGGGAACGTCCCGACCAGTGGGAGAGGAATGGAATGATCGCGCGAGGAGAGGTCTCCGGCCTCTCTGCTGCCCGCCGGCCCCTTTAAGAGCTGGCCCCTGCGGGACTACGTTTCCCAGAAGGCTCTGCCTGCGCGTTATGTAACTTTCCCTGCGAAACGGCCTCTGGGGCAGAGGAAGGAGGTGGAGGCGGTGGCGGCGGC
>NW_006400065.1:1880278-1961746 GCF_000299155.1 Elephantulus edwardii | reverse complement strand
AGCGAGGCCGTGTGTCGCGGCTGCGTGAACTTCGAGGGCGCGGACCGCATCGAGCTGCTCATCGACGCGGCGCGCCAGCTCAAGCGCAGCCACGTGCTCCCCGAGGGCCGATCGCCCGGCCCCCCGGCCCCCAAGCACCCGTCCACCAAGGACCTGGCCGCGGCTGCGGCGCAGGGGCCTCAGCTACCACCTCCGCAAGCGCAGCCCCAGCCGTCAGGCACCAGTGGTGGCGTCTCGGGCCAGGACCGCTATGACAGAGCCACCTCCTCGGGCCGCCTCGCGCTGCCCTCTCCCGCCCTAGAGTACACGCTGGGGTCCCGCCTGGCCAATGGGTTGGGCCGCGAGGAGGCGGTGGCTGAGGGGGCGCGGAGGGCTCTGCTTGGCACGATGCCCGGCCTAGTGCCTCCCGGGCTGCTGGCAGCGGCAGTGTCCGGCCTGGGAAGCCGAGGCCTAACGCTGGCCCCCGGCTTGAGTCCTGCCCGTCCCACCTTCGGCTCTGACTTCGAGAAGGAGAAGCAGCAGAGGAATGCCGACTGTTTGGCAGAACTGAACGAGGCCATGCGGGGCCGGGCAGAGGAGTGGCACGGGCGTCCCAAAGCGGTGCGCGAACAGCTGCTGGCACTGTCCGCCTGCGCCCCCTTCAACGTCCGCTTCAAGAAGGATCACGGGCTGGTGGGGCGAGTGTTCGCCTTTGATGCCACTGCCCGCCCTCCGGGCTACGAGTTCGAGCTGAAGCTTTTCACCGAGTATCCCTGTGGGTCTGGCAACGTGTACGCGGGGGTCCTGGCCGTGGCGCGCCAAATGTTCCATGACGCTCTGCGGGAGCCTGGCAAGGCCCTGGCCTCCTCGGGCTTCAAGTACCTCGAGTATGAGCGCCGGCACGGCTCCGGGGAATGGCGCCAGCTGGGCGAGCTGCTGACCGATGGGGTCCGCAGTTTCCGAGAGCCTGCTCCGGCTGAGGCCCTGCCCCAGCAGTACCCCGAGCCCACCCCTGCGGCCCTGTGCGGGCCGCCCCCAAGAGCCCCATCCCGGAACCTGGCGCCCACTCCACGCCGACGCAAGGCATCCCCTGAGCCCGAGGGCGAGGCGGCCGGTAAGCTGACCACCGAGGAGCAGCAGCAGCGGCACTGGGCAGCCCCCGGTGGCCCCTACTCCACCGAGACCCCTGGTGTGCCCTCACCCATCGCTGCGCTGAAGAATGTGGCCGAAGCCCTGGGCCACTCACCCAAAGACCCCGGCGGGGGCGGGGGCCCCGTGCGCACTGGCGGTGCCAGCCCCGCAGCCTCGTCCACTGCCCAGCCTCCAACTCAGCATCGCCTGGTGTCCCGCAATGGAGAGGCTGAGGTCAGCCCCACAGCAGGGGCCGAAGCCGTCAGTGGAGGTGGGAGCGGCACCGGGGCCACGCCAGGAGCCCCCCTGTGCTGTACCCTGTGCCGAGAGCGGCTGGAAGACACCCACTTCGTCCAGTGCCCCTCGGTGCCCGGACACAAGTTCTGCTTTCCCTGCTCACGAGAGTTCATCAAGGCGCAGGGCCCGGCAGGCGAGGTGTACTGCCCGAGTGGTGACAAGTGCCCACTGGTGGGCTCCTCGGTTCCCTGGGCCTTCATGCAGGGTGAGATCGCCACCATCCTTGCTGGAGACATCAAGGTTAAGAAAGAGCGGGACCCCTAGGCCACCAGGGCGGCCACCAGGCTACTGCCCCCTGTCCCTTTGCCACCCGCCGCTGCTGCGGATAAATTATTCCCTCCCCCTACCCAACCCAGTGCCACCCCCACCCATGTACATACCCACTTCCTCAGCCCAGACGGGTTCCCTGGGGTAGATGCATTGGGGGTGGGGGTGGGGGGAGAAAGCTTATGGCTCCTATCGGAGAGGGTGACCGGACTCCCCGGGCCCCTCTACTGTCCCTCTGTGCTCCCTGGCTTGGCTTTTCTGCTGCTTGTAGTTGGGGAAGAGGTGTCCCCTCTTCCTTCAGAAAGGATCTCCCAAAATCTTGCTCTTTATAAACGAAGCAAAGGTATTTTATTGCGTCCCTCCCCCTCCTCCCTCCCCGCCCCCTTAAACTCCTTGAATAAACCGAAAGATTTTTTTTTTTTCCTCTCTCTCTCCCCTTCTTGGTCACTCAATTGTCTGAGCTCGCCCTTACGGACAACTAATCCCGCAGGTAGAGGAGGTGGATCTGCTGCCTCCAGGTGGCGCCCTTCACCCAGGCGGCCGGCCGACTTGGGGAACAAATGCTGGCTCAGGTCCGCAGCTCCAGCAGGCCATCCGTTTTCCAGGTGACAAAAGTGAGGCTCTGAGGAGGGATGGCCACAGCCAAGCTGGGAAATATGTTTCCTTTATGTATCCTGACCATCCCTTGTGTGTACCCAGGTCCGAGGGTGTCAGAGGTTGTGAGGATGGCACAGGATTCAGGACTGCTGTTCATAAGGTCGCTGAGTCCTACTCAATTCCAGGGCACCCGACTACATCCAGGATGTGGAGGACTCGGATCCTATGTTGTTGGTGTTAGATGCCATCAAGTCGAGTAGGACTCAGCGATCCCTGACCTTTCCTGTGCTGTCCTCACACTTGAACCCATTGCTACAGTCACTGTGTATACCCATCTCATTTGAGGGTCTTCCTCTGTCGTTATATGCCGTTGAATCCGAACCACCAGCAAGTTTTCAGAGGCAGTTGATTGCATGGGAGATTGCCATTCCTTATCTTGTGGCGCTTCTGGTGGATTTGAACCGGCTACCTTGATGATAGTAGCACAGTTCCTAACCACTAACTAAGTCACCAGAGCTGTGCAATAGGGACAAGAAAAAGGGCCGACTAGGACTGGAAGAGAACTGAAGTTAGACTGTTAGAGGGGCTGCCTGAGGAAAAGGGAAATTTACTTCCACAGAGTGAGCTGATTTTTTGGAAACAAGGTAGTCTGGCCTCACCTCTGGTGGCAGATTTGAACTGGGCTCTGCAGCTGGGGGGGTTGGGGATACAGCGCCATCGGTGGCCACCATGGGAAGGACGCCTCCTTCCCGCCCCCAGCGGCCTCCTCTGATGTGCGCGGCCTTCTCCCGCACCTGTCTAGGTGGGCTGATGATTAACCAGGACTTCCTGCACGCTGGCGTCACGGGGCGGGGCTCGAACCGACCGCGGCTCGCCAGTGGCTTCGCGCAGCGACCCTAGAAGCCGCCCGGTAGATCTTCTCCCCCCCCCACCCCCCAGGTGTCCTTAAGCTCTAACCTGCTGAATGAAGCACGTTGCCTTATCTCCGTCCCGAAGTACAGCTGGCGGGTTCAAACCCACGACTTTCCTATCAACAGCCAAGCTCTTCAGGGGTTAAGGCCAGAGGGCGGCTCCTGGGGCCCAGCCCCCACCCAGTCAGCTTCCCCAGGGACCTTGACGGGAAGATTCCAGAAAGGCAGTGGGTGAACTGGGAGGTGGGCATTGATCACATCTTCCGCTGGCTTGGCAGCAGTCACAGACTCACGGTGGCCCCCAAATTTTAGCACCCCCACTGCTAGAGGACCTTGGTCTGGAAGACCAGAAGGACTTGGCCCATCCTGGTGCCCCACACCTGGCAGCTGCCGTCACACAGCTCCTTCTTAGCATCAGGATCCCTGGGGTTTCCTCCTCCAAATCTAGAGAGAGGGTTCAAATACTTGAGCCCAGGGGTTCTAGCCACCAGGTCTCAGGTGTCTGATCACCCCTAGCACTGCCAGCCTGGGCTGTGGGCAGGGCTGGGAAAACCACCCCTGATTAAATACACTCCGGTGATAAGCCTGGCGCAAGGTAGACGCTGGAGCACCATACCTGGGCTCACCTCCCAGCCTCTGCTGGCCCAGCTCGGCCACCCAAAGACCCAGTATCACCTTTGTTCCAAATCCTCAGGGCTAGAGGCCTGCAGACACCAGGTCCCAATGCCCCAGTAAGGGTTAGAGAGCTGAGTAGGACACCTGGTCCTTTAAGAACAGCTGGTAGGTGGGTGGCAGGAGGGGGGTTAACAGGGGAGTCACCCCTAGCCTGGCCGGTGTGTATTCTAGATAGAGGTTGAGTTAACCATTAACCCAGCAGAAGGACTGACCTGTGTGGGTGTGAGGGGCTGACTGGGCCCCCCTCACCCCCAGGGCTGGGATGGAGCCAGAATAGAGGGGCTTCTGCAATTATTTGATGATCTGCAGTTAGGTAGAGAGGCCTGGAGAAAGAGAAGGAGCAGAGAGAGAACCAGGCAAAGGTGGGGAGACATCCCTGAGCTGCAAGGAGATGAGGCAGAGGGTCAGGAAAGAGAATGAGACAGAGGACTAGCCAGATAGGTGGAGGGAGGCGCAGTGGTGCAGGTGAAACCAATAGTGGAGACCTGCAGAGAGAGGAGAGGAGGATAAGACACACACAAAGCCCTGGGGGACAGAAATGGTTAGACACTCAAAGCTCAATCACTAACCAAGAGGTTGGCAGTGGGTAGACCCCATGCTGGGGTACCCCAGAAGACAGGCCTAGTGATCTGCTCTATGGGTACCCCAGAAGACAGGCCTAGTGATCTGCTCTAAAACACCCCCGTCCTCTGAACGGTGCACATGGGGTCTCCTGGAGTCAAAATTGACACTAGGTAAACTGAAGACAGCATGGTTAAAGAGCAGAAATTCATCAAACCGATACACTCACTGTAACAGTAATTCAAAGAGCATGTGTCGGAGACAGTTACTGAAATCAGAGGAAGGCATGGATGTGCACTGGAGAATTGAAAGAAATCTTCAGATTCAAAAATCTCAGGCTGAGACTGTCAGGTCACAGAGTTCACAGCATCCAGGAGACAGGGCCTGGCTCGTCCCTTCATCTGCCAAGTCTCAGCTCAGTGACTACCTCCTCCAGGAAGCCCTCCCTGACTTCCAGGCTGCTTCAGATGCCTTTTCTGGACTCCTACACCCACTCACCTTGCGTTCCCCCCATTCTAGTGATGCACCCTTGGAGTCATTACTCTTTGGGACTGGAAAGTGGACTTGTGATGGCAAGAGAGGCTGGAGCTGTCTTGGTCACTTGCTCTGTCCCCAGCATCACTTTGTCCCAGTTCCATCAGATTCTGACTCATGTGTTCTGTAAGCTTATTAGTGACTGATGTTTTAATAGTAGATTGCCACACCTTTCTTCAGCTGAGCATGCTAATCATTAGTACCGCCCAGGAGTGTCTCCTTGCCCATTGAGTGGATGAGTAGGTTAATGGGTTCTTTCACTCTCTGAAATGTTTGTTCAGCCTGTACCCCATGACCAGTTTTGGAGGCTCTACCATTCTGGAGCCCTGACTCTCAAGTGGGAGATACAGCCCAGACCCAGAAACTACACTAAGCCATGGAGCAGCAAATCATATGTAGAAAGGGGAAAATAAGCCTTAGAAGGCTAGAGAGTGATGGGGGGGTAGCTAGTAGGGAGGGAGGTGGGGAGCACTTGCTGACATTGGAGGTGAGGAAAAAAGAGGAAAGATAGGGAGCTCTGGTGGCCTAGTGGCAAGAAGCTGCACTGCAATCCCAGAGGCATGTGGTTTGAATCCACCAGATGCTCTGCTGGAGAAGGAGGGACAATCTCCTCCTGTACCAGTCAGATCCAATTTTGATGGTACACATAAAAAAAAAAATTAAAAAAAGAGAGAGGAAAGAAATCAGGAGGCTAGCATGTGCAAAGGCCCTAAGGTAGGAGGCTACGTGGCTCTGTTACAGAAGCAGCCAGGGGGCACTGGGGCAGGACCATTGGAGCTGAGGTCTAAGAGGGGCTATCAGAGGACCTTGTAGGCCATTCCTAAACCCACTGCCCTGAAATCCACTCTGATTCCCAGCAGCCCTGGAGGACAGAGTGGGGCTGCTGCTGGAGTATCTGAGGCTGGGAACCTTCATGGGAGAGAATCCTGATGCTCTCGCTGAGTGGTGGGTGTGTTCAAACCACTGACTTTGAGGTTAGCAGCTGTGCAATTTTACCATTAGCTACCCAAGCTCCTTGATAAGGCCTTGGGGGTTTGAGCTAACAGGAACAATGGGGAGTTTCAAGCAGTGGGTGGAACAAATGCTTCAAGAATTATCTGGGACAGAGAGCATCATTTTGTCTGCATCCTGGACCTAAGAGAGGGGCCTCAGCCAGAATCCCAATAAGAGTGTATGTGAATGAGTAAGACCCGGGCAACAGAGGAAGAGATACCCTGGAATTCAGGTGGAAGGGACAGACCCCTAGGGAGAGGCCAGCTAAGGACCCAGGGATAGCCAGGAACCGCAGACAGACAGACAGACAGCAGCCCAGGAGAGACATCTTATCCCTTCCAAAGCCCTCCCCACCCGGAAAGCTTTCCTGAAGCTGGAAAAAGCCCCGGCCCCCAGCCCGCCTCACCCGTGGCGTGCCCACTCACACCTCGGGCGCAGGAAGTTGGCAGCCCCCCAGGAACCTTTCGGTGGGGGGGGGGGCGGAGCGGAGGGTGGCGGGCGGCAGGGACGAAGGGAGAGGAGCGGCTGGCGGCCGGGCAGCGGGCAGTGGCTACACAAAGGCCCTAGTGTCTGCCCCGCCTGCCCTTGGGTACAGATATAAATAATCCCTCCATACACCTTTACACACACACACACACACCGGCTGCAGCCGGGGGCTGGGGGCTACATGCTTCCCTGAAGGGCTAGGGCATGAAGAGGTCTTGGGGGCTTAGAGACCCACAGAGATAGTCACACAGAGCAAGATGCAGGCAGAGAGGGACCCAGAGAGAAGGCGGGAGATTGACAGTGACAGAAACCAAGTGGTGGGGCGGGGAGAGTGTCATTATTTAATTGCTGTCATGTCAATTCTGAATGACGACTACCCCAGGGGACAGAGGGAGACTGCTCCGGAGGTTTTCCAGGTTGTGACGTTTTGAAAGGAGACCACCAGGCCTGTCTTCCTTGGTGCCTCTTGGTGGACCTGACTTGGCCAACCTTTGGACGAGCCATCAAGGGCTTAGCCTTTTTTGCCATCAAGAGAGAGCACATGAAAATGAAAACACTGCCATCCATTGAGGTCATCCACCCTCCCGGGAGCTGGATAAGGCAAAGGAGAACTGGACCATCTGTAAACCTTTTTTGGAAGCAGATGCTTTGGGGGGCAGCTGGTGGCTTTGAAATGCTCACCTTTCAGTTAGCAGCCGAGTACCTAATGACTAGACCCCTAGGATTCTCTTCCAGAGTGAGGGGACAGACTCAAGTGGAAACGGATCAGGAAAAGAGACTGAGAAACTGACCTCCACTAGAGATAGGCTTGGAAAGTAGGCAGTACAGGAACAGTGACTGAATGAAGGCTAGGGTCGGAAAAGAGAGGGACAGCTACACACTAGGGAGAGAGCCCACGGAGAGAGTAGGAAAGAAAGAAGTAGAAGGAGACACACAGAGCAGAACCCACCTAGGGCAAGGGACAGACAGAAGCTGGTGACCATGGCAGGGGAGGGTCAGGGCCTGCCTCCCTTTTGGGGGCACCACCTATGGGGCTTGCCTGGTCCAGCCCAGAGCATGCTGAGGGGCAGGGTGCTGAGGTGAGGGAGGCGGCCCTTCGGTTCCGGATCCTGATGTTTACCTGGGGCAGGCACAGCAAACAGGCGCCCAGCCTGGCCCATGGCAGGCCAGGGTGGGACAGGCTGGGCCCCAGCCCTGGCACCAGCTGGCTCGACACACCCACCTGTGGCTTGGGCAGTGAGTAACACACTCTGTGACACCTGGATCAATGGTGACATATAAGGGGACAGACACGGTGGCACTCAGGGCCAGATATATACAGAACCACAGTGGCAGGCACCCAGACGCAGTGACAGACATAGTCGCAGTAAGGGGCACTCTGTGACAGACACAGTGACACACACAGAGTGCTAGCCACAGAACACAGCAAGAGGCAAACGGGCTGTTAGCCACAGAGGCCTGGTGACAACACAAAGTAATGGGCACACAGGAAACAATGACAGTGACAGACACAGGGGCAGTGACATACACACATGCACAAATGGAGTGACAGAGCACATAACAGTGACAGACACACAGCAACACAAATACAGCAGAACCAGTGAGATGCGTGCACATGTACACAATGATAGGCACCCCAGTACAAAAAGGCACCCCAAAGACTACAACAGGTACAGACAGTGACAGGCACACACAGTGACAGAACAGAACAATGACAGATACACAGAGGGCAATGAGAGACAGTGACAAATGGTGACATACACACATGCATAATGACAGCGATAGTACACAAAGTGACACAAATACACCAACATCAAACAGTGACAAAACAAAACCTCAGTGGCAGAGAACACATAGTGACAGACAAGCATACACATTGGGACAAGTACAGCAACATGGTACAGTGACAGACACACACGCAGTGACATATACATGCCAGCACAGTGACGCAATTGCTGTGACAGAACACAGCAACAGTGACAGAGGACACAATGACATACACACACAGAGGGCAATGACAGGCATTGACAGACGTGGACACAGACACACACACTAACAAGTGGAGCAGAGACACATCACAGAGGGACACGTGAACTGGCAACATAAGAGACATTGACAGTGAGATGCTAAAACACCAGTGACAAAAATACACACACACACACACACACACACACACACACACACACACGTAAATGAACCAAACTGCTGGCTCCTGGGGGTACCACCCTCCTCTCCTGTGCCAGGTTGTGGTGGGGAGTGGGGGGTAACTTTGAGGGCTTGATAATTTAAGGAAGTTGTGTGGCTGCCACCCTGCCCAACTCTAAAATAGCATGGAGGTTAAGGATAGAAACTCTGGAACAGGAGACTGTGGTTCAAATCCTGGCTGGTCAATCATGATCTGTGTGACCCTCTCTAACTATCACCTCACATCTTTGTTTGCACCAACAAGTTACAGGGGTAATAGGGAGGATTGAGTGAATTGAAGGCGTTCCCATAATGCAGGGCCTGTGGGGAGCACCCTCTCTCGGCCACCTAGTCTAGCTGGACCTCTAACTCACAGCTGACCCTGAAGGGGGTGCTTTAGAGACTGTAAATCAGACAGGAGGAGACTGCCCACTTTCCTCCCTTGGAGCTGCTGGTGAATTCGAACTGCTTACCTTTTGGTCTAGAAGCATGACTCACTGTAGGCCACATCACCAGAGCTCCAGGGGGAAACACCATTATTATGGTTGTTGGGACCCCTTGAGGCACAGTGGATTAAGCACTGACCAGCTCACTGTGAGCTTGCTTAGAGGTTCAAATCCACTAAGCAATTTCCAGGAGAAGGATGAAGCTTCTGTACTTGTAGACTCGGAAACGCTGGGCGGGGGGCGGGGGCAGTTCTACTGTCCTGCAGGTTCACGGATAGAGTCAAAATCAACCTGATGGCGGGGAATTTGGGGTTTGAGTGTTGTGAGGTGCCACTGAATCGTTTCTGACTCCTGGTGGCCCCATGTGACAGAGTAGACCTGCCCCATAGGGTTTTCTGATGTTCCAATCTTCACAGAAACAGATTGCTAGGCTTGTCTCCTGTGGATCCTCTGAGGGGATTTGAACCAACAACCTTGCACTTATCAGCCATATCCTTCACCATTCTGCACCTGGGCTCCTTAGCTATTCAGATGCTCTGTATCGTGCCCACCTGGGGTCTTTCCATGCAGGCCTCCCTCTGCCCAAAGCTGAGCCCCTGACTCAACCTTGCATCTCTTCCTGGAGACCCCTCCCTTGAACCACTAAGGTCCAGCCCCTCACTCCCAGATGTCCATCTCCATGACTGTCCCTCTGTCCCTGAGCCCTGGCGTCCCTATGTCTGTCCATGCATCTTACATTGGCCATAGTACTTTTCCACACTGGACAGGAGCCGGCTGTCCCTGGGGTGGGGGGTCACACCTGCCCACGCCCGCCCAGCTGGTGGCCACGACACCCCTGAAGAACAGCCCCACCCTCCTCCCAGGACCCTACAACAACACCCCGCCCCTCCGGCCACCTGAGGTCCCCACTGGGGCGGCCTGAGGCCCAGGTCTAGGGACAGGAAGCCCCAGGCCTGGCGGCCTTGAAAGCCTCTTTCAGCCTGGGCTGCCTCCCGCCACCGACTCCTCCTGCCTAATAATATTTGGGCTGTTGGCCGGGGGGCGGGGGCCAGATCCGGAGGCCGCCTGGGAGAAGCCAGAAACCGCAGGGCTTCCTGCCTCGGGCTGCCTGACTCCGGGAGAGACCCCCAGGCCCGAGGGAGGGGGCGGGCACCCAGGGAGACTGAGGGCCTTTCTCTGGGCTCCAGTTGTTTTTTCCAGGAACCAGGAGGAATTCCCCAGCCTGCCCAGGACAGCAAGACTGGTGGGACGGCTGACAGGGAGCCAGCGCGGCAGGGGGTGGGGGTGACACGCAGCCGGGCAAGGCGGGCACAGCGACAGAAATAGAGGCAGGGCGGCCTGCGGTGGCAGGTAGAGGCGGAAACTCAGGGAACTGGGGAGGGACGGAGGCCAGAGAGCCAAGGAAGGAGGGCAGGAGGAAGAGACAGGAGCCTAGGAGGGGCAGGAGATGAGCCCCAGACAGGAGGGACAGTCACTGCCACAGGGAATCTGAGACAGAGGGGACAGGGCTCCGGCTCCAACAGAGCAACACAGTGTCACCAACTAAGATCAGACCCAGAGGGTCAGGGACACAACCACAGAGAGAGCGAGGACACTGTAAGATAAACGGACAGACGGAGACATGGAAACTGAAGGACATCACACACAAAATACACACTACACATGTAACACCTGCTTTATACACATATGACACACCAGACACGTACTATACACAGCACACACTGTATACATCACACACTCACTGCACATCAAACACACCACCTCCACACTCCTAAACATATGCACATACAGGCGGATAAGCAAAGAAGTCCATCTTTGCATGAAGTGAATGGCTGTCTAAATAACTGAAGGAATGAATGGCCATGAATAAAAAAGTTAAAAAAAAAAAGCAAATATCCCATCTCCATCCGCTCCCCGAGCCACATCACGGAGACAGCAACAGCCCAGCCAACACTGACCCTCCCCGGCTGCTCCCAGCTCACTGAGATGAGCCCAGCTCCTTCCCATTCGAGGCCTCAGTTTCTGTTCTGTGAAATGAGAGGTGAGAAGCGGAGCCTGGTTCATGGATAGCCACTCCTTTGGGACACCTGGGGGGCAGACACACAGCCTCAGAGTGGAGAGAGAGACTTGGGGGAGCAGTGACACCCAGGCTTCTCCCTCAAGTGAACCCTTCCTGCCCACCCACCCTGGAGAGAAAAGACACATTGTAGGGCAGACTGACCTTCCCCGCACTGACACACACAAACACAACAGGGTCAGACACACAGCAAAGATGACCTTCTCTCTCTCTCTCTCTCTCTCTCTCACACACACACACACACACACACACACACACACACACACAGAGTTGTAAGGGCATAGCTTATCCTCTGGCTGATCTCCAGTGCACATGAAGTCACACGCATACTCTGGTCTAAACTGCCACCCAGAGACAACTACCTAATTTTGTGAGCCCCAAGAGGGGCCTGGAGATGGATGCCCATGAAGAGCCACAAAATGCAAAAACAATACAGACCCATAGCAAGAATCTGATGTCCTGAGACACACACGCACGTACTCAGAGGGTGAATGGATACACCAACCTGGAGACTGGGGTCACCCACACATTTGAGGGACACAGGCAATAGGTAACACACTGTAGCAGAATAAGGGGACTCTAGTGAGCAGGTCAGGTCTTATGACTGTCAGACCCTCACCACACACACACACACACACACACACACACACACACTGCTAACCAACTCCAGTGCACCCACATTGTCTCCAGTTTTGAGTAACACTCGATTTGTCCCTTCAGCCCCTGCCCAGCTTAGCCTAAAATTGAGTAACCCCCAGAGGGACCAGCACCAGGTGAGTATCTGGGAGGTGGGGGTGGGGAGATGGCCTTGGTCACTCCAGAGTCACCTCCCCCTGTTGCCTTGGCCCCACACTGCGGGGGCTGCTATCTTTAAACAAACTGTCCTTAGGGTCAGGGACAGCGAAGAGCCAAAGGTCGGGTCGATGCCGCTTACAACCCCCTCCCCCAGTGCTAGGAAGGAGAGGGGACAGGGGAACAGAAATTCAGGTGACCAAGCCCCACAGGGCACAACCACCAAAGAAGAAAGACTTGCTGAATGAGGCAGAAACGGTGCCTTTAATGGTCAAACACAGCCAGTACCCCGCTTCCCAGGCAAGAACCAGACCTCAGTAGAAATTCCCTACTCCCTAACTGGCCCTTTTTTTCTGATTTCTTCTGGACCAGAGGAGTGGACTGGGCTCCAGAAAAAAGAATCAAGGAGCATTCCCACATCCATTCTCTACCCAACCCACACCAATGAGATAGTAATGGCATTGCCAACACGGGGGGCTGCCATGGTGTTGCCAACACAGCGCACTCTTGATGTCAGCCAGCCAATGTGGTGGCATCACAGTGTGCGACGGGCTACACTGTGCACTGATATGTCGGCCAGCCAATATGGTGGCATCACAGTGCCAGATGGACCCAAGAGAGTTGACAGGTAAGACACCAGCCCCCGTGGCACCTCCCCTGCCAAGAAATCCACCCAGAAAGAAGTGATCACACCACCCAATGGGTCAACCAAGAAGATGGCCACCAGAGGGACCAACCAAAGTGGCACTCCAGATGGTGGGTGTCAAAGTACCGAATGGATCAACCAATAATATCAATCAACATGGCAGACTTCACAGTACCCAGTGGGCCCACCAAGATGGCAACAGTGTCCATTACAGTACCCGGTGGAGCAACAGGACGCCCTCAGAAGTGGCGGCCGTCACAGCTAGCAATAGACCAACCTAGATGGTAACTGGTGGGACAAGCAGAGTGTTCCCCAGGGGGGTCGGGCTCTGAGGGCCTCATGGTGTGAGCTCCAGGCATATCCCACCCATCGTGCTCCCACCTCCCCTGCTAGGATGCATTGAGCAGAGAGCGGGAATAGAGACCCTGATAGTAGGCCCCGGGCTCCCCACCTTCGGCCCCAAAAGCCCCAAAGCCCATGTCCAGTTTGGGAGGCGCCGGTGTCTGTTCCGACATCAGGTTGTTGATGGAGAAAGGGTGGTTGAAGTTGTAGGGTGCATCCAACTTCAGCTCCCCAGGAAGCTCCAGGCCAGTGAAGTAGGGTGTGGAGGAAGTGGGCGAACCACAGTCCAGGGCCCCCATGTCTTCGCCACCCTGGGCCTCGGCCTCGGGGAGTGGCGGCTGGGGCTGGGGAGGGGGGGAGGCGACAGTGGAGGCGGCGGCGGCAGCAGCAGTGGTGGTGGTGGAGGTGGTGGTGGCGGCCACGGAGCCGCTCCTGGAGGTTGGGGTCCCGCTGCCCCCCTTCTTGGCCTTCTCCTCCAGCTTGAAGCGCTTCTGGCGGCGCAGGTAGCAGCCATTCTCAAACATATTCCCTGAGCTGGGGTGCAGGGCCCAGTAGGAGCCCTTGCCCGGCTTGTCCGGGGAGCGCGCCACCTTGACGAAGCAGTCGTTGAAGGAGAGCGAGTGGCGGATGGAGTTCTGCCAGCGCTGCTGGTTCTCGCGATAGTACGGGAACAGGTCCATGATCCACTGGTAGATCTCGCTCAGCGTCAGCATCTTCCCCGGAGCCTGCTGGATGGCCATGGTGATGAGCGAGATGTAGGAATAGGGGGGCTTGGCGTGGGCCAGGGGTCGCCGGTAGCCTTTCTGCAGCTCCTTCCCATGCACCAGCCCCAGGCCTGGGCCCCCGTACCCCGAGCCGCTGCCCCCACTGCTGCTGGCACCCAGGCCTGGGAAAGTGGGGCCCAGGGGGGCTGCAGGGGCTGGGGGCGCCAGGGGACCAGAGGGCAGTGGGGAGGCAGGGAGCCCTGCTGGGGGGTAGGGTGTGCTGAGAGGGTTTAGGGTCATGTAGGAGTTGAGGGGGGCCATGGTGGGCACTGGAGTTACTGGAGAATAGACCTGTAGGAAGAGAAAGAGAGATGGTCAGTAAAGGGTCGCTGGTGTCCAGCTGTCTGTCTTGACTCTTTTTCTATCTCTTCTGTCAGTAAGGGAGCTGTAGTGGCCTAGTAGTAAGGAGTTGTACTGTCAACGCAGAGACTCACGGTTCAAATCCACCAGCTGCTCTGTGGGAGATGGGCAATTTCCTCCCATGAGATTTACAGCCTCTGACAACTCACTGGAGGATCAACTATGAGTCGGTTCCGACTTGACAGCATAAAACAACTTCCATCCTTAACTCTCTCTGTAAATACCAAAACCAAACTAGACCCATAGATGTTGAGTGATTCCAGCTCACAGGGACCCCACAGGACAGGGCAGAGCTGCCTTATGGGGTTGTCGACACTTTGATCTTTTCTCTCTCCCTCCCCGCATTTCTCTTTTTATTGATTTGAGTGAAACTTCACAAAGCAAATCGGTTTTCCACTCAGCCATTCATACACATCTTGCTTTATCACATTAATTTCTATTCCAGCGACGGGGTTGCTTCCTTCTTACTTCCTCCTCGTGATTCCCATTTCCATGAATCCTTTTAGCCTAACCCTTCCTGCCTTCAGGGCTCTATCCTGGGCCACATGCTGTTCTTTGGACCGTATATGGTTAGCTACTCTCATGGGAGAGTGTCCACCTGGTGTTACTTACTGATCACTTTACAGACCTATTGTTTGGCTGAAAGTTGAACCACAAGGGTGAAATTTTTTCCAGGTTCGAGAGTGACTAAGTGTTGGGGTTTTCCCCAATCCCAATCAACAAGTCAGTTTTTTTAGTGTTTCTGAGTTGTATCTTTATGGATACAGCCTGCCTCACCTTTCTTCCTTGGAGAAGCTGGTGGGTTTGAATCATGGAACTATTAGCAACTAATGCTTAACCACTGAGCTACCAAAGCCTTCCTCTCTGTAGAAGGCTGCTTCTTTCTTTCTTTTTTTTTAAATTTTATTTTATTATTTTGTGTGTGTACCATCAAATCGATCTGACTGGTACAGGAGGAGATTGCCCCTCCTTCTCCAGCAGAGCATCTGGTGGATTCAAACCATGTACCTCTGGGAAGAAGGCTGCTTCTTACTTCTTAATCTCTCTCTCTCTCTCTCTCCACTTTCCTGCTTTCTCTTCCCTGTGCTTTCAAGCACCCAAACTCCATCTTTAAGAGGCTCTCAAAGTCTGGGGAACTCTACCAAGTCCCTAGGAGTCTCCCAGAGCGTCCAGGACATCAAAAGGGGGAAGTAACAGTTCAGTGATAGAATTCTTGCTTTCTACACTAAAGACCATGATTTTATTGTCATCCACTGCACCTCAAATACAGTCACCACCCATGTCAGTGGAGACCATGTGGTGTCATGATGCTGAATGGGTTTTGACAACGCTTCTAGACTAAGATGGACTAAGCAGAAAGACCTGGTGACCTGTTCTCCAAATTCAGCCAGTGTAAATCCCGTGGACCACAAAACCTGGATTTCATAAGGAATCATGGAGGTACAGAGTATAAAAAGTAGAGATGCTAACCAATAGGTCAGCAGTTCAAATCCACCAGTTGCTCTGTGGGAGAAAGAGAAAGCCGTCTCCTCCTATGAAGGTTTACAGCCTCGGAAACACATGGAAGGTTGTATGCATAGGAACTGACTTGATAGCAGTGAGCTTGATTTTCAAGGGAGTGCCATGAGTGAGGCCAACTTGACAGCAACTAGTAACAATGACAACAAGGTCAAAATCATTTACATAATTAATTTAGATATGATTTGCCTTTTCTCTCTCCAGAATATTTACAGAGGCATTTTCCAAAGCGATATGACACCTCTATGAGGTGGATTGATTCAGTGTGACTGGGGTAATCAGGATGGGTGTGTCAGAGGCAATGCGATTGGCACAGGATAGAGCAGGGTTTAGGGCTGTTGTACATAGGATCACTATGAATCGCAAACGACTCGACAGCATATAAAAACAATAACATATGACATGAGCTATTATTACAGAAAGAAAGCAGAAGCAGCTATATGATCATCCAGTATCTTCTACTGAACTTCTACTACTGAGGGACCCTGGTGGCATAGCAGGTTATATACTGGTTCAAATCTACCAGCTACTTTGGGGGAGAAAAATGAAGCCGTCTGTCCTTGCTGGGATCTACAGCTCTGGCAACCTGAATGAGGGTCTCCAGGAGTCAGAATAAACGCAGTGGCATTCGGTGGGTCGGCTGACCCAGATACTGGAAAAGATTCTTAAAAATGCAAAATAATGCCACTCTTCTATTATTTGTGGATATATAGTTATTTTAATTTTTAAAAATACTATTTAGTGCTTGCTTCGGGAGCACATATACTAAAATTGGGACGATACAGAGAAGATTAGCATCACCCCTGCACACACAAATTCATGAAGCCTTGCATATCTTTTTTAAGAAAAAAAAAGCTATTTATACAAACAATGCTCTTTTGCAATTAAAACGAATAGAAAATGAATCTGAAAATGTGCTGTTTTGGAGCTCTGGTGGCCTAGTGGCAAGAAGCTGTGCTGCAATCCCAAAGGAACATGGTTCAAATTCACTAGATGCTCTGCTGGAGAAGGAGGGGCAATCTCCTCCTGTACCAGTAGGATCCAATTTGACAGCACACAACAACAGAAAAAAGAAAGAAAAAAAAAGAACAAGTGCAGTTTTAATTTTTAAATAATGCACGTGCAGTTGCCTCCTGTGTGAATGACTGACTTTAAAACCCGCTGAAGGGTCAGTTTAGAGTGGGTTCCAACCTGATGGCATACAATGACAATAATAACATACACAGGTTAGGAGCCTTGGTGCAGTGAGTTAAGAGTTTGAGGCTGCTGACTGAAAGTTCAACGGTTCACACCCATCAGCTGCTACAAGAAAAAGAAGGTAATCTGTTCTGTAAAAATGACCAGCTTGGAAACCCTCTAGGGTGGTTCTCCTCTGTTGTACAGGGTCATTATCAGCTGAAATGGACTTGAGGGCAGTGAGTTTGGATATGTATTGTTGTTGTTATGTGCCGTCGAGTCGTTTGCGACTCATAGCACCCTATGTACAACAGCCCTAAACCTTGCTCTATCCTGTGCCAATCTCATTGCCTCTGACACACCCATCCTGATTACCCCAGTCGCTGAATCAATTCACCTCATAGAGGGTCTTTCCCTCCTGCGCTGTCCCTCCACTCTGTCTAGCATGATGTCCCTCTCTAAAGACCTGTCTCTCCTTACAACATGTCCAAAGTATGTCAGATGAAGCCCCATAATCCTTGCCTCCAAGGAGCAGCCTGGTTTAACCCTCTCTAAGATGAATCTATTTGTTTTCTTGGCAGTCCATGGTACATTCAATACTCTTCTCCAGCACCACAGCTCAAAGGCGTCAATTCTCCTTCTATCCTCCCTAGTCATTGTCCAACTCTCTGATGCATAACAAGTGATTGCAAAAACCATGGCCTGTATCAGGCACACCTTAGTCTCCAGAGAGACACCGTTGCTCTTGAGTATGTATATATTCCCTTAATTACGACAGAGGGATCTCTAGTAGTCTAACAGCAAGAAGCTACACTGGAATCCCAAAGGCACGTGGTCCCAGCCCACGAGCTGCTCCATAGGAGAAGGACGGGCAATCTTTGGTGCAGTTAACTGCCTCTGAAAACCCACTGGAGAGTCAGCTATGGGTCGGTTAAGACTTGACTGTAAATAACAACAAACAAATAAACAACAATTGTGACAGGGAACTCTGGTGGCCTAGTGGTGAGGAGTTACACCGCCCACTGAAAGGCAGGTTCAAATCCAAAGAGAAAAATGGTCAGTCTCCACCCATGCAATTGATAGCCTCTGAAAACCCACTGGAGGGTCAGCTATGAGTTGATTCTGACTCTATGGCACATAACAACAACAACAACAACAACTTAGTACAGATTCTTAAGTTGGCCCTGACATAAGAATAGTTCATTGTTTAAAAAGTCTTCATTATTACTACCTTTTATTATACTTCTTCATTATTAATACCTTTTTTATAGTTATCTTTATAAATCCCACCCTTATTTGTCTTCAGGGGTTAGAAGCATTGCTGTAATTCTGTATGTAGCACACAGCAAGCCACTGCCTTCTGGTTCTCCTGCCTCACAGTGACCCTGACGGACAGAGGAGAACTGCTCCACCGAGTCTCTGAAGCCGGGAAGCATTGTGGAAGTGGACTGCCTTAGCTTTCTCCGCTGCTAGTGCCAAAATGTACAGAGAAATCCCCACATGATGGTCAGAAGAGTGCTGCGTCATCACCCGGAAATGTTCTAAGTCTGAGACTACTTTGATCAATAGACATAATCCATCAACTTTTTAAGATCCTCAGTAATTTCTAGGAGTATAAAGAAGTCCTAGGATCCCCAAAAATGAAATGACAGTTTCTAATCTATTTTTTTTTTATGTGTGTACCTCAAATTGGATCTGACTGGTACAGGAGGTGATTGTTCCTCCTTCAGCAGAGCATCTGGTGGATTTGAACCGCGCACCTCTGGGATTGCAGTGCAGTTTCCTGCCACTAGGTCACCAGAGCTCGCCTATTTCCCTCTTTATCTCTCTCTCTCTCTCACACACACACACACTTACATTTTAAAAAGAGTCAAAGTATTTGAGTAACAGAATTCATGTGCTTCACCGTAATTCTATCACCTATTCACCACCTAAGGAGCTCTGAGGGCTTACTTAGTGTGTTTACATGTTTCACTGCTAATCCAAAAAGGTCAGTGGTTCAACTCCACCAGCTGCCCTGAACAGGAATGACGAGAAGTCTCATCCCATCCTGTGACAATTTACAGCCTCAGAAACCTCATGGAGGGCTGCCATGGCTTGGAACCGATCAACAGCAGTGGGTTTGTGGTGTTTAGTTTGTAATCAAACTCCAAATTCTCAGTTGCACTGTTCTTTGATGTATCAATACTGGTTTCCATCATGTAGATTCTGACGGGTCATGACCCTAAAACCCACTGCCACAAAGTGCCGGTCTTCCTGTCTTTCTCCCATGAAGCAGCCAGTGATTTGAACCCCTGACCTTTTAGGTTAGGGCCCCTTGTTGCAACGATACAGGACATAGTAAAACTGTCTCATAAGGTTTCCTAGACTGTAATCCTTATAGGAGCAGATGGACAGGTCCTTTCTTCTGTGGGGTTGCTGGTGGGTTCAAACCACTGACCTTTTGGTTAGCAGCCAAGAACTTAACCATTGTGCCCCCAAGGCTCCTTTATGGATCAACAACCCAAACAAACCTACTGCCATTGAGTCAATCCCGATTCACAACAGTTTCCGAGGCTGTAAACCTTTACAGGAGAGAGACGGCCTCATATTTCTCCTGGTCATCGGTTGGTGGATTCGAACCTCCAACCTTTAGATAAGCAGCCCAACCTACAATGCACATTTCTCCTGGTCATCGGCCGGTGGATTAGAACCTCCAACCTTTAGATAAGCAGCCCAACCTACAATGCACATTTCTCCTGGTCATCGGCCGGTGGATTAGAACCTCCAACCTTTAGATAAGCAGCCCAACCTACAATGCACTACAACACAATAAGAATTGGGGGGGGAACAACCAAAACACAAAACAAACTCCACTGTCAATTATAAATGCTAAACACATTGACTGTAAAACACAGTCCATGGTTAGAAATGTTCACACAAGAACACCAGATCATCTCAGTGAAATGGGGTGCACGTCTCTTGTTGCTGTGAAGTCAGCTCTGACTCATGCATGGCAGAATGAAACCACACCCAATCCTTCTTAAACCCATTGTTGCAACGACTATATCTGTCCATTTCATTGCCGGTCTTTCTCTTTTTCACTGACCCTCCACTCTTCTTAGGGATTGGCCCCTTCTGATAACATGTCCAAAGTATATGAAAAGAGTCTCACCATCTCTGCTTCAAGGAACACTCTATCTCTCTAAATCACCCTAAGTTGCTGCTCTTCATAGCTTAGATATGTGTATGTTTACACACCTATCATTTGCTCTTTGGGTATTGTACTTGTCTGTCAGATGCTGTACTAAAGCAGAACTTCTAAATTAAGGCACAGTAGGAAGAAGAGTCGGCCATCCACTTCTAAAATAACAACAATATGAACAATAGAACACACTTAGACTTTTAGATATAGCACTGCAGGCTGGGCCCTCATACTGGGAGGTACAAAAATGAGGAGGAATAGTTGCAAACAGACACTAATAATTGGAGTGTGGAATGTATGAAGTATGAATGCAGGGCATGTTGCCAGGAAGGACCAGTCCTTGAAGAAGGACATCATCATGCTTGGAAGGGTGGAGCGTCAGCACAGGAGAGCAAGATTCCAGATGAGATGGATGGACACAATGAGTGTCGCAATAGGGTCAAGGGTGTCAGAGATGGTGAAGTTGGCTCAGGATAGGGCAAGGTTCAGAGCCATTATTCATGGGTTCACTGTGTCGTAGTCAACTCAAGGGCACATAATAACAACAACAGCATATGCTTTCATAGAGCTTCTAGGTGGTGTACATGGTTAAGCTCCAGGCTACTAACTGAACAGTTGGAGGTTTGAATCCACCCAGACACCTGAGAAGAAAGGCTTGACCGTACACTTCCGACAAATCAGTCATTGAAAAGCCTATAGGAGTACAATTCTGTTCTGGCACACACACGGAGCCTCCATGAGTCAGAACAGACTCCATGGCAACCTAAATACAACAAATATTTAGGTGTGCCAGGCATTGCAATGGGAACTTGTCTCCTTCAATCCAGACACGCACCACGTTGGGTCTGCTCTCATGCCCATCTTACAGTTGGGGAAGCTGAGGCCTGGAGGGCTGTTTAGGGGACAGCCTTGGTTGGGATTCTGAACATGAGTGATTTGGCTCCAGAACCTGTGTTCTGGATCACGCCATAAAAGCATGAGCATAAAGAGAAACAATGCAGACATAAGGCGGGGGGGGGGGGGTGGCTTAGGAAGGAGCCATGGTGGTGCAATGGTTAAACACGTGGATGCTAATGCAAAGGCCGGTGGTTTGGATACAACAGAAGAAAAGACTTCATGATCTTTTCCCATAACATCACAGCCTCAGAAACTCTACAGGGCCATTCTCTTCTGTCTTATAGCGTCTCTATAAGTTGGAAAGGGAGCATGCACTGCCAGCCAAAGGGTGGCACTCCCTGGCAGTTCGAATCTACCAGCAGCTCCAAGAGAGAAAGATGGGCAATCTGCTCTGGTGCTATTTGCTGCCTCTGAAAACCCACTGCAGCTGTGAGTTGTTTTGATTCAACGACAATGAGAAAGGGAGAGATGAGTTGGAAAAGATTTGAGGGCTCTTAATAACAAAGAAGGTTTAGGACTCCTGGGTGGAGGAGACAGTTAACACGCTCAGCTATTAACTAAAAGGATAGAGGTTCAAGGCCAGCCAGGAGTACCTTGGAAGAAAGATCTGGCAATTTCCTTCTAAAAAATTAGCTACTGGAACCAAATACTCCTCCACACACGTGGTGGGCGTCAGTTGGGTCAGCTTCTCAGCAACAAGTTTAGATAGAAGACAATTTTGGTCCCTCTGTGGATTCTAACTCTTCTCATTTTCTCTCTCCTGTCTACCCTCTTCCCTCTTCCAACTACACATTCAACTGCCTGCCCCCCTCCTGCAGGAAAGACCACAAGGGCTGTATCCCCATTCCCAGCTGGGGTCCCACAGCACTGGTGGAGCCTCGGACCAGAGCCCCTTCTGGTGTGGGTCAGCAGGAGTCATGCCATCCTCTCCCTGAATTATTAGAGTCTATAGCTTCGTCTGACATACATTGGACATGTTGCAAGGAGAGACCAGTCCTTGGAGAGGGACATCATGCTTGGGAGGGTGGAGGGACAGCACAAGAGAGGAAGACCCTTGATGAGATGGATTGATTCAGTGACTGGGGTAATTGGGATGGGTGTGTCAGAGACAATGAGATTGGCACAGGATAGAGCAAGGTTTAGGGCTGTTGTACATAGGGTCGCTATGAGTTGCAGGTGGCTCGACAGCACATAACAATAACAACAACAACATAGGTCCCAAAGCCCAGAGAAGCAGAACTTGCACACAGCCACTCAGGGAATGAGAGCAGATGACAACCAGGAGCAGGTCTGAGTCCCAGTCAAGAAATCCTCCCTAACCCTAACCAGCCTGCTCTCTCCTCTGGTGTCTCTGAGGGGCATGCTGTTGAGGGGTCCCTGGTGGCACAGTGGTTAACACACTCGACTGCTAACCAAATGGTTGGCAGTTCAAACCCACCTGCCTCTCTCTCTCTGGCAGCACCTTTCTCTTCTGCTTCTGAGGCAGCGTGCTTCTGGAAAGCTCTAGGGGGCAGTTCTATTCTGTCCTATAGGGTCGCTCATGGTGAGAATCAACTCAGCACCTGTGGGGTTGACGTCTGACGTGTGTTTGTCTCTTTCCTTCTCTCAGTACTTCTAAGTACCCTTTTCCTTCCTGTTTTCATGGTTCTCTGTCCTTCTGTGAATTTTTCCCTTGCCCCCTTCTCTCCTCCTCAGGGTCCCCTTTCTATCCCTCCCTCTTCTTTCCCCTTGGGATCTGCCTCTTTAATTTTCTTTTCATCTTTCCAGTCACCATCTCTGCCCTTCTCGCCTCCATGTCCCTTCCCAGCCCCATCTGCTCCCCACCGCTTCTCTTCTTACTAGTCTCCACCTCTCTCCCCCTCAGCTGTTTCTCTCCTGAGCTAACCTGCCACCTCACCTCTCTTTCTCCTTTACATCTCAGTAACCATCTCTCTCCTTCTCCTGGCATCACCATCACCCCAGAAGTTCCACACTGAAACCACAGCCAGGGCTCCTTCTCCCTTCCACCCACGAGTCTCCCCCAGGTTCACCGACTCTGTTTCATCCCCGGAAAGAAGGAGAGTCATTCAGAGATGAATCCAGGTTTTGAATTCACTAGGACCCAGGGAGTTCTCCTGCGTCCCCTCTTCCCAGTTCAGTAAGTCAGCCAGACGCTTCGAGAGCAGAGTAAGACAGAGACCCCGGACCTTCTTTTATGGGCTCCCCACCCACCAGGAAGTCCTCCTTGAGGTCTGACCTCAAGCCCTCGAGGTGCCCTAATACACCCTAGTCTTTCCCACGCCCTGGAACCGAGAGGAAGCCCAGTGTCCGGGTCTAAACCGGATCTCCCCCGCCAGGGTGGGGCTGAGATTGGGGGGAAAGCCCTTAGGGGACTTGCACCCCCATGACAGGAGGCTAGAATTTCTTCCTTTTCATTTCCTTATTGTTTCTGGAGGAGGGTGTGCCAGGAGCAGAGAGAGGCAGTGCAAAGCCAGAAGCCCAGTGTCCAGCCCCTGGCCTCAAACTGCCACCAACACTCCTCTGGGCTTCAGTTTTTCCATCTCTAAAACGGTAGCACAGTGATTAGCAATGTATAAGAATTTGAGGCCAGTGGAGACAGCCCAAGAGAGACAACTTTCCAAGTTCTTTCTTGACAGGGAACCATCTGGGGTGGTCAAAACCACCATATAGGGAAGAGACAATTTGGGGACCCTTTTGGTTTCTGGATGTGTGTGGGTATTTCTTTTCCCATTGTTTGGGCACAGAGGGAGGAAAGTGGGTGCATCTGATTTGGGGAGGCGCAGGGGAGACTCTCAGACATTATGCTCCAAACCATTTCCAGTCCCTCATATGTAGACTCTTCTAAAACAGTCTTCTAGACAGTCTCCAAATGTTGGTCATCTCTATACTGTCCTTTATTTTCAGAGTTATCTAGACTGTTCACAGAAATTGTCCCTTAAACATGGCCCCATGCAGACAATACCTCAAAGAATAACTCCTCCAGCACACAACCTCCATGATTTACTTCTTAGGATAAGCCCTCTCAAACAATGATTTCTAGGTGGTTCTCTTAAATGAAGGGTAGGGGCTGAGCATTCCAGGGGTCCAGTTGGAATTTCCTCCACCCCCACCACTACCCAGGAGCCTCTAATTCTCACCCCAGACTCCACCTTTCCCATCTCACCACGACACCTTCCACCTCTCAATACTCCCAGCCCCTTCCCCAGCTGGCCCTGCCCCACCCCACGTGCACCTCACACCTCCACCATCCCAGAATTGGCCCCTCCTGGGCACCCTGCCAGGCTCTGCAGACCTGAGGATCCAGGAGACCCACCCCAGACCCAGGCCTCAGGAATGGTGGGGCCCATTTTGGCCACAGATCTCAGTCTTCCCAGGACAGTCCTTTCTGCCTACATCTCCACTTTAAGTTCCTAGTTTCCTTTCCAGGTCAAGAAACCAAGCATCCAGAGGCCCAGAACTCTCAGCCTCGGACAGCCTACCTCCCAGGCCTTGCAATATGGTCTAGAGAGTGAGAAAATGAAGGAGTGGAAATCTTTGCAGCAAGCAGAATAAAAGTTAGACTCGGAGAAGGACATCCTGTTGGATGGTTTGAGGGAATTAGGACCAACTTCCACCTCCAAATGCAGGGAGAGTTTATCTAAAGTCAAATTGAATGAGGACATTAGCAAGTGCTAGAGATTGTTGGGTGTTGGGGGAAGGGGCAATCGGAAACGCCCCTCCATTCCCCTTTAAAAAGGACTCAAATAGTCGTTAAACTAGCAGAAAGTTTAACTGGAAAGATTGAGTCCTGGAGAGCAATGGGGGATTGAGATTGGCAACCTCCAAACAACACCTCTCAGTGAAGTGCCCCCCCCCCGACCCTGCCAATTATCTCAGACCCCCAAAACATAGCTTCACCTCCGAGTATCCCATTTGCACGCCTATTTTCAATCACGACTTTGACCCTGAGCCCCAATTCCTTTTTTAACCCTGGAGCGCCCAATTTTTAGCACCATATTCTCTGAGCTACCCTTTCCAAAATGAACTCTTGAGTTACCCCTTCCAAAATGAAAACCCATCGCTGACCAGTCGACTCAGGCTCACGATGAGCCCTGAGCCCAGGGCAGAGCTGTCCAAAAGGGTTTCCCGGGCTGTAAACTGTTATTTATGGGAGCAGTGCTTCAGGGCATTTCACCTGGGGAGCAGCTGGTGGGTTCAAACCGCAAGGCTTGGCGTTAGCAGCTGCGGCTGAGCGCTTAAACACGGTGTCACCAGGGCTCCTTGCTCCCACTTTAGACCTCCATAATGGATTCTCCCTACCCTTAGCTCTTGCTCTTTTCTCCATCTCTGAACCCCGTTTCCTGATCCCTTCAACCTGCGCACTCCCCCCAAGCCGCAGATTCCAATCTTTCTTTTGTTCATCTGAATCTCTGAGATATCGGGGGTCCCCAACGTCCAGCCTTGACGTGGAAACTCTAACCTGACCTTTACCTACATTTTTCCCAACTTCAGTTTGGAGTCCTCACTCCAACACGACTCTCTAGCCGCGCGCCCATTTCTTATCCCCAGGTCCTCCTTGCACACCTGGTTCCCGCGCCCCGAGTTCTTCGGCTCCCGCTTTAGATGTGGCGGTCCACAATTTGAACCCACACCCGGGTCCCTGCCTCCATTTAAACCCCGGTGCTTGCCCTCCACTTCCCGCTCCGTCATGCCCGAGGACACACCTCGCCGGTCTCGGGGTAGTAGCTCCACTCGGCCAGGTCATGGGCCTCCATCTTCACCGAGCCCAGCATCCCCGGGGCCTGCGCCCCACCCGCTCCCGTTCCGGTCCCGGGGGAACGGAGCACCTCGAATCTCTCGCAGGAACGGTGCTATTGCGAAGGGCGCCCGCCCGTCCGACCGTCCGAGGTCCCCTCCGTCCTGAACGCCGTGGGAGGCGGCCACACTTTATAGGCGGGACACCCCCGCCCCTCGCCAGCCCCAGGCTGCCCTCCCGCCTCCCCGAGGGCGGTGCGCTCGGCCTGGGGCGCCCCCTGCGGGATCGCGAGGACACAGACCTCAGGTGCTGGCAATCTCATCTCGGGGGCATGAGAGCAGGAGAGGGCGGGCGAGGGAGGGAGACACTCCTGACATCCAAAATCCCGGAGGTAGAGCTTCTCCCTCGGGCAGGGGAAGGTTTCATCCCCTCGACAAAAGAGAACCAATAGCCAGAGACCAGCATGACCGCCGCGGAAGAAAAGAAGCGCAAAGCGCAGAGCTGGGCCACTCTGCACCCCTAGGAGGACCTATAACTCTTGGAAACCACACTCTTTAACTTCAAGCGAGTCTTGGATGAGAGGATTGAGGCTTCCGACGGCTGCAAATGCTTCAGGTTGTAAAGAAATGTTCAGGATCAAAGGTGGAGGGCGTCGGGCCGCTAATGAGCCATGAAAGCAAAAGATCACCTCCAAACTTTGCCTCCCCCCCCCCCAGCTCTCCAAGCCCAGCCGTCCAGGGACTTCAGCACCTCTGGGAACTCCATTTCCCAAAAGCCTCTAGCTCCCGTCCCACCTCCCCCATGCCGAGGGACTACATTTCCCAGAAGGCATGTGAAGCGCTGACCCCGGGCACTCCTGGGAAAGCGAGGAAGGCCCCCCCCCCCCGGCCCCGCAAGAGGTAGTCGAGCCGCCGTCTGGACTTCATTTCCCGGCAGCCCCGCGTGCGCCGCGCGTGCGCAGTGTCCCGGCGGCCCGCGGAAGATGGCGATGGCGTCTGCGAGGAGGCGCTGCTGAGGGGGCGCGAGGGGGACGGAGGCCGCATCCGCGGTGAGCGAGGGACGGCGTGGGGGCCCAGGGAAGACGGGAAGAGGGGCTCTGAGATATTAGGGACTCTACCGGGCCGCGGCAGTAGCGGAAGGCAGTAGTCTTCGCAAGTCTAGTCTCTTTCCTTGCTCAGAATCCTTCCGTGGATCCTCAGTACCCACAGGGCAAAGTTCCAACGTGGCCCCCGCTGCGCGCCGGCCCCGCCGACCTCACTGGCCTCTCTGCCTTCTTGCTCATCCCCGACCTCGCACAGCTGCGCTAGTCTGGGTTCTGGAAACTCGCCGTTCGCCTCCTTGCTCTGTGGCTTTTGCACATGCCACATGCCTAACCCTCTACCTGCAGTCCCTTTTTACCCATTCCGCCTGGCTGGCTCCTATTTTTCCTTGCTTGAGGACCAGGCACACACGTCATTTCCCCTGCCTTCCCTTTCCCATCTTCCCCACCCCGAAATCCATCTCTTAGATGGCTTTCATAGGTCCCTGTGCCTCTCTTTTCCTTCCACATGTGATCTCACGTTATTAGCCCTGTATGTGTAAGATTCTGTGTGTGATCGTCCAGCCAGTAAGAAAAGGGTGTGTCTCGGGCATTCGGATGCACCCAGAAGAGCTAGTGCTCACAGGATGCGTGCGGTTAATGTTGCTTGAATGAATGAATGAAAGATATTCCTAAAATCATTCTGTGGGGGAGTCTTATGGTTGCAGTATAATGGTGTGGAAAGGGAGCAGCGAGCGAGAAGAGGGAGCAAGAATATTTCGAATATAGGCCCAAGCGCACTGCCCTTGAGTTGATTCCAACTCATCGCAACCCTCCCATCAGGTTTCCAAGGCTGTAAATAGTAACAGGAGCAAATTGCCTCCGTTCTCCACAGACCAGCTACACTTGGTGGATTTGAACTGGCAACCTTTCATGTAGCAATTCAGCACTAAGCAGGGGCCCCTCCTGGATGTAGCATGAGGTCTGTTCTATTCCCGTGGAGACCTTCATTATTCAGGATTGGCTCTGACCATGCCCCTTGGGGTATGTGCGCAAGTCTAAAGGTGGAAATAATTTATTTTAGATAGGGTAGAGGGATGATGCGGGTAGATTCTGTAGCCAGACTGACTCAACATTTTATAAGGTAATCAGCGTTATGCAGATGACACAGCCTTACTCGCTGAAACTGAGGAGGACCTCATGCACTTGCTGCAGAGGGTCAAGGACTGCAGCCTTCAGTATGGACTGAGACTCAATGTCAAGAAGACAAAGATTCTCACCACTGGACCAATTGGTAGCATCAGGATGGATGGCGAAGAGATTGAGATTGTTCACAGCTTCAGTTTGCTCGGCTCCACAGTCAACACTCTTAGCACCAGCAACCAGGAAATCAAAAAACGTATTGCGATGTTAAAGTCTGCTATTAGGGACCTCTCTAAAATACTCAAGAGCAACGGTGTCTCTTTGGAGACGAAGGTGCACCTGATACAGGCCATGGGCTTTGCAATACTTGTTATGCATCAGAGAGCTGGACAATGACTAGGGAGGACATAAGGAGAATTGACGCCTTTGAGCTGTGGTGCTGGAGAAGAATATTGAATGTACCATGGACTGCCAAGAGAGCAAACAGATTCATCCTAGAGAGGGTTAAACCAGGCTACTCCTTGGAGGCAAAGATTCTGGGGCTTCGTCTAACATACTTTGGACATGTTGCAAGGAGAGACAGGTCTTTGGAGAGGGACATCATGCTGGGTAGAGTAGAGGGACAGCGCAGGAGGGGAAGACCCTCTATGAGGTGGATTGATTCAGTGACTGGGGTAACCGGAATGGGTGTGTCAGAGGCAATGCGATTGGCACAGGATAGAGCAGGGTTTAGGGCTGTTGTACATAGGGTTGCTATGAGTTGCAAACGACTCGACGGCACATAACAACAACAACCACCTTTGGTCAAGTGACTTGACCTCTCTGACCTTCAAGTATCCTCTTCTGTAAGATGTTGTTGTTAAGTGCTGTCAAGTCGCAGGTGACTGACTAATAGCGACCCTATGAAGGAGAGTCCTCAATATTTGGGTCTCTTTCATCCTCTCTCCAGGTTTATAGGGTTTCCAGAGACAAGCTTTTACAGAAGTGGATGTCACTCCTCCTCCCAAGCTTGTTTTAATCGGGGAGCTCCACCCCACTCTGTGTCCGCATTGGGTAACCAGCCATTAATGCATTTGACACATCAGTGTCACAGTGTTCAGCCTTACAGCAACCACAAGTGACCACTATATGGCAACTTGTACACTAGGGCTATATGACCTAGAGGAGTGGCTAAACAAAAACAATGAAAGACAGTCTCGAGGGACACGGATTAAAAGTCACCTGCCTTTGGCTTGGTAGTATTGCTTTCTGTCCACTGGACCAGCTGATCTCTCTCTATGTTGATGCTATTGTTGTTAAGTGCAGGCCGGTAACTCATAGCGACCCTATCCTTCTGTAAGATAGGTATTAAAAATAGCACCTACCTCACAGGAAGCCTCATCAACAGCCTGTGTGTACAAATGACAGAGCCTTGCTTGTGGAAAGTGAGAAGGACCTGAGGAGTTTGTTGCAAAAGATCAAAGACTACAGCCTTCAATATGGTTTACATCTCAACATCAAGAAAACAAAAGTCCTTTACCACTGGGCCAGTAGACAACATCATGATCTATGGAGAAAGGATTGAAATGCAACGATTTCATCTTACTTGGATCCACAGTCATACTGTTTTGGGCAAGTCTGCAATTGGGATCTCTCCAAAATACTGAAGAACAGTGATGTCAGTTTGAAGACTAAGGTGTACTACATTCAGGCCATAGTCTTTTCAGTCACTTGCTGTACATCTTAGAGCTGGGTAATGAATAAAGATAACCGAAGAAGAATGGATGCCTTTGAGCTGTGGTGTTGGAGAATACACTGAATATCCCATGCGTTGCCAAAATCATAAACACTTACATCTTGGAAAAAGTGCAGCCAGAGTGTTCCTTGGAGGCAAGGAGGGCAAAGCTTCATCTCATCCTTTGAACATGTTGCTAGGAGAAGCTGTTCCTTAGGAAGGTATGCTTGGAAATGTGGAGGGTCAGCGAAAGAAAGCAGCCCCCCGCCTCCAGTGAGATGAATTGACATGGTGACTGCATCAATGGGTTCATGTGATCAGAGATGATGAGAATGGCACAGGATAGGACAGATTTCAGATCTGTTCATAGAGTTGTTATCAGCTGTACTCGACTCAACAGCAACCTAGCAACAACATACAGCCAGCCTCACAGGGAGTCGAGTCCTTGGCTGGTGAAGCCCACTAATGAGTTTGACTGCTCACCCATAGGTTGGAGTCCACGCAGACACACCTTGGAAGAAAGAGCTGACAGTCTGCTTTTGTAACATTAGTCACCAACAGCACAGTTCTGTTCTGACACTCGTGGGGTCAGCTTTACTTGGAATTGGTTGCATGACACCTGGTTTACCTACCTCAAAGAGTTAGTATTGTAATGTTTAAATGAGTTAATATGCATACAGTACTCAGAATTAAATGACGATAGTTATAAAAAGGCTTGAGGCCTTTCATAGTGTCACTATGAGTCGTGCTCAAGGGCAGTCAACAACAATAATAACAATTCAGAATTATGCCCACCTCATAGTAAATGTTCCATAAATATTAGTTCTTATTTTTTTTTAATTGTACACCATCAAATCGGATCTGACTGGTACAGGAGAAGGTTGCCTCTCCTTCTCCAGCAGAGTATCTGGTGGATTCAAACCACGTATCTTGAGATTGCAGTGCAGCTTCTTGCAACTAGCTCTTACTATTTTTAAAACATTTGGGGGGGGTCATAGCGCTGGCATAATGAGCCTAGTAATAGACAAGGCCCACAGGCGAGAGTTTTTGTTTACCCAGCTTACTGTATACTAAGGAGTTCTGGTTATGTAATTGGTTTGTAACAAACGTCAACAGTTCAAATCCACCAGCTGCTCAGGAGAAAGCTGAGGCAGCTTGCACCCATTAAGATTGACAGCTGTGGCAGTGAGTTTGATGTTTGCTTTTGGTTTACTCTGTGCCATGCAGTGCCAAGGATGAAAACTTTTTTTTTAAATTTTTTTTTTTTGTACTTGTACCATCAAATCGGATCTACCTTCTCCAGGAGAGCATCTAGTGGATTTGAACCGTGCACTTCTGGGATTACAGTTCAGGAGGATGGAAAAATTTAACAAACATGCATAAACTCTTTGCTGTCCTGGAGATTCACAGTGTCGTGGTGATAATAAATGTAATGGAGAGAATGAGCAACTTAGGTGAGGAGGCTGAAATGGAAAAGGGTGGACAGAAATGAGGGAGGATTTGTGCTGAAGTCTTAGGGGAGGAGTGTTACTGAGAGATGGAAGAGAATCTCGAAGATTGTGAGGAAGGGACATACTTGCCTGTTTGGAGACCATCAAGAAAACCAATGTGATTGCAGCGGCAGGAGCCAGAAAGAAAGGAGGTGAGGACAGCGGAGGAGTGGTCTCTAGGATAGTGTCCTTCCTCTAGGCCGTGTGGAAGGAGCATGGTGCCAGCCTATCACATGCTGTGCTGTTAAAGGGCATGTTACCCAAGAAGACAGCAATTCTAATATATCCATCAGCTTCTCTGCAGTAGAAAGATGGCCGGGTTCCTCCCGTCGTCAAGATTTACAGCCTCAGAAACTTAATGGATGGTCGCAATGAGTGGGAATCAGTTCAACAGCTTAAACAGTTAAACAGCTTGTCAACTCAGTAGTTTGGTGCACTTTGTCAGGGAAGCTCTGATCGCACTATGGTTAAGGCTTAGGCTATTAACCAAAATCTCAGGGGGAAAAAATGAAGTGGTCTGCTTCCATAAAGGGCTGTTTTGTTTGTTTGTTTTTTAAAATCATGGTACAGTCTTTATTTTTTTAAAATAGAAAGTTTTTATTTTGTCATTTTAACAAAAGTTTACAGAAAAATTAGATGTTTGTTCATTCATTGTTGCACATTTTATTCCCTTCCCTCTCCCCAAGTTGACTTTTTTCCCCTAGTTTATTTACAAATCCGTAAGAGTTTATTATGATGCAGTTATGCTCTCTTGTACAAAGGTCCCTGTGAGTTGGAATCACTTGCAGGGCACTGTTGTTGTTGTATTTATGTGCCATCGAGTTGCTACTCATAGCGACCCTATGTCAAGAGTTCTAAACGATTTTCTATCCTGTGCAAACCTAGCCATCTCAAACGCACTTATTCCCACCTCTCCAGTCACAGAATCGATCCATCTCATCGAAGGTCTTCCTCTCCTTCACCGCCCCTCCACTCTGCCAAACATGATGTCCCTCTCCAAGGACCAGTCAGTCCCTCTTGGCAACATGCTCAAAGTATGTCAGACGAAGCTTCAGAATCCTTGACTCCAAGGAGCATTCTGGCTTCACCCTCTCCAGGACTAACCTGTTTGTTCTTCTAGCAGTCCATAGTATATTCAACATTCTTCTCCAGCACCACAGCTCAAAGGCATCAATTCTCTTTCTATCAACCCTATTTACTGTCCAACTCTGATGCACAGAACGTAATTGCGAAGACTATAGCCCAGATGAGGCACACCTTCGTCTCCAGCCTGACATCGTTGCTCTTCAGTACTCTGGAGAGGTCCCTCACAGCTGAATTTCCCAATGCAATTTGTCTCTTGATTTCCTGGCTGCTGTTACCAAGAGTGTTGATTGTGGAGCCAATTAGTTAACTATCTCAATCTTGTCACCATTCATTACTGATGCTGCCAATTGGCCCAGTGGTGAGAATCTTTGTTTTCTTGATATTGAGCTTCAATCCATATAGGATGCTGCAGTCCTTGACCTTCTGCAGCAAACGCTTCAGGTCCTCCTCAGTTTCAGTGAGCAGGGTTGTGTCATCTGCATAACGTAGGTTGTTGATGAGGTGTGGCTTTTTAATTTGGTCTAGGCCTTGAGAAGATTGACTTAGCTCTGAATGAGATGTGAGTGACACACAGCAGCGAGAGCAGACAGGAAGCCATGGAGTAGTCATTCATTCAGCAGTCATCTGTCGAGTGGCTGTTGTGTACAGTACATAATGTTCCTGTAACAAAATGCATCTCCTTAGCCATCCTCAGATTCTGTTCCCCTGAAGAAATTATTGTTAATAGTTTGTTGAATTTTCTTAAGGCCTTTTCCCACGTACATAAAAATAGTAGCCACACTTCATGTCTTAAGAATAGCTCTGGGAGTCAGGCACTATTACTGCCCCATTTACTGAGGAGTAAACTGAGACTGAGAGAAGTTCAGTTTCTTGCCTCTGGTTATAGATACACAACACAAATGGATTAATTGTACAGACTGTTTTGTGACACAGCAGGCTGTCACGGACATCTTGTCATGATGTTATTTTTGAGATCTGCCAAAACAATTTTTTCAACCTCTTTCCTCCTACTCCTATTTTTTGAATTATCCTTCCAGTGTTTGCTATTTGTTTTAAAATACTGGTACATACTTTTTTTTTTATTTTGTAAAAAAAGGGAGTGTGGCAATAAAAGAATTCCAAAAGAATATCTAATTATGTTTTGTTGCCTGTGCAGAGGCATTTGTGTGGATCACAACAAATTGTGACTAACGTTGAGAAGAATGACAATCCCAGAACACTTGTTTGTGCTCATGTGAAACTTGTGCTTAGACCAGGAAGCAGTCATCAAAACAAAGCAAGGAAACTCTGAATGGTTCAAAATCAAGAAAGGAGTGTGTTGGGGGGAGTGTGCTTTCTCACTACCTTTTGCAGAGCAATATGCAGAACAGATCATTTGGGAGGCTGGACTTTATGAAGAAGAATGTGATATCAATACTGGAGGAATCAACAAGCTGAGTTATGCAGATGACACAACTTTGCTTGCCAAAACTGAGGAAGACCTGAAGTGTTTGCTGCAGAAGGTCAAGGACTGCAGTCTTCAATATGGATTGCAGCTCAATATCAAGAAAACAAATATATTGGAGCTCTGGTGGCCTAGTGGCAAAAGCTGTGCTGCAGTCCCAAAGAAAACAAATATTCTCACCATTGGGCAAATTGGCAGCATCATGATAGAGAATAAGATTGTTAACAATTTCATCCTGCTGAGAACCACAATCAACACTTTTGTTGCAGTCAGGAATCAAAAGAGGAGTTGCACTGGGAAAGTCTACTGTCAAGGACCTCTTCAGAGTGCTGAAGAGCAATGATATCAGTCTAGAGACTAAGGTATACCTGATCTAGGCCATAGTCTTTGCAGTTACTTGTTATGCATCAGAGAGCAGGAAAATGACTAAGGATGAAAGAATAATTGATGCCTTTGAATTGTGGTTCTGGAGGAGGTTATTGAACTTACCATGGACTGCCAAGAGAACAAACAGGTCTGTTCTGGAGAGGGTGAAACCAGGTTGCATCTTGGAGGCAAGGATTTTTTTAAGCTTCTTCTCACACACTTTGGGCATGTTGCCAGGAGGGACCAGTCCTTGGAGAAGGACATCACTCTTGGAAGGGTGGAGGGACAGCACAGGAGAGGAAGTCCCTGGATGAGATAGATTGACACAGTGACTATGGTTATGGGGTCAGATGTGTCAGAGACAGATTGGTTCAGGATAGGGCAGGCTTTAGAGCTGTTGTTGATAGGGTCACTATGGGTTGTGATCATCTTGATGGCACAAAGTAGCAATAATGTGGCAGTCAACACCATCTTCTACTTTGTTTCTTTTAATATGTTCAGGAGCCTACTCAGTCATTAAGGAGCCATGGTGACATGCTAGGTTGAGTGTTGTATTGCTAATCAAAAAGTTGGCAGTGTGAACCCACTAGCTCCTCCACAGGAGAAAAACAGAGCAGTCTCCATCTGTTAAGATTTACCACTTCAGAAACCCAGTGAATTGGAATCGACTTAAAGGCAGTGGGTTTGGAGTTTTGGTTTACTCTCTATCAGTGTATAGAGATTTCCCTCATTTCTTTATCCCCCTCCCCATTACTATTTAAGGGAGCGTTGATGGCTTAGTGATAAGAAGTTGTGCAGCCCTGCCAGAAGTACATGGTTTGAATCCACCAGCTGACCAGTGAGAGAAAGATAGTCAACTCTTGTGTGATTTACTTCCTATACAAAAAAATCGCTGGAGCTATGAATCACTTCTGACCCAGTGGTGCTTAATAACAATGTTACTCTTTTTTTTTTTTGAGGTGAAAGCATGATGTTTATTCTATTTTTTTTTTTAATTTAGGTTGTTTATATTTCATTTCAATGAACATCTACAGAGATTTTGGGATTCCATTCATTCATTGTTGCACCCTTCTCCCCACACAAACCCCTCCCCCCCTCCCCCCACATTTGCTCCTCTCCTTGAAAAGCAAAAGAAAAACTCCCTCATTGGTACACAATCCCCCTCCCGCAACTCCCCAAACCCCACCCCCTACCCCCAAATATAATCCACTCTGCAACCCTCATTGCATACTCCTACGATAAAAATAATGCCCTAAAATATAATACTTTTAGACTATTCTCTCCCCCATAGACTTCAATGCCGTAAACATATTTCATCCAGTTTTTCTCAGTCTTACCCCCACCCCAATGCCAGCCTCATTCTACAACAGTGGCACCATATAGCATTTGTCCCTTTGTGACTGAGATACCTCACTCAACAATGTTACTCTTTAAGGGAACTCTGGGAGCATAGTCTGTTGGGTGTTACATTGTTAACCTAAAGGTGTCACCTCTTGTGGCTGCACAGAAGAGTCTCCTCTCATGCCATTTGTAGCTTCAGAAATCCCACTGGAGGGTTAGGGTAACAGTCATTTCCAACTGCGTGACAGTGAGTTTGAGGGGTTTCTTTTGGTCTTTCCTCTTTTTAGAAACATACTATTTCATCAAGAAAACAAAGATTCTCACCACGGGCTGATTGGCAGCATTATGATAGGTGATGAAGAGACTGAGATTGTTAACAGCTTTAGTTTGTTTGGCTCCACAATCAACACTCAGCAGCCAGGAAATCAAAAGATGAATTGCACTGGGAAAGTCTACTGTCAGGGACTTCTCCAGAATATTGAAGAGCAATGACATCAGTCTAGAGACTAAGGTACACCTGGTCCAGGCCATATTCTTCACAGTTATATTCTGTGTGTCAGAATGCTGGACAATAAGTAGGGGTGATAGAGAATTGATGCCTTTGAGTTATGGTGCTGGAGAAGAGTATTGAGTATACTACAGACTGCCAGGAAAACAAACAGGTTCATCCTAGAGAGGGTGAAATCAGGCTTTTCCTTGGAGGCAAGGATTCAGAGGCTTCGTCTAACATACTTTGGACATGTTTCAAGGAGGGACCAGTCCTTAGAGAGGCACATCATGCTTGGAAGAATGGAGGGATAGTGCAAGAGACGAAGATGAGATGGAGTGACTCAGTGACTGGGGTAGAGAGGGTGTGTCAGAGACAGTAAAGTTGGCACAGGATAGAGCAGGTTTCAGAGCTATTGTACATAAGGTTGGTATTGTACATAAAGTCGCACGTGACTTGACAGCACATCAGCAACTATTTTATCAAGTGGATGTATGTTTTTTTCAGCCAGTCTCGCTATTTAAGATCATATGAATTATTTTTAGTATTTTTTTGCTGTGACTAGAGCTGTACTTGATCCTCTTGTGTTATTTTATAGTTAGGCCAGTGTAACTTTGGGATGATCCTGTTGCTAGCTGCCATCCAGTTAGCCCCCAACTCATAGCAACCTCATGTCCAGTAAAACAAAATGCCGTCTGTCCTGACCATACTCGTGAACACTCATGAACAGTTGGCTCTTAGACTTTTGTGATCCTTAGGTTATTTCTAGAAGTTGATTTCCAGGTCTTTCTTCCTAACCTGTCTTAGTTTGGACACTCCTCGTCTGTGTCAAAAACAACACACAAACCTCCATTTATGTGCAGGTGGTAGTTATGCATCAGATGCACTGACTGGATGTCAAGGCCAATTCCCCTTCACAGGAGGTCAGAACTTTATCACAGAGCCTCCACTGCCTTTGAGTGCCTTCATTTCCAGCAGCACTGAGCAGTCGCTTTTTTAGGGTTCTGGTCACCGTATTTGCATGGTCCCACCCCTCACTAGACAGATTGATGCCTTTGAGCTGTGGTGTTGAAGAACAATATTGCGTATACCATGGACTGCCAGGAGAACAAACAAGTTCATCCTACAGAGAGAGAGACTAGGCTGCTCCTTGGAGGCAAGGATTCTGAAGCTTCGTCTGACATACTTTGGGCATGTTTTAAGGCAGGATCAGTTCTTGGAGAAGAATGTCATGCTCCGGAGAGTGGAGGGACAGCTCAGGAGAGGAAGACCCTCGATGAGATGGATTTATTCAGTGACTGGGGTGATAGGGATGGGTGTGTCAGAGACAGTAAGATTGGCACAGGATAAAGCAGAGTTGAGGGCTGTTATACATCGCTGTGAGTTGCAGATGACTCAATGGCACATAACAACAACAACTCCCCACTAGAGTGCCATGTACCTTATATTGATTATTAACAAGCTGTCCAATTGCCTTGATGGACTGCAAGCACCTAATTTTCATAGTTTCACCCAGTCGTTTTTGTTAAACATCTAATAGCGTTCCAGAGAAGGGCTGTAATGTAACCTCAGTGGATCAGGCCATTTCTGTGCACATGCTGACCGGGTACAGGGCTCCATGACGAGTTTCTCAGGGCTGTGTTTGAGAGAGTGAGTGTGCTTTAGTGCCCAATCCAAGCACCGCCGAGGTGGGGAGTCTGGAGCGAGGCGGCTGCTCTGGTTCATGTGTCCAGTCACTCGGCAGTGTTCTGGTCTGCCTGCTACCTGTGACGTACTGCGGCTGAGGACTGGGGATCCGCTTCTGACCTGAGAGTTCATTGGGGAGGCAGGTGACATTCATTCCCCTCAGATTACAACTCTCTTGCACAATACATACGTTCTGGAGTAGGCTGGTCTCTGGAAGACCAGATAGGTAAAGGGTGGGCTGGGGAACAATGTGGAGCCCTCTGTTGGTGAAGTGGTGCAGGTCCACCCAGAGGCCCCGAATTTGACCCATCCCTGTCTCTTCTTCCCCAGGGTTTACCTGACAGCAGCCATGGCAACTGGCAGCGGGGACAGCGTCACCCGCCGGAGCGTGGCCTCTCAGTTTTTCACACAAGAGGAGGGAGCAGGCATTGATGGCATGACCACCTCAGAAAGGGTGAGTGGAGAAGAGGGTTTGAGGGGCAGGGAGATGCAGCCCTGGCTTTGAGTGGGCCTCCTCCAGGTAACAGAGCCTTGAGGGTGTCAGGAGTGAGGCAGTCAAAGCCAGCACTGTGCCCACCTCTCCTTCCCCTTCAGGTGGTGGACCTCCTGAACCAGGCAGCGCTGATCACCAATGACTCAAAGATCACAGTGCTCAAGCAGGTGAGGGGTCCGGGATGGGGTGGGCTAAGCGGGCCAAGGGGAGGAGTGCGATCCTGTGGAAGAGAAGATGCTGGTGTCAACACTCACTATACAAAGAGAGTCACACACTCTCTGTCACACAAGGGGAGAAGTGGAGGTCAGGTGTACCTCTTCTCCAAGCTTTCTACTCATTCTGACATCAGCCTTCCTTCTAATGGTATTCTATTTTTCTGCTAGATTTGATAGTTGGTGGCAGTGTCCACCTAGAACTCAGAGCAAATACAATTATAGGGTTTATTAGGGAAGTAACAGGTTACAATATGGGATCAGCTTTGACACAGGATATAGTTCTTTGGTCAAGACAGCTTCTTCTTAGCCTTGCTCAAGGGCAGCCTCTCCCTGGCCCTCAGTTTCTTTGCTATCAAGTCCCTGGCCTTTCAGTCTTTCGTGGTGGACTGGCCTCTGCCTCCTTGGGAAAGAGCTCTTTAGTCCACTGAAAAGTACTCAGGGCCACCCCACTCCACCAGTCAGCCTTGGTCTGAAGTGCTCAGCTCTTTCAGTCCATAATCCAAGAAACCTAGCTTCCTTTACAAGTGCACAGAAGTCCCATACCCCACCAGCACACCTCCTGCCTGAAGGCACTGGGCAGTCTTCATCAGGGACCCCTCCCCACTATAACCACCTGGCTCTGCGGGTGAGGAAGCCCCTGTGTACCGTCTCATGCCAACCTCTTGGCTTTGCTGCTGCTGTTTCCTGCCACCACTTCTCACCATCACATGCAGTAGCGAGTGCTAGATCTCTATGTCTTGGGTCTCTGAAATGTAAGTTCAAGGATTCCAGTTCCAAAGAATGCAGTCTGTTCCTCTCTCTTCTTGGCTGTCAAGTCCCTGGCTTTTCAGTCTTTTGGATTGGACTGGCCTCTGCCCTCCTTGGGCACATCGTGGTGCTGCTCCTACCCTCTACCTAAATGAGATGGCTCATTTTAAGGCTAGCAGGATGACAAACCTGGATTATCCCTTTATTAGGGATCATTTGCATGATCCAACCTTATTTACATAGTCCCACTATACAAAGGTACCATGAACTTTATTTACATCATAAAAAACTAGGGAGCTCTGGTGGCCTAGTGACAAGAAGTGACAATCTCAAGGGCACATGGTTCGAATCCACCAAATGCTCCACTGGAGAAGGAGGGGAAATCTCCTGTGCCAGTTGAATCTGATTTGACTGTTGTTGTTGTTGTTATGTGCCGTCGAGTCGCCTGCAACTCATAGCGATTTGACTGTACTCAGCAAAAAAAGAAAAACCAACCAAAAACCTCTCCCTCTCTTTAGCACCTTGTTTGCATAGTCATTTGAAGGGAGTTAGAAGACTGTGGCAAAAACCATAAAGAAATTGTCCGTTCACAGTACTAACACTCATATATTAAACACTTAGTGTGTGCCAGCCACGGTGCTCAGTGCTGTACAGGCACAACCTTACTTCATTCTTACTGAAACTCCCCAAGGCACGACAGTTTCTCTCTGTTGCATAAAGAAGGAAGCAGAACCTTAGAGCCTGTAAAATTAGCCCAAGGTCATTCCTTTAGTTCTAGGTTGAACTAGGAATTTGGGGTTAGGCTCTTGATTCTCATCCTCTTCTTAATTGCATTTGTTCTCTACGAGGATCCAGGCCAGTGAGAAGGATATGCATGTCCCCAGACAGTGATACATATGTCACGCACAGAATGCAGGGCTGAGCCAGATAGGCAGGGAGCTGTGGCCACTCTGAGGACCACCTGACCCAGGCTGAGGGTCAGAGAGGGCTTCTTGGAGCAGTCAGGGCATGTGGGCCGCATGAGTGAGGAAGAGCCTCGGGAAGAAGGCCCAATAGCATGTGCAGAGGCAGAAGATAGAAGGCACTTGATGGACTAGGGATAGGTGAGGACAGGGAGCAGTTAAGAGTTCTGTGATTGGGAGCCCGGCTGCCTGTGCGAGGGTCCCAGGTCTGCTTGTTCTGAGTGGGAAGGAGACTCCCTCGGCGTTGGAGCAGAATGCTGACGGTTGTGAGGGCTGCTCCACAGCGCTCACGTGTGTCCTAGTGAATGAGGAGCCAGGTCTCTTGCTGGCATTGGACTTTTGTACGCATGTCGATGGGAAGGGCTTGCTCCAGGGCCTTGCAGGCACAGAATCTAAGGAAATGTGCTGTTACGATTGAATCAGGGCAATAGGAAGCAGCTGGAGAGGAGAGAGAACTGGTATGTGGGTGAACAAATGCCGAGCCTCAGGACGGTAGGAGTTCTGGGGCATTACATCCCTTTAATTCTGCCCCTCTGTTTAATACTCACTTTGTACCAAAACTAGAGTCTTGTGGGGTCTGATTGAGGCCTTACCACAGACTTTATTTTGTAGAGGGGCAAACTGAGTCTCAGAGAGGAAGCCACTTATTTGCCCAGGCCCCTGGAGGATGGGAGTGGGTGGATTTGAACTGCGTTTCCCCTCTTAGTGTTTCCCCTCACGTATGCTTTCCTATCTGCTTTGATTGGACCCTGCTTTTATGTTTTATGTATGTGCTTTGCCTCCTTGCCCCCAATCTCCATAAGGTCCAAGAACTGATCATCAACAAAGACCCCACGCTATTGGACAACTTCCTGGATGTGAGTAACCAAGGGGAGAGAAAGGAGCTTGGGGATCGGGGCCTGGTGCAGCCCTAACATGCCGCCTTTCCAACCTTGGCAGGAGATCATCGCCTTCCAGGCAGACAAGTCTATCGAAGTGCGCAAGTTTGTCATCGGCTTCATCGAGGAGGCCTGGTATGAAGAAGCGCAGGGCACCCCAAGAGGCAGCCTGGTGGAGTCGGCCCCTCCAGCTCCAGGCCTGACCTTTCCCTGCCCTTTGCTTCCTAGATCCTGTCCTTATCCTTGCTCACCTGCGACGCCCAGTGCACCCCAGCAAATACTTTACAAGGTCTTCCTTGACTCCTGCATTTCTCACGTTCTTTCCCTCTGTGTCAGTAAAGACCCAGTGCTGCCTTCAGTACATAGAAAACCTGACCACTCCTCAATGGAGTCCCTGCCACTGCTCATCCGAGCCGCCCTTGCCCTCTGCCTACAGCCAGCAGCCTTCCCTCTGGTTTTCAGCTTCTCCTTCCACTTGGACAGGGCAGCCGGCATGGCCCTACTCTGTGTAAAGACCCCGTTCTTGTCCACTGACCCAGGATCTCACTGGGATCAGAAACCTAACAGTGCATTCTCGCTTCCTCTCACTCCACTGAGCTCTCGGATTTCTGCTCCAGACCTTCTGCCTCCCTCTATCCACCTTCAGCCCCTGGACTCCTTGCTGGTCAAGCGCCATTCTGCTTCACAACCCCTACGTGTGCTTTTCCTGTTAGGGACCCCACACTCCCCTTGGTCCTTCCTCAACCCCCACCCCCCAGCAGCTCTAGCACAGCACTCTGTTCCCTCCGCTTTGTGGTGGTGGTTCTCCCCATAAAACGTCAGCTCCACGAGGGCAGGCCTTTTCTTCCCCAGTGCCTAGAACAGCGATGGCATAGATAGTGGGGGCTGAATAAATATTTGCTCAAAAAGCAGATGGTCAGGGAGCACTGGTGGCCTAGTGTCAACAAGCTGAACTGCACTTCCAGAGGTATGCAGTTCAAATCCCCCAGATGCTCTGCTGGAGGAGGGACAATCTCCTCCTGTACCAGTCAGATCCGATTTAACAGTACACACACTCAAAATATTAAAAGTAAAATAAAATAAAAGCAGATGATCTTAGTAACACCAGTAACTTACATGATGTGTTTCCACGGCCACGCTCTTTTCCTGCTTTGCCATCTGCAGCAAAGCCGAGACCCAACTAGATCATCCACTTACACATTCCTTTGACATTACTGTGCAGCTTTGTGACTGGGAAGGGGCCAAGCGTCCCTTGTTCATTCAGTATTTTCTATTTGCCAGGCCCTGAACTAAATGCTAAGTGCACTACTATCAAAAAGGTCAGCAGTTCAAATCCACCACCTGTTCTGAGAAAGATAGGCAATCTCTTCCCATAAAGATTTACAGCCTTGGAAACGCCTGGGGCAGTTCCCCCCTTCTCTGTATGGTTGTTGTGAATTGGGATCAACCTGATAACAGTGAATGGTGCAGGACCAACGCAGATCCAGGTCTAGGCATGATGCCAGATGTTCTGAACTTCCAGATGTGCCAGCCAACGAGACAGATGCAGTCCTCACCCTCACAGAGCTGACCTCAGGCAGCTGTTCCCTCTGCCTGTCTCATCCCAACCCCCGAGTTCCCGTCCCTTCTGAACCCCCAACGCTCCCCACCTGCATAAGACAACTTGGACCATTCCTTTCTTTCCTATAACTCCCAGCAAGCGGGATATTGAGTTATTGCTGAAACTGATCGCCAACCTCAACATGCTCTTGAGGGATGAGAACGTGAATGTGGTGAAGAAAGCCATCCTCACCATGACCCAGCTCTACAAGGTGGCCCTGCAGGTGAGTGCACCTTCCCCGCTGGAGGACATCTGGACACACTGACAGCTCCTGTTTCTCCACTGACCAAAACCATTAGGAGTCAAACAGAGTCACATCAGATCCTTTATGTGGTCTGTGGGAGCAAAGACCAAGAATGACTAATGGTACTGTCTGCTTGTCAGAAAATCACTGGTCATTGGTCCACTCACTCTTCTGTCCATCTAGCCTACCACTCAGCTCTTCTCCCGCAATTCCTTCCATCCTTTCATCAAGCATTTCTTCCATCTTTTCATCCATCCACACATTAGTCTTTCTTCCATCTGTCCAGCTTTCTTTTGCCTGTCTATCCTTCCTTCCATCCACTTTTTCTTCCTTCCATCTATACTTCAGCTAGCCATCCTTCCAGTCATCTGTTTTCCCATCCATCCTTTCATCTATTCAGATAGCAGTCTTTCCTGTCTTTGTCCATCCATTCAGCATTCCCTGATCATAAGTTCTGTGCCTGTTATGCTGGGTCATACTGGAGACGACATACCTGTTCCTACCTTCATGGGGCAGAGAACCCAGCGGGAGAGACAAACTAATCAAGAAGCACATTAATTCTAGATGTGAAGGAAGGGAACATGCGATCGATGGTATGTTCATTGACTTAAGGGAGATGACTGGCTCTCTCCATAATCCCCCTCCATTGCCTCAGGAGGTCAGGATTGCCAATCCTTTATTTTCCTTAAATTTTCGGTCTTTAACACTCTGAATCATCAGTGTTGGCTCACAGGTCTGTCTTCCTTACTTGACTGTGAGCCTCATGGATGCAGGGCCAGGCCTGCCGTGCTCATAAAGCCCTATCCCCAGCATCAGGTAGCATAGGACCAGGGACAGTTAGAACTCAGTAAATTTCTCAAACGAATATGACCATCATCACTTAGGCATCCAAGGGTAGAGTGGAAAATGTTGCCAGTTGACATCTTTACCCCCATCTCTAATGGCCTGTCCATCCCTCTCTGGCCTGCTGGCAGTGGATGGTGAAATCGCGGGTCATCAGTGAACTCCAGGAGGCCTGCTGGGACATGGTGTCTGCCATGGCTGGGGACATCATCCTGCTGTTGGACTCTGACAATGATGGCATCCGCACCCACGCCATCAAGTTTGTAGAAGGCCTCATCGTCACCTTGTCACCTCGCATGGCCGATTCAGAGGTGCCTCGGCGCCAGGAGAACGACATCAGCCTGGACCGCATCCCACGGGACCACCCCTACATCCAGTACAGTAAGTGCCGCCCACCAACAGACACCACGTGCATTACTGTACCATCCCTGGCCCTGGCTTGTTCTCTCTGACCCTGTTTCCTCATTGATACACTGGGATCATTATGATTGATATCATAGAGCCCTCGTGGCATGGAGGTTAAGGAGTTTTATGCTAATAAAAAGTTGGTGGTTTACATGTACCAGTTTTTCTGATACACAAAGATGTGACAGTCTCTTACCATCAAGATTACAGCCTTGTGAACCCCCTGACGGGGTTTTGCTCTGTTTTACAAGGTTGCTATGAGTTGGAGTCAACTTGATATCAATGCGTTTGGTTTTATTATTGAAACTTTGGGGTTTATAAAAAAGCATTTGGTCAATTTATCTGGCTGGTGTAGTGAGAATTGCATAAATGTAACTACCCTTATATATTGCTTGACAACCTGTTTAACTCAAATAATTCTTTCTAAGCAAAGTCATACTAAATTAATTGTTACACAGTATATAATATTCAAGCTTGGATTTGGAATACTGACATGCTATGGACAAAATTTTGAATGAACCAAGAGGCATCAAAAGAAGATGGAGGGGATACATAGAGTCACAGTAGCAAAAAGAATTCCAAAATTCTTAGTTGTCACTGTGCAAAACCTGTACCCAGACCAGGAAACTATTGTTTGAACAGAACGAGGGAAAATTGTATATTTGAACATCAAGAAGGCTGAGCTTTAGGGCTGTATCCCCTCTCCATTCTTGTTCAGTATGTATGCTGAACAAATCGTCAGAGAGGCTGGACTTTAGGAAGAAGGACGTGGTAGCAGGATGGGAGGAAGACTCATCAACAACCTTCTTTATGCAGAGGGTGCACCTAGCTTGCTAAAACTGAGGGAGATTTGAAGCACTTGTTACAGAAGATCAGAGACTACAGCCTGCAATATGCATTACATCTCAACATCAAGAAAACGAAGTTCCCCACCACTAGGCTGATATACAACACCATGATAGATGGAGAAAAGATTGAAGTTGTCAATCATTTAATCTTAATTTGGATCCACAATCAGCACCATCAGTGTCAGCACTCAGGAAATCAAAATACACATTGCACTTGGGCTGTCTGCTGTCAGGGACTTGTCCCAAGTATTGAAGAACAGTGATGTCAACTAAAGACTGAGATATACCTGGTTCAAGCCATGGCCTTCTCAGTCATCTGCTATGCATTTGCAAGCTAGATAACAGATGACAGAAGAGCAAGCGATGCCAGAAGAACAAACAGGTAATGTCTTGTATAAGTGCAGCCAGAATGCTCCTTGGAAACAAGGGTGGTGAAGCTTTTTCTCAGCTACTTTGGGCGTGTTGTTAGGAGAGGCCGTTCCTTGGAAAAGGACATCATGTAGATGGAGGATCAGTGAAAGAGAGGAAGACCCTCAAGGAGACGGATTGACACAGTGGCTGCAGCAGTAAGGATGGTACAGGAAAGGACAGGGCTCAGATCTGTTGGTCACTGGGTCACTGTGAGTTGTACTTGACATGATAGCGCTTAATAATAACTAGTCTATAATGTGGTTACATCATATTCTGTTAAGCAGTTCACTGTTGATAAGCATTTAGGTGGTTTGTTAATTCACTGTTACAAATCCTGTGACCTATAATCTGTTTATACATAGGAAAAACCTAGAAGAATAACCACCAAGATGTTAAAGGTTAATGTCAGAGGACTGGATTAGGAGAGTGGTAGTACCAGTTGACATATTTCAACAAACAAATGCAGCCATGGATGTGCTTATCAGACTGTGCCAAGAAATCTGGAGGACAGCTACCTGGCCAGCTGACTGGAAGAGATCCATATTTATTTAACAGTGTCGAAATTGTTGTTGTTGTTATTTGCCATCAAGTCGCACTCATAGCGACCCTATGTACAAGAGCCCTAAACACCGTTCTATCTTGTGCCACTCTCGCTGTCTCAAACACACTCATTCCCACCACTCCACTCACAGAATCGATCCATCTCGTCGAGGGTCTTCCTCTCCTGCGTCATCCCTCCACTCCCCCAAACATGATATCCCTCTCCAAGGACCAGTCCCTCCTTGCAACATGCCCAAAGTATGTCAGATGAAGCTTCAGAATCCTTGACTCCAAGGAGCATTCTGGCTTCACCCTCTCCAGGACTAACCTGTTTGTTCTCCTAGCAGTCCATGGTATAGTCAACACTTTTCTCCAGCACCACAGCTCAAAGACATCAATTCTCTTTCTATTATCCCTATTCACTGTCCATCTCGCCGAAGCATAGCACATAATTGTGAAGACTGTAGCCTGGATCAGGCACACCTTAGTCTCCAGCCTAATGTCGTTGCTCTTCAGTACTCTTGAGAGGTCCCTCACAGCTGACTTTCCCAATGCAATTCGTCTCCTGATTTCCTAGCTGCTGTTACCAAGAGTGTTGACTGTGGAACCAAGTAAACTAAAACTGTTAACTATCTCAATCTCTTCAGCGTCCATACTGATGCTGCGAATTGGCCCAGTGGTGAGAATCTTTGTTTTCTTGATATTGAGCTTCAATCCATATTGAAGGCTGCAGTCCTTGACCTTCTGCAGCAAACGCTTCAGGTCCTCCTCAGTTTCAGCAAGAAGGGTTGTGTCATCTGCATAACGCAGATTGTTGATGATTCTTCCACCAGTCCTGATGCCACATTCCTCCTTGTATAGCCCAGCATCTCAGATGATCTGTTCTGCATACAGATTGAAAAGTTATGGAGACAAAATACATCCCTGACGGACCCCTTTCTTGATTTTAAAACATGTAGTGTCTCCTTGCTCTGTTCTGACAACTACATATCATTAATGTCACATGTAAGCAAAATCCTGCTAAAGATTATCCAAAAACAACTGGAACAGTACATTGACGCAGAACTACCAGAAATACAAGATGGATTTAGAAGAGGCCATGCACTAGGAACGTCATTGCCAATATCAGATGGCACTTGACTGAAAGCAGAGGCTACCAGAAGAATGTCTATTTGTGTTGTATTGACTATGCAGAGATATTTGACTTTGTGGACCACAGAACAAATTGTGGCTAACACTGAGAAGAGTGAGAATCCCAGAACACTTGATTATGCTCATGTAAAATCTACACTTGGACCAGGAAGTAGTCATTCGAATGAAGCAAGGAAATACTGCGTGGTTCAAAACCAAGAAAGGAGTGCATCAGGGGTGTACCTTTTCAATTTATGTGCTGAACAGATCAGTAAGGAAGCTGGACTTTATAAGGAGGAATATGGCGTCAGGATTGAAGGAAGACTTGTCAACAACTTGAATTATGCAGATGAAACAACCTTGCTTGCCAAAACTGAGGAGGACCTAAGTGTTTGCTGCAGAAGGTCCGTGACTGCAGTCTTCAATATGGATTGCAGCTCAACATCAAAAGGACAAAGATTCTCACCACTGGGAGCATCATGACAGATGGAGAAGATATTTAGATTGTTAACAATTTCATCTGACTTAGATCCACAATCAGTATTATTGGCACCAGCAGTCTGAAAATCACAAGATGAGTTGTATTAGCAAAGTCTGCTCTCTAGAGTGCTGAAGAGCAGTGCTGTCAGTCTAGAGACTAAGGTGCACCTGACCCAGGCCAGGATCTTTTCCATTTTTACCTATGCATCAGAGAGCTGGACAGTGATTAAGGATGACAGAAGAATCATCAGCATATTTGAGTTGTGGTGCTGGAAAAGAGCATTCACTGTACCTGGACCACTGAGAGAACAAACAGTTCTGGGCTAGAGAGGGTGAAACCAGGTTGTGTCTTGGAAGCAAGGATTTTGAAACGCTGTCTCACATCCTTTGGGCATGTTGCCAGAAAGGACCAGTCTTTGGAGAAGAACATCATGCTTGGAAGGGTAGAGGGTCCGCACAGGAGAGGAAGACCCTAGATTGGATGGATTGACACAGTGACTGTGGTAATGGGGCGGATGTGCCGGAGACGGTGAGACTGGCTCGGGATTGGGCAGGGTTCAGAGCTGTTATATCAGTCATAGTCAATGACACAACTAACAACAGTACTCGGAAGTTATTTTCTTTTGTCAGAGTGTGCAGACTGTCTCCACATGTTTACATTTTCATATCAACCTGGTTCATCCAATCAGTTCATCCTAGTTCATCCAACCAAACCCACTGCTGTCGTGAGGGTGCTGACTCATTGAATGCCCCCTAGGCTGTAAGTCTTGATGGGAGCTAATTGCCTCCTCTTTTCCTGCAAAGTGACTGACTGGTGGCTTCAAACCACTGACCTTATGGTTAACAGCCCAAATGCTTAGCTACACCAGACCTTCTTTTCCCATAGTTAATTGTTGTTTGCCGTTGAGTCAGAACCAGCTCACAGCCTACCGTCCGGTGGGTTTTCAAAGGCAATAAATCTCACAGAAGATTGCACATCTTCCTCTTGTACAGCGGCTGGTGGATTCGAACAATCTACCTTAGAATTGGCAGCACAGATTCTTAGCACTAGGCCACCCGAGCTCCTTTTCCTATAGTTACACGTTTAAAATGACTTCTCATCCTTCACTGTCACAGTGCCGTGCTTAGAAGAGCCCTAGAACTACATTTGCATCCTCTGATAGCCTTTAGGACTTCAGCCATCCACTAACCTTGTCTGGTTTTTCAGCCATTCACAAACCTCTGTATGCCAGGGTCCTCCTCACTGGCTCTCTCATCTCCCTTCTCAGATGTGCTGTGGGAAGAGGGCAAAGCAGCCCTGGAGCAGCTGCTCAAGTTCATGGTGCACCCCGCCATCTCCTCCATCAACCTGACCACAGCGCTGGGCTCCCTTGCCAACATCGCCCGCCAGAGGCCTATGTTCATGTCGGAAGTGATCCAGGCCTACGAAACCCTGCATGGTCAGTCAGCCCTCTCCTGCCCCCTCCCCTGAGCAGTCTGGCCTTTCTGAGGAAGTGTCAGCTAGGTGGTGAGGAACTTGTCATCGGTCTAGCAGGTCAGGGAACAAGCAAGGCTTCTCTGTTAGACGGGACTCTCAGTTGCACGTGAGAGAACCTGCTTCAGATGTGGCTTTAATATGGAGGTAAGTATATGGTTTCCTGGAAAGATTTACAGCCTGGGAAGCCCCATGGGCGGCTGTGAGTCAGAGCTGACTCAGCGGCAGTGGGTGGATATAGATTAAATGACACATTATGTGTCAAAAGCTTTAAAATATTCTAGCCTTTCCCCTTAACCAAAAACCAAACCCACTGCTGTGGAGTTGATTCCAACTCAGCCACCCTGTAGGAGAGAGTAGCACTGCCTGAAGGGTTTCCAAGGCTGGAGACTACAGGAGCAGACTGCCACCTTGTTTCTGTCAAGGTGTGGTGGTGAGTTTGAACCACCGACCTTTTGGTTAGCATAGGTGGTTAGCATAGGTATGCTTGACATTTGCTTGTACTTTAATCAGATTCTGTGAGGTGGTTCTGTAACATTATTTTACAGAGGAGTTTCAGATTTATCAAACTCACAACGTTCATAATACTTCCCATATTCACTCCTCTCCATCCTTCCCTCCTGATCCAGAGGAAGACTAAGTTTCTTCATTTCCAAGGCTAACCATCACGCCAGCAGATCGTAGCTTCCCCCTCCAAAACATAGAAAAGATAAATGTACCAAGATTAACAAAATGTTAATACTTCATGGAAACATACTGTTTTCTTTGCTTTTTTTTTTTTTTAATGGAAAAGTCGGGGTTGGGTCTCAGCTTGAGGCAAGAATACATGTTGATCTCCCAGGGCCTCCATGGCCTCCAAGAATGCACGTAGGTCATGGCTTGTATTTTCTCCACATTGGTTTTGTTCTCTGGCTCTCTCCTTATAGCAAAGGTGGCCTCCTTAAGAGTGCCAGGCTTCTGTTCTGTCGGCTTAGCAACACCAGGGGGAGAGAGTGTCTCCTTCCCAGACATTCCAGCCAGAGTGCTCATTGTGTCTGATTGGCCAAGTACACTTTATGAACCTGTGTCCAAACCAATCACAGAGGCCACTGGAATACAGGGTTCTTATTGGCCCTTAGATCTCATGGCCATTTGGATTGAGAATGGAGACGAAGTGGTTCCCTCAAAGGAGAATGAGAGTGTGGCTCGCCGAGGAAGGGGCACTAGGCACTGGGCAGGCATCATTCCAGGCATCCTCTTTGGCTGTGGAACGGGGGAGACTCGCTCATCAAGGTGACTGCTGAGACACTTGATAGTCGTTCTCCCGACAAGGAGACCAGAGATGAAGCTGTTGTAACTGTTCAGTTGGGAAATGCTGGGGGTAGAAGCGATGGTTTTAGCTTTCCCCTCAAACCAGGTCTTAATTGATTCCGACTCAGTGATGATTCAGGGGGTCAGAGAACTGTGTTTCACTGGGTTTTTAGTGGCTGATGTTTTTGAAGCTCACCAGGTCTTTCTTTTGAGGCACCTGTGGGTGCTTTCAGACCACCAGCCTTTCGGATAACAACCGAGCTCCTAACCATTTTCATCACCCAGCTCTACCAGGAAGGGGCGGAGACTGGAGGTAGAGAGCGATGAGCCTTTAATTGGAGAGATGAGTTCCTTTTTGTCTTAAGGTTGATTGATGCCTCTGCAGGTTCTGAGCAGCTGTGTGGAAGGTGGAAGGAATTCCGCATCCTAGAATAGGAGGTCACAGCCGTTTTCCCAGGAGCCTGCAATGGAGGACCTGAGCCCTAGTTTAGGGATGGGAATTGAGATGGGCAGGACCTCGGCAGGCTCTGTCCCCAGCACCCAAAGTCCTTGCTTCTCTCTTCACAGCCAACCTACCCCCAACGCTAGCCAAGTCTCAGGTGAGCAGTGTCCGCAAGAACCTCAAGCTGCACTTGCTGAGCGTTCTGAAGCACCCCGCCTCCTTGGAGTTCCAGGCCCAGATCACCACCCTGCTGGTGGACCTGGGCACGCCGCAGGCTGAGATTGCCCGGAACATGCCCACAGGCAAGGATGCCCGGAAGCGGCCCCGAGACGACGCAGATTCCACGCTCAAGAAGATGAAGTTAGGTGAGCAGAGTGGCCCCTTCTGGAGTTGGTAGGAGAGAGATGGCACCTCACCACATTTTGGTACATTTAACTGAGACAGATTGATACAAATTAAAAGTCACATCATGTGGTATAAAATACGTTAAAATGATCACATCTTATAATGACCAAAAAAGAAAGAAAAGACATGATCTCCCTTTTTCCTCTATCTCCAATAATAACTTCCACGAAAATGCTAACACTTTTCTTTTGTTTCCTTTCTGAAATGCCTTCTACATGGAGAGCGCCCTCTTTCATGCTTTATTTACAGAAGTTTGGAGTTTTTCTGCCACAAAGTTAATTTTTTTAGTGGCTGTGTAGCTACCACTTGATTCAGTGACTGGGGTAATCGGGATGGGTGTGTCAGAGGCAATGTGATTGGCACAGGATAGAGCAGGGTTTAGGGCTGTTGTACACAGGGTCGCTATGAGTCACAAGAGACTCGACGGCCCATAACAACAGCAACAACACTACCGGCTGTTCTGTTGGAGAAAGATGGGCAGGTGGCCTCCCGTGTGATTTACTGCCTCTCAAAACCTGCCCGAGGTCAGCTCTAGTCAGCCCTGTCTGACGGCCGTGATGCAGGCGTGGACGCGTCTTCCTCCGTCATGATCTCAGGGGCCACCTTTGTCTCATCATTGGGTTGTTAACGTTGATCGTTAGATTGAGGTGGACCTCCCCACGTTCCGCTGGTATAAAGCACATTTACCCCTTTGTAAATAATACGTGCTCGAGGGGAATGCTTTGAAACTATGTACAGAACCTATCCAGTCTGGCCCCTGTTGGTTTCAGCACCCACTGAAGCTTTTTGTCTACTCCTACTAATGTAATGGTTATGGAAGAGGGTTTTCTGTTAGTCCTTCCACAAAAAAGCCCAGCTGGCACGGTGATTAAGTGCTCGGCTGCTAACCAAATGGCTGGCAGTTCGAGCCCAGCAGCCACGCTGCAGGAGAGAGCTGGTCGTCTGCCTCCACAGTTGCAGCTTTGGAAATGCTATGGGACATTCGATTCTGCTTTGTCCTGTTAGTGACAACTGACTCCACGGCTCCGCAGGTTTTCATTCCTTTTGCGTTTACAAGGTGGCGTTGTACTGTGAACCTGCCTTCGCTCCCCTCCATTTCCAGTATGGACTTGTGGATTCTTATTTCACTTTGTGGTGTTCTTAGGACTTCAACCTAGTATGTTCCAGTTCAGCCCCTCTCTGGGAATTTGCCTATTTGCCACCTGTGTGAAATCAGAATTTCCATTTCCACAAGCACTCCAGGTGCTTTTTATGCCTACATAAGAGTTACCTGGGGGGATCTAAACGAACCACCTCAAGGTCTTATAAGGAAACTTGGATTCTCAGCAAGAGATGGAACCTCTCTGCAGGATGCTGTAGATATTTAAGAAATCAACGCCCTTCTTTTTCTCCTGACCTTTTGGCTAGTAACCATATACTTGAGCCAGTGAGCCAGCAGGACCGTGGACGTAATAGTTAGCCTTTCTGGTAATAAGACTGTCTTCTTAGAACTTACTGTGATCACCAGGGCAGTTATGGCTTATTCCCTATTCCCAATTCCCAGATGGGGAGAACTGAGGTCCAGGAGAAGCAACTGGTGAGTCAGACAGTGATCTGAAGGCCAGGCCGGGCTGCAGCCGGCTCTGTCCTTGAGCTGCTGCTTCCTGAGGCTGCCTGGAAACAGGAACACCTGGGCTCCTTGGGATGGGAGATCCTGCTGTCTCTCTGCAGTCGGCTTCTTGGTTCTCTCCCGCTTTCCAGAGCCCAGCCTGGGGGAAGACGATGAGGACAAGGACCTGGAGCCGGGGCCATCGGGGACCTCCAAGGCCTCAGCCCAGATCTCAGGCCAGTCCGACACAGACATCACAGCCGAGTTCCTGCAACCTCTGCTGACGCCGGACAATGTGGCCAATCTGGTGAGGATTCGTGTGTGTGTGTGTGTGTGCCTGTCTGTCTAGGCTTTTCCCCACCTTCACCTCAGACCTCCTCTATCTGTTGTCTATCCCCAAAACACCTCACTGACAGCAGCCCCAAGATGTGTGGTCCAGGTGGGCCCTCCTAACCCTCACTAGACCACCGCCTTTCTTGGTGATCCACCCACAGATGGTCTGATTTCCCCCTGCTACACCCACTTGCCCGGCCCTCACTCTTCCATTGTCTCTGAGGGCAATCTGCTGACTGGAGATTGGAGATGTCATGAACACTTGAGCAGTGCTCAGTGATGTGGAGTTAGATGTTGGTAGCCATGACGGCCAGAGCTTTCAAGTTTGTCAAAAATACCCTGCTTCGCCGGCCTGGGCTATAGGTGGGGCTGGGAGGCTGGTTGGACACAGTCCTCTGTGAGCAGCAGCCAGATCTTTCCATCTGGTGTCCTGAGAAAACCTCTTCCAGCCTCAGTGGAAGCCTTCCCCTCCTTCCTTCCCTAACCTGGGATGAAGGGATTGGAATGACCACAAGGATGTGGGAAGGGGTTACCCCTCTAGCTCGCAGCCTACTGGTGAGCTGCAGGCCTGGACTGCCAGCTCCTGCCGGACTGATCTTCCCTTGGACGTGCCATGCGTCCAGCTGACTCACTCTGTCAACATGGACTTTGATGTACCCTTCTCCACAGGCTTGGCTCCTCCTGGGGTCTTTGGCACACCAGCGCCCTGCTGCCCACTTGAATGCCTAGAGTTAGCCTCTGTTTGCTGATCCTTCCCTTCTCCAGCCCACCCTGCCCAGGCCCGTCCACTCTCACCTACAGCTTTGCCCAGGCTGTCAAGCTGCCTTCACGTGGCAGCACAGATCCTGGCACTCCACCGTGCAGATTGTGCCATGACTCTCGTTTCCTGCCTGATCACAGCCTAAACATGCCTCCTTCAGCTCACTCTGATCAGGCGTCCGTTAACGAGTTCTTTCTTTTCTTCCTTTAGTACAGACTCCAGGAAATGACCCTGATTAAACTTACTAGCCTAAGATGATCAACGCATTCCTTTATGTTTAAGACACCTGCTGTCTCTGGAGTCTCGTGCCCTTTTCTGGTTGATTCTCTGTCATCTCTCTTCCCGCCAGTGTTACCTTGTTAGTTCTTCTGTTGGCCCCTGACTAATGATAACACGCATGACAGAACCAGAATTTTTTCTCACCCTTGTCAGCCTCATGGTCTCTTGTACGTTGACTGCCGTGACCACAGAGTCTTCACTGATTTGGGGAAGTAGGTCACCGGTCTTCTTCCTAGTGCATTGTAGTCCACTGAGTGCAGTTGAGCCCCCTAGCCCCACACATGGCTCCCGTGACGGACTGCCTTGCATTCTCTCCGGAGCTGTAAGTGAAATGCTTGGCTCTTATTTTTTCCCTTCTGGCTTTTCCAGTACAAGCCCTAAAGGGTTTGATTCTGCCTCCCAGGTGCCCTTTCAGCTGCCTCCTCCATGCCGTAGTGGCTTGTCTTTTCATTATCTTTCTACTCAGGTTATTCTTAATTGGAGAATGTATTTAAAGGCCCAAATGTGTGGGGGATTTTGAATTCTCTTTTGTTGCCAGTTCCTGGCACACATGGCCTTGTGGTCAGAGGATGTGGTCTGTTGGGGTGGTGACCATGATGCGCGCCTCACAGCCCTGTACTCCACGCTCTGCACGGGGTCCTGCCCGAGCCACCCTCAGCCTCCCCAGTGCTGTTCTGTTCCTGGAATGCTTGTCCCGCTTCAGGACTTCATGACACCACTTTCATGTCCACCTCCATGCAGTCTTTTTAAATTTTTCTTAACTGTTAAAAAGACACATGACAAAACATAATGCTGTTCGATTCATCAGTTTTTACAGGTACTGTTCGTTCATTTCTGGTTCCATTCTTCCCGTTGCACAACTTTTCTCACCCTTCATTTTCTGAGTTATTCCTTCCCATTGACATCACCTCACAGCTTCCTAAGGTTCCTGTGTAGCCTTTCGAGATCTTGTCAGTCTGACCACACAGAGACAGCTCCTTAAGAGCACGGTGCTCAGTGCGGACACTAGTCCCTGCTGTGTGAGTTCACCTTGCCCTCAGTCCTCCATGCGGGCTCCACTCTCCCAGGACACCAGAGGCTTCCATGGTCCTCCTGACGTGTCTCTGTCACCCTAAACCCCCTCATCACACCGCTCACGTTACCACTGTCTCCCCTCTTACTTCCCTGGTTGGCTGAGTGCTGTTGTTGAGAACAGTTTCACCTCTGTCGTCACTGTCATCGTTAGCTGCCCTCAGGTCAGTTCTGACTTATAGCATCCCCATGAACAGCAGGACAAAACTCTGCCTTTTCCTCCACTCATACCTGCCGCTGCGGGCCTCTTACGGGCAGGAGGCGCTGGTCCCTCCTGATAACAAAACCAAAGTTCTTATGATGAAGTCTCACCCTCCCTGCTTCTAAGGAGCATTGTGGCTGCTGCACTTCTTCTAAAATAGATTTGTTTGTTCTTTGGACAGTCTGTGGTGTACTCATTATGCTTCACCAACATCCTAATTGCATTTTCAATCTAGCTATTTACTGTCCAGCCTTTGCAAGCGTACAAGACAGTCTTCTCTCTCCTCTTCACCCCACAGGTCCTCATCAGCATGGTGTACCTGCCTGAGGTCATGCCTGCCTCCTTCCAGGCCATCTACACGCCGGTGGAGTCTGCCGGCACCGAAGCCCAGATCAAGCATCTGGCTAGGCTCATGGCCACGCAGATGACAGCCGCAGGACTGGGGCCAGGTGGGGGTCACGTGGAACTGACGCGAGCCAGGGGGTGGTCTCTGTGACCACAGGATTCTCCTGACTGGGTTCTTCCCTCCTTGTGGTGCAGGTGACAATTTTAGGAGGTCGTCTGTATAAATAATTAGAACATAAATTGAGTGCCCATTTTTCAGAGCTTTGAAATCTATAAAAATCCTCGGAGCCCATTTAGATACAGATTCTCATTCAGATGAGGAATTTTACAGATGAGAAGACCAAGGGTCAGAAGGGCAGCCGACCAAGGTCACACAGATCAGTCAGTGGCTGTGGCTGGGATTTGAACATCAGTCTAACTATAGACTAGATCTCACTGGCATCTCGGATGTATGTGTTCCTCAGAACATATCCACGCTGTGTGCTGATGAAGGAGGGATTGTATGTTCTGGGAAGGGAAAGAATCCACACCCAAGAACAAAATGGGCTTAGGGAGGTCACAATGCCACACCTAAGGGCCCATCAAGATTAGGACTAACGTAGGACTCTGGATTTTGAAGGCCAGGCTCTTATCCACTGGGACACTGGCTGGTCCTGGCACCTAGAAATATTCCAGAGGGAGTGGCTCGAGCTGAAGGAAAGGAGCGTTTTAATTATGAATAATATAGAGCAGGATGGCGATTGGGTTCCATCATAAAACCCCTGGCCAGCCTGCGTGGCCTCTGGACCATGTGGCCTCAGCCATTTAACAGCCGTGTGACTTTCGCCCCTCTGAGCCTTGTTAACAGTGCTGTTGAGGCATGGTTTATACACGGAAATGTGTATCTCTGAAGCAAAAGCCTTGGTGAACTTTGACAGAGTGAGCACATCAGTGTATCCACCACCCCGAATCACAATTCAGAACATCGCCAACTCTCCTCAAAGTTCCTTCTTGCTCCACCCCATGCTCCACCTCCTGAGATCCCTCTGTTCTGATGTTTACATCCAGATGGTTTTGCCTACTCTTTAGCTTCATAGAAATGGAGAAATGGATCATGGGGGCTCTGGTGGCCTAGTGGCAAGAAGCTGCACTGCCATCTCAGAGATACGGGGTTTGAATCCACCAGATGCTCTGCTGGAGAAGAAGGGGCAATCTCCTTCTGTACCAGTCAAATCTGATTTGATGGTACACACAAAAATAATAAAATAAATTAAAAAAAAAAAAGAAATGGATCATAAGGTCAGCGTGTGCTTTCTTTTATACAGCATTACTTTTCTGTATTCATGGGTGTTGTGTGAACGAGTAGATGATTTTTTACCCCACACTATTGAAAATATCAGTTTGGTGATTCGTGCATAACTTGTTGTGTTGCTAACCAAAGGTCAACGGTCTGAATCTGTCAAATGCTGCACAAGAGAAAGATAGGCAGTCTCCTCCTATAACGATTTACAGCCTCAGAAGCCCAATGGAGTCAGAATCAACTTGACAGCAGCGGGAACTGTGAATACCACTCCTTGTTGAACCAGGTCACCACATAGCTGTACTTACTGTACTGTTTACTACTCTACCCCTCAGTGAGGGACGTTTCTAGTGTGAACCTCAGTTGTTGGATTGCAGTTCTCCCTGCAGGAAGGGACTGCTTAGCATGGTTCCTATAACACGGGAGTCCTTGGATGTTGGCCATATGTTACTGTAATTAAAGTTGTGGCCTCCCAGGAGGCTGGGCTAGCGTTGGCCAGCGGGTAGCAGGGGAGGCTGACGTTACTATGCCTCCTTCCTTCCTCTCAGGTGTGGAGCAGACCAAGCAGTGCAAGGAGGAGCCCAAGGAAGAGAAGGTGGTGAAGCCGGAGAGTGTCCTGATCAAGCGACGCTTGTCAGCTCAGGGCCAGGCCATCTCGGTGGTGGGCTCCCTGAACTCCATGTCCACTCTGGAGGAGGAGGCACCTCAGGCCAAGAGGAGGCCGGAGCCCATCATCCCTGTGACACAGCCCCGGTGAGCCATGGGCCGAGGGGGTGAGCACACACAAGAGAGAGAAACTAGACAGATGGCAAAAAGATGTTCTGTCGGGACAGCTGTTTAGACTGTTACTGCTACAATTGCACTGTCATCATTAAATAAGAAGGTCCACTCTCTTATGGCTACCATCGGGGTCAGGGTGAGATCTGTCTCCCTAAATCAGTGTGGAGAATGAAAATTATTTCACAGTGGTTGATCAATAATTCAGTGAGAACTCAAGAGTTAAGAGCAGTCATAACTGGCGAGCTAGTGGCAAGAAGCTGCAACTGCAGTCTCAGAGGTGCACAATTCAAATCCACCAGATGCTCTGCTGGAGAAGGAGGAACCGTCTCCTCCTGTACCAGTCAGATCTGATTTGACAGTACACACAAAAAATAATGATATAAAAGAATTTTTTTTTTAAAAAAAAGCAGTCATGACTATAAAGCATTTAACGTGTAGGAAGCTACTGCACACTGTCATCATCGTCACCTCCCTCAGAGACTGAATCTTTGAGCCAGTCCCGGCCCAAGTCCTGCGAGTTCTCCATCTCATTCAAGCCCTCTGCCCCCCTCCTTCCCTCCATCTTTCCTCTGCGAGTCCCACCGCTTCCTGGATGCACTTTTTTTTCTTTTCTGGCTACATTTTGATCAGCCACTCAGCTCACTTAAAGGCCTTCGAGCTCTGGTCTCTCATCTGGAAAGAACATTCTTGTCCCAGAATCTTGTGTGTCTTCCTTCACTCATTCCAGTCGCTCTGCCTGTCACCTTCTCATGGAACCATCCCTGAAACCCCCTTTAACCTTCCTTCCTCCTTCATTATCCTGCTGGGCTTTGGTCATGGGGCATTAGAGAGCTGGCCCTGTGTGACCTGCTCAGTCCCTGGGTTGGGGCTGCAGGAAGGATCCTCAAGTCACTCTGCCCCCACCCCTCCTCTCCACACAGACTGGCAGGCGCAGGTGGGCGCAAGAAAATCTTTCGTCTGAGTGATGTATTGAAGCCCCTGACGGATGCCCAGGTGGAGGCCATGAAGTTAGGGGCTGTGAAGCGGATCCTGCGAGCTGAGAAGGCGGTGGCCTGCAGTGGGGCTGCCCAGGTAAGTGCTGTCAAGTCATAGATGATTCATAGCGACCCTGTGAACGAACGACCTGAGCACTTGTATAACTTTGGGCCAGAGGCAAGCTGTTTCGGAAGTGGATGCCACTCCTGCTCCTGGTGGCAGTTTGTTAAAGAATTCTGTTGCTAGCCAAGATAAAGTTGGTTTGAACCTAGCAGGTATTCATTCTATGGGGAAGAGATAAGGCTGTGTGTGCCCCTATAGATTTACAGCTTTGGGAAATGTACAGGCATTTCTGCTCTCCCATAGGGTCGCTGTGAATCAGAACTGATTTGGTCATGAGTTTTAAGGACTTAGGGGTTGAAATTGATTCAGTGGCCGTGGATTTGGTTTTGTGTTTAATATATGTGACTCATCAAAATCATGCCGATGACACAACCTTGTTTTCTGAAAGTGAGGAGGACTTGAAACACCTGTTGCAGAAGATCAAGGAATGCAGCCTTTGGTATGGATTGCATCTCAGTGTCAAAACAAAAATTCTAACCACTGGACCGATAGGCAGTGTCATGATGGAAGGAGAGGAGATTGAAACTATCAACAGCTTCATGTTGCTTGGATCCACAATTGACACCCTTGGTACCGACAGTCAGCAAATATGGATACATTGCTCTAGGAAAATCTGCAGTTAAGAACCTCTCCAAATTATTGAGGAGTAATGATGTCAGTTTGAGGACTAAGGTGTATCTGATTCAGGCCATAGCCTTTCCAGTTACTTGCTGTGCACTGAGAGCTGGACAGTGAGTAAGGATGACAGAAGAATGACCTTTGAGCTGTGGTGTTGGAGAAGAGAACAAACATATATATCTTGAAGAGGGTGCAACCGGAATGCTCTTTGGAGGCAAGAATGATGAGGCTTCTGGGCGTGTTGCTAGGAGGGGCTGTTCCTTGGAAAGGACATGATGCTGGAAAGGGAGGAGGGTCAGTAAAGGAGAGGAAGACCCTCAACCAGGTGGATTGGCACAGTGACTGCTGCAACGGGCTTTTGTGTATCAGGAAGTATGAGGAGGGAGCAAGACAGAACAGGGTTCAGGTCTTTTGTTCATAGGGTCACTATGAGTCTTTCCTGACTTGATGGCACCTAACAGCAACAACAGCGTGTGAAGCCAAGGAGCTCTGGGGCACAGTGGTTAAGTGCTGAGACACCAGCCAAAAGGTTGGCAAGTCAGACTTCCCAGAAGCTCCATGTAAAGACCTGTCAAAGAATTCCCAGAAAGGTTAAAGCTTGGATCATTTGTAAACCTACACTCAAATGAAAGCAAGTTAATGTTTTTTTGAAAAAGGATTCCCTCAAGAAATTTTGTGGGGCAGTTCCACTCTGTCTTAGAGGATTGCTGTGAGTTGCAGTCAGCCGAGTAGCGCACGACAACGGCATATGAATACACTCTACACTTGGAGGCAAGGATTCTGAGGCTCCGTCTAACATACTTTGGACATGTAAGGAGGGACCGTTCCTTGAAGAGGGACATCGTGCTGGGGAGGGTGGAGGGACAGCGCAGGAGGGGAAGGCCCTCTATGAGGTGGATTGATTCAGTGACTGGGGTAATCGGTATGCGTGTGTCAGAGACAGTGCAATTGGCACAGGACAGAGCAGAGTTTAGGGCTATTGTACATAGGGTCGCTATGAGTCGCGAGCAACTTGACAGCACATAACAAAAACAAACACCATTCCCAGGCAGTGCAGATGGAGTAAGGCTCCGAGTCCAACCCCAGCTGCGCAGCTCTCTCCAGAGCTGACCAGTGCACAGATGATGTAATTCCTTCAAGATACTTCTATGTGCCCGTGGAGCATATACGTACAGTCTCATTGTTTGGTTCTGTGGTGGTTTTCTCTCTTTGGTTTTCTGTTCTCATTCAGACGGAGCCCCGTTGGCTATAAGGGTCAACAGCTTGCCTTCTCAACATTGGGTGAGGATGGGCTCTGGAGTAGGTTGGTGGTGTCTGGGAGGGTCACAGTGCACCCTGAGATTGCCGATCTCCAGACCAACATGCTTGCTCATTCGTTTGTCCACCCCCCAGGTGCGCATCAAGATCCTGGCCAGCCTGGTGACGCAGTTTGACTCAGGCCTGAAGGCCGAAGTCCTGTCCTTTATCCTGGAGGACGTGCGGGCCCGCCTAGACCTGGCCTTTGCCTGGCTCTACCAGGAGTACAACGCCTACCTGGCTGCCGGCGCCTCGGGCAGCCTGGACAAGTACGAAGACTGTCTCATGCGCCTGCTCTCTGGCCTGCAGGAGAAGCCGGACCAGAAGGATGGGTAAGCAGGTGGGCCCTGTCCTTCTCTGGGTGCCCAGGCCTGGCCTCCCCTTCCTGCAGCCGAGAGTCTGTGTCCTACTTTCCTTTCTGGTTGCTGACCGTGACTTCCCACCCGGGTCTCCTGTGTCTACTCAGGCCTCCCATCTCCTTCCTTCTGGAAGCAGGTCCTGGGCAGTGTTGTTAGCCAGGCCCTGGGCTTGTCCCCACCTCTGCTGCTTGTTCTCCATGTGCTTGCCTCACTGAATCTCTGGGTCTGCTTTTTCGCATCGGTAAATACAGTGCTTGTCTCATCCACTTGATTTGAAGACGGACATCCCTGAATGCCCATCTCTGTCTGGGTCAGTTCTCTAGTGTCCTCACTGTTCTCGGCCTACAGTTCACCCCGTCAGTATCTGCAGAAAGCCCAGGCCGTGTGACATCATGTAAACACCTTGTTAACATCCCTGTGAAGACACCCCGTGGTTCTCCACTGCTCTTGGGATAAGTTACAGCCTCTCCACTGCTGGTTAGGTGTTAGGCTGCTGACAAAAAGTCAGCAGTTCAAACCTGTGAGATCCTCTGAAAGAGAGACACGAGGCAGTCTGTCCTGTAGAGATGTACAGCGCCAGAAAGCCAGTGGAGGGTTGCTGTGAGTCGGAAGGGTCTCAGCAACAGCGGGTGGGGCTTTTCCCGTCTTTGAGGCTGGCATGATCCCATCCTTACCAAGCTTTTGCCTCTTTTTCTGTCCTTTATCCTCTGAATTTTAGTCCTACTGATTGGATGTCTGTTCTTGAACATGCAGTTTGGGGCTTTGGTACTTGCTCTTCTCTCCACTTGGAAGGCTCTCCCCACGCCTCTGTGCATAACTGGCTGCGTCTCCTCCAGCAGCAGCTGCCAGACATTAGCTCTCTGGAACGGTCACGGCTTCCCACCCCTCAGTGTTCATACATCGCTGCTTTACTCAGAGTACTTAACGCTGCTTTCTGTTCTTGTTCATCTACTCCTTACCTCCACCACGGAACTGTAAGCTTCTTGAAGACAAACAATGTTGTCTGTCTAAGGCACTTCTTTTTTTTTTAATTTATTGTTAATTTCAATGAAAATTTACAGAGACTTTGGGTTTCCATTCATTCATTGTTGCACTTTTCTCCCGTCCCAGCCCTCTTCCGCAATATACTACCCTCTTGGAAAAGTAAAATTCTTTCATTGTTTTACAAACCCTCCCCCAGGTCCACTCCACTATGCAGCCTTCACTCTAGACTCCTGTCATGACAAAAATACCTAATCACATATCCCTTTTAAACAGATTTCTCCCTCATCTGTTTCAATGCTGTATACATTATTGAACCCATCTTTCTCAGTCTCTCCCCAACCCCGATGTCAGTCCTGTTTTACAACAGTGGCACCATGCAGTATTTGTCTTTTTGTGACCAAGATACTTAACTCAGCATAATGTCCTCCAGGCTCACCCATTTTGAATAATAATGTATGAGTTCCTTGGTTTTCAATGCAGCGTAGTAGTCCATTGTGTGAATATGCCACAGCTTCTCTATCCATTCATTTGTTGATGGGCACTTAGGTTGTTTCCAACTCCTTGCTATTGTGAACAAAGCCACAGTAAACATGGGTGTGCATGCATCTGCTTGGATGTCAGTTTTGGTCTCTTTGGGGTATATTCCCAGTAGTGGAATTGCTGGGTCAAATGGTATCTCTATTTGCAGTTTTTTGAGAAAGCTCCCTACCGCCTTCCACAGTGGTTGCACCATTTTACACTCCCACCAACAATGAATAAGTGTTCCAGTTTCTCCACAATCTCCCCAGCATTTGTTGCTTGCTGTTCTGTTAAATTTTGCTATTCTTACTAGGGTGAGATGATACCTCACAGTTGTTTTGATTTGCATCTCTTTTAGACCCAGGGATTTTGACCATTTCTTCATGTACTTGTTGGCCATCTGAAGGTCTTCTTCGGTGAAGTGTCTCTTCATATCCTGTGTCCATTTTTCTATTGGATTATTTACCTTTATCTTGTTGTGGTGCTAAGGCACTTCCAGAACCTAATCATACTGTCCAGTGAGTTGGTATTAAGTGAATAAAGTTAGCAACCTCATTGATGAATGGGGGAGCTGGGTAGCAGTCTGGCCAAGCCTCTACCTGGGCACCCAGCTAACAGCCTCTGCCCCCTATCTGCTCCCCTCCAAACTCAGCCGCCAGGGAGCCGAACTGGTGGTCTTGAAGGGCCAGCCAGCTCCGAGCACCTTGGTGTCAGTGGGACTGGTAGAGGGTAACCAGGCTGGAAGCAGGAGACCACTTCTCAGCAGCCTTTCCCTCACCCTCTGTCCACTTGTAGAATCTTCACCAAGGTGGTGCTGGAGGCCCCACTGATCACCGAGAGCGCCCTGGAAGTGATTCGCAAGTACTGTGAGGATGAGGTGAGGGAGGTGCTGCAGGTCCCCACTGAGTACCCAGGAAGAGCCCTGCTCCCTGCTGCCCTGTGTCTTCTGAGGGGGTGAGAGGCACAGTCTAGGCAGGAAGGAGGCTCTGGGAGGGGTCTGGCCCTTTCTGTCTGGGTTCCACGTCGGAGTGGAGACATCTCCCCAGCACCGTACAGGTGGCTTGCACCCTGGGCCCTTGCACTGTTGGTCTCCTCACACTCCCTCCAGCCCTCAGGCTGCTCTGAATGTCACACAGACTGAGCAGTAGGCTATGACAGTAGGGATGTGACGAGGAGCCCAGGCCTCACTCACAGCCCCTGCTCCTCCCACAGAGCCGAACCTACCTGGGCATGTCCACGCTTCGAGACCTGATCTTCAAGCGCCCGTCCCGCCAGTTCCAGTACCTGCATGTCCTGCTGGACCTCAGCTCGCATGAGAAGGACAAGGTGACTCTCCACCTCCTGCCACCACCCGCACTGGGCTGCACTCATGCCAGCCATTTCCCAGGTCTTCCCTCCTCTGAGAATCCCGCGTAGCCTCTCCTTGTCTCCCTGAAGGTTTCACCTGGAAATAATTTGGGTTCATTTCCCCCCCCCCATTGATAATTGGGAAGCAGGAGTGGCATCTACTTCCAAAACTAGATGCCACTGGAAACTCTACAAACTCTCTTACAAATGTACAGAAATTATGTTAATCCCAGAACAGAGTTCAGATCTTTTATGCAAAGCTTACCCTCAGTCGTATTCAATTTGATGACACTTAACCACTACTAAATGAGACTAGTGCTGTTATATCTGGAGGAACATTCTTCCACTTTGCACATCACTCTTTGTCATTGTGCTGTATGAGGTAACCTGGGTTTGTTACGATGCTGAACCTTGTGCCATGCGTATATCAAATACCAGAATGGTTTCCCAATATGGACAGTGTTTGGTGGAGCTCCCAGTTGTGAAACAGGTTTGGAAGCAGGAGTAGCATCCACTTCCTAAACCACACCCCTCTGGAAACTCTATGAACTTGGAGAAACAGCGATAGCTGTGGAAAGGCATTAGGTCTTTTGTTCATAGAGTCGCTATGAGTCGACCTCAACTATACAGCAGTCAACAACATTTGATAATATGAAAAGCAGCTGGGAAATGAGGGCCATTGTGCTTGACTGTTCCTCTAGCATGCACATGCACACTCCCCACCCCACAAAGGGTACCCTGATCTCACTCACTTCAGTGTGAGGAGTTTTTAAGGCCTGACCCTGGGCTAGGAAAGGGCAGCCCATACCCCTACCCTCAGCAAAAGGCCAGGATGGTACTTTGTGCTGTGAGCCCCGCATACGAGCTGTGGGATCCCCAGGGAAGGTTTGACCATCCACTTGGGGTGTAGGCAGGGAAGAGGGTCCATGGAAGACTTCTGGAGGAGGGTACATGTGAACCCGGATCTCTGTAGGTAGAGGGAACAGTATGGCAGCATGTACTGGAGTTAAAGCAGGCGCTTTGCCTTGTCCCTATTCCAGCCCTTACCAGCTCTTAGCGTGGCATCGTGTGTTGGGGTGGGCCCTCACAGTGCGTTTCCCGGTCCTGGTACTGCAGTACTGTGGAGTCTGTGCCCACCAGCCCTCCCAGCAAGTGACGGCTGAGTGACACAGGGTTTAGGCAGCACCGGAGCAGGCAGGCAGACAGGCATTCCAGGAGAGAGTGTACCACTCTTGGGAAGCTCGGTCTAGGGGTGCAGCGAGTGCTGAAGAAACGGAGAGGGTGCTGCTGAAAGTCTGCACTGGCCATGGGCACCCTCTGCTCGGCCACAGAGGAGAGGATAGAGGCCCCAGGGCTGCATCAGCCAGATCCCCCTCCCCTGAGCTGCCGGGGGCTGTGGGTACAGGTGCCACTGCCGGGTCCTGCCTTCCCCAGACTCTTCTGTTCGCTGTCGCTTTGGGGAGCAGCTGCCTCCCCAGCACTGCTCCATCCCGCTCCCTCCCCTCAGGTGCGTTCCCAGGCCCTGCTCTTCATCAAGCGCATGTATGAGAAGGAGCAGCTGCGAGAGTACGTGGAAAAATTCGCCCTCAACTACCTGCAACTTCTAGTCCACCCCAACCCGCCGTCTGTGCTATTCGGTGCCGACAAGGACACAGGTTTGGCATGGGTTCATCAGATGGTACCCCACCCGCCAGATCCCAGGCTCTGAGCTGGGCTCCAGTAGTCAAAAATCAAACCTGACCCTTGCCACTACAGTAGAAAGCCAAAAGGGTAACTGTCCTAGCCTGTAAGACATGGAGGACTTCCTGGAGGAAGGGACAGCAGGGCTGAGGGTTCCACAAAGGGTCTGGCAAGGGAAGCAGCTCTGGTCAGGCCTTCTGGCAGAGAGAATATAAGTTAGGGCTGGACGTTTCAAGTAGGCATCCAGTTCCTCAGCAAAGCTCTGAGTCCCCCGGAGTCACAGATGGGGGATCCCCACTAAGTGCATCAGTAAATGGTGGGATGTGAAATGCAAAGTCTGAGAGGATAGGAGACCTGCCCCGCCATGTATGAGTGGGTACGATAAAACAGGCAGGGTTCCAGGCAAAAGGGACTGTGTGGAAAGGCTCAGAAACGCAGGAGTCTGCGGCCCTGGAGAGCGGTGGACAGCAGTGCCCAGTCAGGGCCATCAGGGCAGCCTTGGCGGGGAGCTTCCACTGTCCTGAGGACACGGCATCAGGAAAGGGTTCTGCTGGAGCAGGCGGGACAGGGCAGAGCTGACTCAGGAGGGTCTCTGGGTCAGAGGACTGAACAGGATGGGAACTCAGCTTCCACAGGGACAGGTCCAGTCCTGTCCTACCTCCCTGATGGTCCCTCAGGGTGGGATGGTCCTGCCCCCTTCTCCCGGGGACTGAAGAGGCTGGGAAAGGGAAAGCATGACCACTAGCCCAACCCTTGTTCTGGCCTCAGAGGTGGCAGCACCCTGGACCGAGGAGACGGTGAAGCAGTGTCTGTACCTCTACTTGGCCCTTCTGCCTCAGAACCACAAGCTCATCCACGAGCTGGCTGCCGTGTACACTGAGGCCATCGCGGACATCAAGCGGACGGTGCTGAGGGTCATCGAGCAGCCGGTGAGGCCCGAGCTCCGCAGGTCCTGCCTGGCCCGACACCCGCTCTTTCCCTTAGATCTCATGGTCAGCCCAGGCCAAGTATTGCTTAGCTTGTGGGACATGCTCATGCCGCCAGTTCAAGGGAGGACAGTGGGGTGTCCTGTGAATTAGAGCCTGGGCTTGGACAGAGCTGGGTTCACACTGAGCCCCAGTAAACTGAGGAGGTGGCTTGAAATAGTAACTGCAGCTGGGGTCCTCACATGTGTCAAGGTGATGAGGCTGACGTAGGAGAGGACAGGGTTCAGGTCTGTTGTTCATAGGGTCGCTATGAATCGTACTTGGCTCACCACCTAACAAGAAGCGGAGGCAAGGATCCAGTGCGCAGGTGCACATGGACGGGGTTGCTGGTTCCCGAGAAGGCGGCCCTTCTGCACAGCAAGTGGGAATCCTCAGCAGCCATCAGAGACCCTGCCACCACAGGGCCCTCGTTCCCCCAGTGAGGACCAACTCAGACACAAAGTGGCACCTGGAATTCCAAACATCTAGCCTTTGCCTGCAGCTGGGTTTGAAGCCACTTTCTCCTGGATCTCTGACCGAGACGTGCTTATTACACAAATGCCCAAACGTGAACAGAGGGACAAGATGATGACCTTCACCCCCACATAACTGGCACCTAGGCTCAACCGTGCTCTTGCCTGGAAAATGAGGCTGGTAGGGTTATTGTGAGGACTGAGGCCTGCAGAGAAGTGAGCTCTGGGAGCAGGCGCTTCTACACAGCAGAGCTCTGGGTTTCTTACACGGACCTAAATGTTTATTGTGGGAGGAAGGAGTGAGCTTAGGGCACCGGTCCCTGCCCTGTGTGTGGGGCACAAGGCAGGACTGATTCCTGAAGGAGCCTGCAGCCCAGCTAGGCCAGTGGCACCATGAAGAGGGGACTGAACGAGGCCACTGATGCTGGGGCAGCGTTGCTTTTCCCCAGGTGCCTAAGCCCTGCCCCCTCAAACCCTAGTGCTCCTCACCTCCCTGACCCTCAACTTGGGTGCCAATCATCTTGCAGTCCCTGCCCCAGGACCTCCCCTCATTCTCGTCTCTCCCTCCAGATCCGAGGGATGGGCATGAACTCGCCAGAGCTGCTCCTGCTGGTGGAGAACTGTCCCAAGGGAGCAGAGACGCTGGTCACCCGCTGTCTGCACAGCCTCACAGACAAAGGTGCCCAGAACATCCTGCTTTCACGCTTTTCCGTCACCTGGACTAGCCCAGTTCTCCCTGCCCAAAGGCTAGAGCCCAGAGCCCCTGCCTCCCCTGGTCGTCAGGCCTTATCCTTTCCCTGCCCTTCAGCCTCAGTTTCTCCACTGGGAACTGCACTGGAGAAACCAAGAGGCCACAGATTCCTGCTCTGAAATTGAGGTGCCCCTTCCCCACACCTGCACACGCACACCCTTCCCCCTTTCTTCTCCCACCTGGTACACCCCAGCCCCATCACCTGTGCCTCCTGCCCGCAGTCCCGCCCTCCCCAGAGCTGGTGAAGCGGGTCAGAGACCTGTACCACAAGCGCCTGCCTGACGTCCGCTTCCTCATCCCCGTGCTCAATGGTCTGGAGAAGGTAGGGCACCGGGACACCCCTCTGTCCCTCAGGTGGGGCTGGGGGCAAAACACCCGGGTTCTGAAAAGCAGTAGTTGATTTAGAGACAGAGAATGTGGGATCCTATCTTAGAGCCTGCGGTCTGAAGTCTTAGAGGCTCATGCCATACAGTTAGCCAGAATTGTGAACTCTGCCTCATCCTTCTCTGTGACCTTGAGCAAGTCACTTAATCTCTCTGAGCCTCCAACTCATCTAGTGAGGAGTCCTGCTGGTGAAATGGTTAACCAGAGGTTGGGAGTTCAGACCCACCCAGCAGCTACATGGAAGAAGGACCTGGCAAACTGCTCCTATAAAAATCACATGCTAGAAACTGCCAGGAGCCACAGCAATAAACCCTTCCCCTCAGCATCATTTTCCCTGACCTGTCTTGTCCCTGACGGGCTGTAGGGCCTGTGTGAACCTTCATGTCGATATTTGTAGTTGGTGCATGGAGAGAGAGACAGACAGAGACAGACTTGGATGGGGACTAGCATGGACGTGGGCAGGTCAGGCCCACTGACTGGCCTGCCTCTGAGGAGCAGAGGGGGTGATGAGGGAGGAGCCAGCCAGGGCCATTGGAGGGTATGGCTTGTTGAGGTGGAGGCTGTATTTCACTGCTCCCCCTGCCCTTCTCCCTGTAGAAGGAGGTGATCCAAGCCCTGCCTAAACTCATCAAGCTCAACCCCATCGTGGTGAAAGAGGTCTTCAACCGCCTGCTGGGTACCCAGCACGGTAGGTGACACCCTTTGGCTCCTGGTACCAAACTCCTCAGATCTCTCCCTACCCTGGCCATGCAGCTCTCAACCTAGAAAAAGAGCCAAGTCATGTATAACTGGATCCATCACCCTATGCCCTAGATAAGAGGGAAGAGTTGAGCCTATCTAGAGTTTTACACATAACCTCATGATTTTTTATTTTTTTTGTTTGGGGTGTGTGTGGGGGTGTGTACACACACACACCATCAAATCAAATCTGACTGGTACAGTGTGTGTGTGTGTGTGTGTGTGTGTGTGTGTGTGTGTGTGTGTGTACACCATCAAATCAAATCTGACTGGTACAGGAGCAAATATCCTCTTGCTTACCTCTGGGATTGCAGTGCAGCTTCTTGCCACTAGGCCACCAGAGCTCACCCTTTTTTTTAAAAAAGAAAAAAGACAAGTGTCTGTGAGGATCAGATGACAAGAGTCCACATCCTGTTGCCATGTGCCCCAGCTCTTTCCCAGCAGGGACTGAGCCATCAAGGCCTCTGGGCTGTGGGTCACAGGTCCCCAAACCTGGGACCCAGCTTTCTCCTTAACACCCCTGTACTGTCTCCCATGCCCCATCTCACACACTGCAGGTGAAGGGAACTCTGCCCTGTCCCCCCTGAACCCTGGAGAGCTGCTGATTGCACTGCACAACATTGATACGGTCAAGTGCGACATGAAGTCTATCATCAAAGGTGAGGGGCTGTCCCCACCCTAGTCCCCTTGCCAGGTTCTGGAGCTGGTGCCTCCTGCAGCTCCCCGTTGGCTCCAGAGTGGGTACCTGCCTGTCCCCCTCTGAGCACCCCTTGCTCTTCCCCATCTGAGGCACCCCTACCACGCACTGGCATGGAATAGCCCAGGATAAATGTGGGGGACACCTTCTTTGCCCCACCCCAGCCTGAGGACTAGGCAGCTGACCCCATAGCTGAGCAGGCTGAGACCCAGCTGACAAGCAGCTTAGTCAGGAAGTGAGCCCCACCAGGTGTGCACTGGGATGTTTCCGGACTGAGATCCAGCCAGGGGAGCAGGCCTCCAAGGCGGTGGGGGTCTGCACTGCCTCACAGCACCCTTCACAGACAGCTAGCTCACTCTCAGCCAGCCTCCCTCCAGCGGCTCCCACACCTGCACCCTCACCACACGTCTCTTAAAGAAACAGACACCGGAGAGGTTAAGTGACTTGCCCAGGGTCACACAGCAGCTCCGCTGTGTAATGGAAAAAATACAATACAGGCTCCAAAGTCAGATGGACCCAAGTTGGAAGCTCAGCCCTCACTGTTCCACCCACGTGAAGCCCACAGTGTTTCAGTACTATCGCCCTGGAGCAGCCCTGCTTCCTCCGCTCCCTTCCAGGGGAGGCTACAGCCCTGGTCAGCCTCTCCCTGTGTGCAGGTGCAGTGTCTTTGACTCTTCTCTGAGGAGAGCAGGCAGAGTGGGTCTTCTGTGACTAGTTTCTTGTTCACCTGAAGTAACTGCTTCAGCTACTTGTCAGTCGTCGTCCACAGGTTTTTTTAGGGTCTGGGCTGAGGTCATACAGAGACTTCAGGTGACGTTCAAGTCCACGTTCATACTGAAGAGGAGAGATTTGGAGTTGGTGGTGCGTGGCTGGGTGAGATCTGGGAAGTGGAAGCTGGTCCATGGCGGGTCCGTTAGGTGCCCAGAGCAGTTCAGGATCCACTCTCAAGGATGAGATGCATGGGTATGCCCCCAAAGCCCTTCATGGGCCTTGCCCCTGCGTTCCTTAACCACCTGTGGTACAGAGTCAGGCCTGAGAGGTCTTTCTGTGATCACACACGTGCTCAGTAGCCAGGCCTGGAGGGTCAGCAGGTGGCACCCTTTACTCCCGTCCTTTCTCACAAGGAGCCCTGAGCAGCAGCACCCCTCTGCAGAACACTCTGCCCTCCACACCCACTGGGGGCCAGTCCCCACACCCAATTAGCCTGCACCTGTTCTGACAGCACCGAAGGACTCCTCATGGGGTAGTGGCTGGAAAACATGACTGCTAATCAAAAGGTTGGAGGTTTGAACACCCCCAGCCACTGCAGGAGAAAGATGGGGCAGTCTGCAGCCGTGAAGGTGCACTCACTGCCCTTGAGATGGAGTTGATTTGTAGCTGACCCTCCAGTGGGTTTTTGGAGGCTGCAGATGGCACAGGCCCGTGGAACCATGGCCAGAGAGGTGCTGCCTTTGGGTCACTAGTGCAGCTCCCTGTGGACCCCCTCCGTCAGAGCCCCCTCTGTGGGATTCCAGCCTGGAAGCCACGTGGGATGGTTCTTTGTCCTCTGTCCCATAGAGGTGTCAGGAGTTGGAATCCACTAAATAGCGAGTTTGGGGTGCCAGACTAAATCCTGATTGCACAAAGACCATTGCGTATGCTATGGGGTTCCCCATATCTGATGCCATATGTGGGCACCACCTCCCTTGGAGGCCTCACCCCTCTTAATGAGCTCTGTGTTACTAGACAAGCTCTGGGTGGGGCTTTCCACCTGCCGTTAAAACAGCCTTCTACTGGCCCTGCTCTCCTGCAGCTTCAAGGCCAACCCAGGAGACAGGCTTAACCCCGGACAGTAGAATGGGGGGGGGGGTCCAGAGTATTCCAGGAACGCTTAGAGAGCAAGGAATGCGGTGGCAGCCTGGTCCTGGAGCAGTTGGCCGGAAAGGGTTGCCTGGTCTAGAGAGGTCAGGCTGGAACGGGGAAAACCTTGGCCTTGAGCTCTGGAGAGTCAGGTGTGGGGGTGAATGTAAAGACTATGGTAGAAGGGCTGGGGCGCTGAGGGGCACATGCAGGAGCCACTGGCCATCTGAGGGAGCAAGTGCTTCTGGTTTCCCTGTAGGTTCTCCCACATTCCTCCATATCTGCCCCAGACCCCCAGCTCCTCACCAGTTCCCCCAGCTTCTCTCCAGCCCCCATTCCTCACAGGTAGACCCACACTGCTCCCCACTAGCCTTGTAGGCCTCCCTTCTAATTCAGTAAAGAGGTGTTCACTCACACACACACAAACAGCAGATCGTGTTTGGGGAAGAGAGTTCTGAGGCAACTTGCTCTATGTTAGCACAATGGAACGGGATATGCCTCTCTTTGACATTGGGGCCCCAGCCCCACAACCTTGCTCACCTGTCATCTTGGGCTCTGAGCCTCATTTTCTTGACCCATCTTCTTGTGAGCTACCTGCTCTCTCTGGGCACCCCACATAGCCCCAGGCCTGGTGTCCCCCACGCTCCCAGCTCGATAGTGGCAGGTCTTTCCTGTGTCTTCTGTGCCTCTCCTCACCGGAGAGGGCCTGTCACACCCCATCAGACCTGAGTGAGTCTCCCATAGTTGGCCATGTCTCCCACTCGGTCCATCTTTAGGGAGGGTGGCTCCAAAAAGAAGGGGCCAAGCTCTCGTAGTTTGGGCTTGGCCAGGGCTCCCCTCCGGGCGAACTCCAGGGCTCCCACATACCCGGCAGCTGGACCGAGGACAGGGCCGCTGTCCCCCTCCTCACAGCCACCAACCTGTGCTTCGCGGAGCGGAACGTGTACACGTCGGAGGTGCTGGCCGTGGTGATGCAGCAGCTGATGGAGCAGAGCCCCCTGCCCATGCTGCTCATGAGGACGGTCATCCAGTCCCTGACCATGTACCCCCGCCTGGGGGGCTTCGTCATGAACATCCTGTCCCGCCTCATCATGAAGCAGGTATCCACCCCCTGCCCAGCCCCCAGGTGCCCGCTGAGGCAGGCTGCTCCTCTTCCTCCTCCCCCTCCCACCTCCTTCCAGGCAGTGCCGACAGGAGAGGGCTACACCCCCAGTTCACCCGTGTAGATGCAGGTGTGGCTGCCTCCCCCGCTGCCATGGCTTACCCCCTTCCACACTGTGGGACCCCAGACGCGCCCTTAGCCCTCCCTCGGCCTGTCTGCCCCTGGGAGGACACCATGCGAGAGGGGGCAGTCCCCACCTTTTCCACGTCTTCCTGCAGCTGGATGGGGGACAGGAAGCCCTCTGGGGGGAGGCCTGGCCATGGGGTTCCTGTGCTTGTGGGGCGCAGGACCTATCTTGCCAGGGTCTCACACGTGCCCGCCCCCCCCCCCAGGTGTGGAAGTACCCCAAGGTGTGGGAGGGCTTCGTCAAGTGCTGTCAGCGCACCAAGCCCCAGAGCTTCCAGGTCATCCTGCAGCTGCCGCCCCAGCAGCTGGGCGCCGTCTTCGACAAGTGCCCAGAGCTCCGCGAGCCCCTGCTGGCGCACGTCCGCTCCTTCACCCCCCACCAGGTATCCTGGGGTGCCAGCCAGTGGGGGGCGGCCCGCGGGGGATCCCACACCTCCCCAGCCTTCACCTCCTGTTTCTGCTCCAGCAAGCGCACATCCCCAACTCCATCATGGCCATCCTGGAGGCCAGCGGCAAGCAGGAGCCCGAGGCCAAGGAGGTGCCCCCGGGGCCCCTGGAAGAGGTGAGGGGCCTGCAGCCCGAGAGGACAGCCCCCAGCCCCACCCGCTTCCCTCCGCAGAGGGGCTGCCTGGAGGACGGGGACTGGGGACAAGCCCCTTTCCCGCCCACCCCCACCGGTCAGTGCTGCCACTCACACCCGCAGGATGACCTGGAGCCCCTGGCCCTGGCCCCACCCCCGGCCCCCCGGCCCCCTCAGGACCTCATTGGCCTGCGGCTGGCCCAGGAGAAGGCCCTCAAGAGGCAGCTGGAGGAGGAACAGAAGCTGAAGCCGGGGGGCGCAGGGGTCTCCTCCTCGGCCTCCGCCAGGCCCGGCCCGCCCCCGCCCGAGGAAACCATGGATTTCCGGGAGGAGGGTCCGGAGGGCGAGACCCCGTCCATCTTCATCAGCATGGACGACGACTCGGGGCTGACAGAGGCTGCGCTCCTGGACTCGAGCCTCGAGGGTCCCCTCCCCAAGGTAGGGACAGCCCCCGTCCAGGTGCAGGTGCAGGTGCGAGCCAGGGCCCCGTGAGGGCTGACCCTGGACGGGGGTGGAAACTGGACAGTGGGACCCCGCTGCCACTGACCGGCCCCCCTCTGTCACCAGGAGGCGCCGGCAGTGGCCGGGCTGACCTCCAAGGAGGAGCGGAGCCCCCAGACCCTCGCGCCTGCGGGAGAGGACGCCAGGAAGACCCCCAGCCCGGCCGCCGAGGAGGCTGGGGAGCCCGAGACCAAGGGGAACAGCTGATGGGCTGGGAGGGCGGGCGAGCGGGCGCGCATTTGCCGCGACAGAAATAAAAAGATTCTCGGAACGGATGAGCTTTCAGTGTCTTCCCTCCGCGGACCAGGCCCCCACCCCCGGGGGCTCGCGGCCTCCGAGCCCCCCCCCCCCGTGTGCTGCGCCTGCGCCCTCCCCTGCCTCCCCTGGTAACGGCCCGCCCCCTCCCCAGAAACTGACAGCGCTGGCTTAGCAACTGCCGGGCATTATTGGCCGGCGAGTGCTCTGGCCGCCTCTGCGTGCCCTTTGCAGCCATGGGGGACAAGCCGCCCTACCCTGAGCGCCCTGCAGCCCCAGAGCCGCCTGCGGGCCTGGAGGATTCCCCAGACGCAGATCAGCACCCTGACCAAGGCTTCCTTTACCCCCAGCCTGCGGGCCTGGAGGAACAGCTGCAGATGCCCTTTAGCCCCCAGCAGGAGCTCTGGACCAGTCACCCCAACTTCACACAGATGACCCAGGCCTTCCAGGCCTCCGAAACCCAGCGGGATGGTGTGGGGTACCCCATCCAGGGCGTCCTGCAGCCCCAGGGGTACCAGCCCTATCCCTATATGGATGGAGGCGGAGCCAGGAGCCAAGGCATCCTGCTGCAGCACCTGGAACAGGATCCCAGCCACCTCTTCCAGCGCCTGGACACCGCTTACCAGGACCTGCGCCCTGACCTCCTGGACCCGTTCTACCCCCGAGAGGACCTGCCGCTGGAGAGCCCCCAGCATGGGCCCTACATGAGGGACGACCCCACGCTTCACTACTCCTCCTCTGACCTGGGCTTCATCTATAACCTGGAGGTGCCGGAGCCCGAGCCTCGGGAGCTGGCAGTGCAGAACGCCAAGGCCTACCTGCTGCAGACCAGCGTCAAATGCGACCTCAGCCTGTGAGGAGGGCAGGGAGGGAGCCCCCTGCCAGGGCCTCGCCCCAGGGTCGGGGTCTCATCGGTCAGATCACCCCTTAGAGCAAGTGACTGCCCTGGAGCCATCTTAGATGAGGAATCAGGGGCCTGAAACAGGCAGACCGCGGGATACAGATAAGATACATTCCTGAACATGAGATTTGTAGGTGATCGAAAAACGGGTGCTGGCAGTTATTTGACCTGGGAGCCTTGGTGATGATTAGGCTGCTAACCTAAAGGTTACCAGTTCGAATCCACCAGCTGCACCGAGGGAGCTGTACCATCCTGTTAAGATCAATAGCCTCAGAAATCTGATGGCAGGTCACCAAGAGCTGGAATCACCTCAATGGCAGTGGGCTTTCAGCTCGTGCAAGAAGGGGCTCAAAAACCTTTTTAATTCTTTACAAGTTGCACATGTAGCAAATGGAGGTGGATGTGATGAATTTGCTTCAAGTAGAGGTTGGTTCCATTATTCCAAAATAACCAAACATTTCCCTCACATTAAGGGACAAGTTCATAACCGGACTATTCCTAGCCTGGGAACTTAACTAGCCAGGTTAATCGAACCAGCCAAACACACACTGCTCCAACTCGCAGCTCCCTGGCTTTCCAAGGAGTACTGAGGGGAGGAGACTAGCCAGCTTTCTGCAGTACTGATCGCACCAGACTAACAAATGGTTAGCATTCAGGGACCACATACGTGCCAAGCACGTCACCACTGATATTAGTCCTTTTCCCAAGACTCATCACCACATTATCTAGCCATGTTTTACAAGGAAACTTGAGACTGCCTGCTTATCCAAAATCCCTCAGGATGTGGCTGCTTTAGGATTCTAGGACAAGCGAGCTGGCTCTCGAAACCATGTTCTTATCCACTGAGCCCCCTGCCTGGTGAAGGAGCTGGCCGAAGTACTTAGCTGCAGCCATAACACACCTCTTAGGCCCATCACAGCCCCATAAAACTCACCAGTTAGTGAAGAACGTGAATAAACAAAAGAAGGTGAAAAATGAACTAGGGTCAGGGAGATAGGACGTGCCTGTTAAATGAGGAGGTGAGAGAAGGCTTCTGGGGTGACAGGGGACACCTGGAGGGAGGGGAACTCAGGTATGAGGCATTGCAAGTGCAAAGACTGAGGATTATGGCTTTTGAGGAACACTGAGGAGGCCAGAGTGGCTGGAACCAAGAAATCAAGTGGGAACAGGAAGAGATGAGGTTAACGAGTCTTACTGAACTAACCCATCTCTCCTCTGCTTAAAACTTTCTATGGCTCCCCAGTGCCTTCAGGAGAAACACAAGTTGCTCACCAATCTTCAGGGACCCTGCTCTTCTCTAAACTTCATCTCTAGTCTACACTTCCTGGAGTCCAGTTAAAATGAACCTCTTGCTGTTCTCAATCCTCAGGAAGATCCCTCCTCAAAACTCCCAGCTGACAAGGTCTGCCTGTCCACACAGCAGAGAGTTATACAGATATGCCTTGGAATCACACCAAATGGTTTCAAATCCAAACTGCCACTACTGTGTGACCTTATGACTTAACAGGGACCGTGACTGTTTCCTGGGCATATGGTTGTAGTAAGAATTCAGCATTGCTCTCAAGGACCCAACATGGCACCAGGCTCAGTGGATGGAAACCACTGTGGTACAATTTATACTCTAGCCTTCTCCTATAATCCCTAACACCAGTTCAGCTCACTGTTCCCTCATCATGCCAGACACCTCCTATCTCAAAGCCTTTGCACATTCCCAATCATTCAAATCTGCAAACCATGACAATTTTTGTCTTTTCCTGTTTTTTGTTTTCTTTTTCATGTCATATTACATTGGCTGAACACTCCAATACTGTGTTCAGTAGAACTGGTGAAAGTGGGAATCTTCATTTCCAATCTCACAGGACAAAGTATTCACTCCTTCCCATGGTGAATTGGCATGTAGTGTAAATGATTTAGGACTTCCCTTTATGATGTTGCTGTCATGTGTCCGTGAGTCACAACTCATAACAACCCTATGTACAACAACTCAAAAACCTGCTCTATCCTGTGCCAACTTGACTGTCTTCTGACACACCTATCCTCATAACCCCAGTCAATCCATCTCATCAATGGTCTCTGTTTCTCTGTCCCTCCACCCTTCCAAGCATAATGTCTCCAAAGATCAGTCCCTCCTTGCAACATTTCCAAAGTATGTCAGATAAAGCTTCAGAATCCTTGCCTCCAAGAGGCAGCCTGGTTTCACCCTCTCCAGGATGAACCTGTTTGTTCTCTTATCAGTCCATGGTATATTTAACACTCTTCTCCAGCAACACAGCTTAAAGAAATCCATTCTCTTTCTAGCATCCCTAGTTACCATCCATCTCTCTGATGGGTAGCAAGCAATTGTGAAGACTATGGCCTGGCTCGGGCACACCTTAGTCTCCAGACTGACATCATTGCTCTTCAGTACTCTGGAAATGTTTTCTCTTTATGAGTGCAATAATTCCCCCTTCATGGAGTGCTGATGGTGCAGTATGTAATGTGTCAGGCTGCCAACTGAAAGATTGGCAATTTGACTCCACCAGCTCCTCCCATAAAGATTTCCAGCCTCAGAAACTTGGCAGGTGGGAGGGTTACTATGAGTCAAAACCAACTCAACAGCAGTGGGTGTTCTGCTTTGTCTTTTCATTCCAACCTAAGGAACCCCTGGTGGGTTGCTATGGAAAATCAGCAGTCTGACTCTGTAATCTGCTCTGTAGCAGAAAGATGAGGCTGTCTCTTCATAAATAAGATTTACAGCCTTGGAAACTCTATGGTCAGGTCAGCTCTGCCCCACTGGGTCAAAACCTAACTTGACAGCTCAAACCAAAACACTCATTGATTGAGTGTTGAGTTGGTCCAACTTACAGTAATCCTCCCTGGGGTCTCCAAAGCAGTGGCCGAGCAATCACAGGCGGCCCCGGGAGGTGCAAAAGCTTAAGCACTTGAGTATTAGCCAAAAAGTTAGTTTGAGCCCAGAGGTGCATCAGGAGACAGCCCTGGTGTTGTGTCTGAAAAGTCACAGAATTGAAAACACTAGATGAGGGAGTTCTGATGGCCAAGTGGCAAGAAGCTGCACTGCAATCCCAGAGGTGCGCAGTTCAAATCCACCAGGGGCAATCTCCTCCTGTACCAGTCAGATCCGATTTGATAGTACACACACAAAATATAAATTATTTTTTTTAAAAAAGACTCTTTAAAAAAAAAAACAAAACCCTAGATGGAGAAATGAATCCAAAGGAAAAATCACAAAAGCCACTCCCTGACATGTTAGGTGACCATCAGATAAATTTTCCACCCAAAGTGACCCACGTGACAAAGCAGAACTACCACATACTATTGTCTAGGCTGCTGTCTTTGCAGGAACAAATGGCCAGGTCTTTCGCTCATGGAGTCCTTAGGTGGGTTCAAACCACCAACCTTTAGGTCAACAGCCAAACTCTGTAACTGTTTAGCAACCAGGGCTCCTTCTTGACAAACAGTATTTTGCATATTTGAAGACTATCCAGGCTCCTCCAAGAGCCCTTGGTGACCTCAAAAGATCGGCAGGTGTATTCCATCAGTGCTGCATGGGAGAAAGACATACCATTGTCCTCCCACAAAGATGTACAGCCTTGGAAACCCCGTGGGGTTCTGCTCTGTCCTACAGGGTCACTGAGAGCCGGAATAAACTCAAGGGAAGTGGATTTGGTTGGGTTTGTAACCATCCAGGTTCAGCTAGAAATGCAGCAAACAGGGCGATGTTAGGAGCCAGCAGGTTGACTCACAGAGACCCTGCAGGCAGCAGAGCTAGCCCAGCCCGATCCTGGGCAGCCTCACAACCTGCTGAGGGTCCTTCCTCTTTTCCTCTGCATGACTGACTGACTGGTGACTTGGAACCAACTCATAGCTGTACCCTCTACTGGTTTCCCAAGGTCATAACTGGCTCGAGAGGAGAGGATTGCCCATCTTTCTAACTCAGAGCTGCTGGTGGATTTGAACCACTGGAGAGGTGCGGGCTTTGGCTTAGTAGTGCAGCTCCCTATGGATTACGCCACCAGAGAGGCTACAAACTGCTTACCACGTAGAGAGCTAGAACTGGGTTGGGAACCAGTATCCACTAATAAGTATAAGAAAGAATTAGCTTTCTCCAAGTTTCCATTTTAGGGTAGTCACTGCTGGGAATCCTGATGCGTGAGGTGTAAGGTTAGGAGTTTGAGTCCACCAGATGCTCCTTGAAAGAGCAAGTGTCCTATAAAAATTTACAGCCTCTGGCCTCTCTTCCATATATCCTTTCTAGGAGAGAGGGCAAATCCTTTGGGATGTAGCTTTCTACAAAATCTTTCTTTACCTTTTATTTTTAAAAAAACTTTAACGCCTCCAACACCTGACAGAGGGCTACTATGAAGCAGAATTGACTTAGTAGCAGTGGAACTGGCTTAGTTTTATAGACTTGTTAGGAAGTGGCACAATGTTTAAAGTCACCAAAAAATTAAAGGTTTAAACCTACTAGCTGGTCTATGGGAGAAAGATAGGACAATTGGCTCTTGTAAAAAAAATTCTTGGCGAGCTCTGGTGGCCTAGTGGCAAGAAGCTACACTGCAATTCAAGAGGTGCATGGTTCGAATTCACCAGATGCTCTGCTGGAGAAGGAGGGGCAATCTCCTCCTGTACCAGTCAGATCTGATTTGATGGTACACACACAAAATATAATAAATTAAAAAAAATTTTAAATTGTTATATACCACTGAGTCAGAAACATCTCATAGCTGACCCTCCAGAAGGTTTTCAGAGGCAGTAAATCACACAGGAGATTGCCCGTCTTTCTCCCACAGAGCAGTTAATGGATTGAAAAATAGTGCCCTTTGAGTTGGAAGCACAGCCCTTACCATGAGACGCCCAGATCTCCCCTTTCCTAAAACATTACAGCTCCACTGTCTGATGGGGTCATTCAAACGTAACACAGTGACATCAAGTTGGAACCACCTCATTGCTGGTCTTCTGTTACATTCCTGAGGCTGTATATAACAGGAGGATTGTCCATCTTTCTCTCACTGAACCACTGGTGGGTCTGAACTGCCAGAGAAGTGTAACCTTCCAGTTAGCAGCGCAGCTAGAACCCCTCCCAGGGTCACTAAGACTGGGATTGACTCCCCGGCAGTGGGTTTGGTGGGGGGTTGCTGTTTCCATTGGAATGTTAGCTCCACGGGGCCCTTGTCTTTTCTCCCTGCTTGGACTGGGTGAGTTTAGAGTGGATTACACAGGCCCAGGTATGTAGCAGTAAAGCCCGCTGAGCTGGGTGGGTCATTTCTTCCCCCTGTGAAGGTATGAGCACTTGGTGAACCTACTGACCAAGATCTTGAACCAGCGACCCGAAGACCCTCTGACCATCCTGGAACCACTGAACCGCACCACACAGTGGGAGTGGTTTCACCCCAAGCTGGACACACTGCGAGATGACCCTGAGATGCTGGCTACATATGAGATGGCGGAGAAGCAGAAGGCACTGTTCATCCGTAGCAGTGGCGGTGGTGAGGGTGAACAGGAGATGGAAGAGGAGGTGGTGAGTGGGGCCGGGTGGGGGGGGGTGTCCCACGGTGGGACGGGCACTGCCCTGGATCAAAGGAATAGCCAGAGCTGAGGCTTGGGAACACTGGGCTGGGGTTGATTTTTATTCAGTTTATATTGAGTTGAACTGGGTTAGTTAAGACTGGATAGAGTGGAGTCAGGTTGAGTTGAACTCAGTTAAGATCAGATTGAGTTGAGTCAGGTTGAGTTGAATTGAGTTAGGCTAACCTGAGTTGAACTGGATTGAGTTCCTCATCTGAGGCCTATAGGTGAAGGAATCATGAGCAGAAATGACAACAATTTAATTGGGGGGGGTGTTCCTAGAGAGGGGCCAAGAGCCAGGCCAAAAAAAGCCTTGAATGCCACCCTGAGGGCACTGGGTACCATGGTAGAGTAGAGGTGGAGGCTTCTCTCTCCCATCATAGTTCCCCTTCCTCCAGAAAAAAGACTGTTCTGTACAGCTTTTCTGTGAAACCCACTGCCTCCCAGAATCTTACAACACTAAACCAATTGCTCCCTTCTCCAGCCCAAGTGTCTCTGTTTATAAACATGGCTTTATCAGTCCATGGCCCCATCTGCCTCTTCCCAGCCTCAAAATACAATGTCCATAATTCTGCAGTTCTGGAGTTGATCAAATGTTGAAAATTTGGCGAAGCACTTTTTATTTATTCAATGAAACTTTATGGAGGGTTCATAATTGGGAGTTCTGGTAGCCTAGTGGCAAGAAGCCATGCTGCAATCCCAAAGGCACTCAGTTCAAGTCCATCAGCCAGGTGCTCCATAGGAGAGAAATGGGAAGTCTCCTCCCATGCAATTAACTGCCTCTGAAAACCCACTGGAATGGGTCGGTTCCAAATTAATGGCACACATCAACTGTTCGTAATAACACTACTGACATTTAATAGACCTCTGTATGCTCTCATTTCACCCCTAAAATAATCTTATGGAAGCCTAAAACTCAAACTCACTGCTATGTTTAGTGGATCCCAACTCAGCCACACTGCAGGACAGAGAAGAACTGTCACATGTTGTTGTTGGTGTTGTAGTTATGTGCTGTCGAGTTGACTATGACTCACAGATCTAGGCAGGACAGAGAAGATTGTCCTATGGGGTTTACAAAGCTGTAAATCTTTGCGGAAGCAGCAGACTATCTCATCTTTCCCCTCCATAATTATCTGATATAGGTGAACTACCAAACCTTTCTGTTAAGGAGGCCAATGCTTAACCCACTGTGCCACTGGGAATCATAATCTTTTTTATAGATTTATATTATATAATATATATTTATAATATTATATTA
>NW_006400065.1:1867829-1879991 GCF_000299155.1 Elephantulus edwardii | reverse complement strand
ATAACTTTTTTAATTTTTGTGCGTGTACCACCAAATTGGATCTGACTTGTACAGGGGGAGACTGCCCCTCCTTCTCCAGCAGAGCATCTGATGGATTCGAACCACATACGTCTGGGATTGCAGTTTAGCTTTTTGCCACTAGGCCACCAGAGCCCCCTTGGGAATCATAATCTTATGAGGCAAGTGCGGTACTTTGCCCTTTTTATGGAGAAAGGAACTGAGACTCAGAGGGCACGGAGCCAGGAAGCAAGGGAGACAGGCCTAGAGTGCCAAACCACGGCCTTGCTGTCAATTCTGACTCCTGGTGACCCTATGTACAGAGAACAGCTCCATTTGTTTTCCTGACTGTAGTCTTCATGAAACCAGATGGCCAGTGTCACTGGGTATCATTCACCCACCAAGGCTTAGGTTAGTGATGGAGTTCAAACTGTTTATGCCACTCACGGACTTTGTTGTTGTTGTTTGATGCCGTCGAGTCGAAGACGACTCATAGCGACCCTATGAACGAACGGCCTGAGCACTGTTCATACATAGAGTTTCCAGAGGCAAGCCATTTCGGAAGTGGATGCCGCTCCTGCTTCCAGGCTTGATTTAGTCGGGAAGCTCCAGCCAACACTGTCCACCATGGGTACCCATTACCACGATTGGCACATCACTGTCACAGTCTTCAGCATCACAGCAACCACGAGTTACCTCTGTACAGCAACACACAGACCAGTGCTATACCACCTAGAAGAATGTTTGACAGGAAAACAATTTGAACCTGGCCGAGGGCCACAGATGAAAATCACCCACATTCAGCTTGGTAGCATAGCTTCCTTTCCACTAGGCCAACACAGCTCTCTCTTTGTAGTCGTCATTGTTATTGTTGTTTGATGTTCATGGACTTTAGTGTTGGTTAAAATGCTCTGAGCAGCAGATGTGAAGTGACCTCATGCAGCCGGGTGTCCACCGGCAGAGAATCCAGAGTTGGACAGCATCTCTGTGGGGTCTCAAAGAATCCTCGGCCCTTTCTCCCCTTTGCTCTTCCCACTTCATCTTGATGATTTTTGGTCCTTGAGGTTATCGTTTCATAATGAAAAAATGGCTGCTGCCGCACCAGCCATCAAGGCCTAACTTCCCTCGGGGAATTCCCTTACATCTCACTGGCCAGAGTGGTTCTGTGGCCACCACTTGAGTAGGTGGCTGGGTTCCATGATACTAATATATGTGAACTACCAACCTTTCTGTTGGTAGTTTCTCTAAACTCTGTAGACGAGTCAGTTTAAGAGAGCTGGGCGTCAGCCTCCTCTCTGCGTCCCTCTCATCCCACCTGCTGCAGATGGATGCGCCTGTGCCCAACATCATGGAGACGGCCTTCTACTTCGAGCAGGCAGGCATCGGCCTGGGCTCGGATGAGAGTTTCCGCATCTTCCTGGCCTTCAAGCAGCTGGTGGAGCAGCAGCCCATCCTCACCTGCCGCTTCTGGGGCAAGATCCTGGGCCTCAAGCGCAGCTACCTGGTGGCCGAGGTGGAATTCCGGGAAGGCGAGGAGGAGGGCGAGGAAGAGGAGGAGGCAGAGGAGCCAACGGAGGGCGGCGACCTCCTGGAGGCGCACGAGGAGGAGGACGAGGAGGATGAGGAGAAGGCGGTGGACAAGGTCCCCAAACCTACGTGGAAGCCGCCACCCACGGTCCCCAAGGAGGAGAGCCGCTCGGGCGCCAACAAGTACCTGTACTTCGTGTGCAACGAGCCGGGCCTGCCGTGGACGCGCCTGCCGCACGTGACGCCGGCACAGATCGTGCACGCGCGCAAGATCCGGAAGTTCTTCACCGGCTACCTGGACGCGCCGGTGGTCAGCTACCCGCCCTTCCCGGGCAACGAGGCCAACTACCTGCGCGCACAGATCGCCCGCATCTCGGCCACCACGCACATCAGCCCGCTGGGCTTCTACCAGTTTGGAGAGGAAGAGGGCGACGAGGAGGAGGAGGGCGGCGCGGGGCGCGAGTCGTTCGAGGAAAACCCGGACTTCGAGGGCATCCCCGTGGGCGAGCTGGTGGACTCCATGGCCAACTGGGTGCACCACACCCAGCACATCCTGCGACAGGTGAGCGAGCCCGCCCGTGCGCGCGCCTCCCCGTCCTAACCCAGGGGCCTTCTTCAAAGGAATTCCCAGGGAGGCTTTGCAAATAGGGAGCTCTGGTGGCTTAGTGGTGAGGAGTCGCACTGTCACCCCAAAGGCAGGAGGTTCAATCCACCAGATGCTCCGAGGTAGAAAGAGGTTAATCTCCTCCTGTACGATTTGCTGCCTCTGAAAATCTGGAGGGTCAACTATGAATCGATTCCGAATCCACATTACCACAGTACCCGACAGCTGGCCCCCAAATGGGGAAGGCGTTATGGTGCTAACTCAGAGGCGGGCAGTCTCTTCCCATGTGATTTACAGCCTCTGAAAACCCGCTACAGTGTCCGCTTTGAGTCAGTTCTGACTGAAATAGTGAAGGCGCTCTGGCGCCACAGCCGGTAAAGCATCAGTCGACTGACTCACAGATCAGCAGTTTGAATCCACCAGCAGGCCTGTGGGGGAAAGCTAGGCAGTTTCCTCTTGTAAAGAGTTAGGGCCTTGGAAAGCGGATGGGTCGTGAGCATATTAAGGAGTGAGTCCTGGTGGTGCAGTTTTGTGTTTTTTTTTTTAATAGAACAAATTTATGAATTTATTAAACATGAACTATTTTTTATTTAGCTTTCTGACTTTGTGCTTGTGCCTTCAGTACTTTCACAACAATTTTCTGCTCCTCAATAAGGAAAGCACGCTTGATCCTGTCACGGACACACTTAGCACACATGGAGCCACCATAAGCTCTGCTGACATGCTTTTTTGTTTTTGACAACCTCATGAGGACTTCAGGTCTCACAGCTTGGACCCCTCTTAGTCGGCCCGGGCACACACCACATGCAGATTTTGGTGCCTTTCCAACCTTCTTGGTATAAAGGTAAACAATTCTGTTACCAGGGGTTCGGGACAGCCTAGTTTTGTTAGAGGCTGTGTTGTAGGACAGCCTACGACGGTAGGTCAGACGCTGGACCATTTTGAATGCCTCTACACAGTGTCTCCGGAAGAGCGATGGTGCAGTTTTTAAAGCACAAGGCTGCCAACCAGAGGTCAGCAGGTCCAACCGACCAGTTGCTTGTGTAGAGAAAGGTGGCAGTCAGCCTCCATGAAGATTAGGCAAAATCAGACCCACTGCCCTCTGGCCCGTTCTAGCTCACCTTGGTGTATCCAGGTGGTCTGAATAATTGAACATTGGACTTGTTGTTGTTATGTGCCACCGAGTCGCTTGCGACTCATAGCGGCCCTATGTACAAGAGCTCTAAATGCTGTTCTATCCTGTGCCAACCTAGCCATCTCAAACACACTTATTCCCACCGCTCCAGTCACAGAATCGATCCATCTCACCAAAGGTCTTCCTCTCCTGTGCCGTCCCTCCACTCTGCCAAACATGATGTCCCTCTCCAAGGACCAGTCCCACCTTGCAACATGCCCAAAATATGTCAGACGAAGCTTCAGAACCCTTGACTCCAGGGAACACTCTGGCTTCACCCTCTCCAAGACAAACCTGTTTGTTCTCCTAGCAGTCCATGGTATATTTAGCACTCTTCTCCAGCACCACAGCTCAAAGACATCAATCCTCTTTCTATCAACCCTATTCACTGTCCAACTCTCTGATGCATAGCACATAATTGCGAAGACTATAGCCCGGATCAGGCACACCTTAGTCTCCAGCCTGACATCGTTGCTCTTCAGTACTCTTGAGAGGTCCCTCACAGCCGACTTTCCCAATGCAATTCGTCTCCTGATTTCCTGGCTGCTGTTACCAAGAGTGTTGACTGTGGAGCCAACTTAATTAAAACTGTTAAGTATCTCAATCTCTTCACCATCCATGCTGATGCGTCCAGTTGGCCCAGTGGAACATTGGACTACCAATCAAATATTGGCACTTCAAACTCACCCAGAGATGCCTTGGAAAAAAAGCCTGGTGACCTGCTTCTGAAAGATCCCAGCCTGGACAACCCTGTTCTTTGCATACACATGGTTGCATAGATTGGAAAGTAGCTTGCAGCAAAAAAACCCCATTCTCCACTAAATGAGACCTTCACTAAACAGGTACTAATTAGCAATCACCATCTTTGCCTAAGGGCCGGTCCTGGGACGAAAAGGCATCATGGAGGAAGGGAAGTGGAGGGTTAGAGAAAGAGAGGAAGATTTTTAGCTATAGGGATTGACTCAGTGACTGCAGCAGTGGGCGTGAAGATGGCGAGGGATAGGGCAGGGCGTAGATCCGTTTTTCATAGTAATGCTATGACTCGATGGTACCTAAAACAATAGATGACACTCCCCTGCTAGAGAGCCTTTTAAGGCAGGTGAGGGTTTTTTTTTAAATTTAATTTTATTAATTTTAATGAACATTTACAGAGATTTTGGATTATCATTCATTCATTATTGCACTTTTTTCTTTACCTCCCCCACCCCCAGTTTGCTCCTCTCTTTGAAAAGCAAAAGATAACCTTCTTCGTTGGTTTTTAAAAGTCTAGAAACATAGGGACCTAGAAGAATGTTTAACCAAAAACAATTAAAGGCAGGCCTGAGGGCGACTCATAGCGACCCTATGAACGTAAGTCCTGGACACCTCCTGTATAACTTTCGTCCTTTCTCCAGGTTCATAGGGTTTCCAGAGGCAGGCTATTGTGGCAAGCTATTCTTCTAGGTCGTGTAACCCTGGTGTGTACACATGCTGTACAGAGGTAACTCGTGGTTGCTGTGAAGCTGAACACTGCGACACTGATGAGTCAAATGTGAGAATGGTTACCCATGGTTGACAGTGTTTGGTGAAGCTCCCCGATTAAAAGAAGCTTGGAAGCAGGAGTGGCATCCACTTCCACAACAGCTTGTGTCCAGACTTTTGTTCATAGGGTCACTATGAGTTGCCTGCGACTCAATGGCAACTTAACAACAACAGAAATATATAGGGAGCTCTGGTGGCCTAGTGGCAAGAAGCTGCACTGCAATCCCGAAGCTGGTTCAAATCAGGTGCAAGGAGGAGCAATCTTCGAAAGAGGTGCAATCTCCTCCTATGCCGATCTGACCTGCTGGTACACAAGAGTATAGATATTTGGGGGAGCTCTGGTGGCCTAGTGGCAAGAAGCTGCACTGCAATCCCAGAGGAACATGGTTCGAATCCACCAGACGCTCTGCCGGACAAGGAGGCGCAATATCCTCCTGTACCAGTCAGATCTGATTTGACGGTACACTCACACAAAATAAAAAAAATTTAAAAAAAAAAAAAAGAGTATAGCTATTTTACTATCTTAAAAAGATGACGGAGCCCAGTGGCCTTCCAGGGAAGCTGACTGCCACTGACTGCCGCCCTTCACTCAGCAGCTCCCTGCCTCACCAGTGCGCTCTCCACGTTCCATCACACACGTAAAGCCTAAAGCCTGAAGCTGCAGCCACAGCAGCATCCAAGCACTGTGTGGTTTCTACAGAAAAAGAACCTCTCATTAGCTCAGCTGAGAGCTGCTGCCAAATACACTGTGAAAACAGAAGACACTACTTTTGTTTTCAGAACTTTGTGGATTATGGATAAGATCTGCATTTCCTGGGTGCCTGGCATATACCCAAGCTTGGCTTTGTCCGTTTCCTCATCCTTGGCCGTGCTTCCTTGCGCACACTTGTTAACTCAATTAGCACTGTCTTGACCCTGCGATGTCATGTTGGAGATAGCTCAGGTTTCATTCCCGTTTCTTTTTCCTTTTTTTAAGAATGTCTTTATTTTCTTATTAATTTTAATGAAAGTTTACAGAGACTTTGAATTTCCATTCCTTCATTGTTGCCCTTTTCTCCCTGTCCACCTTCCCCCCTCATTCCCATTTGATTGATTGTATGGGCTGTTTGGGGGGGTTTTGTTTGATTATTTGATTACTTGGCAGTTTTTTCCTTTCTTTTTGAAATTGTGATTTGAGAACATTTAGAGAGTAAAATTGGTTTTCTGTTCAGTTGTTGATGTACATTTGGTTTTGTGACATTTCTTGCAGTTCCCACACTATATTCCCACTCTTCCCACTTCCTCCCTGTGACTCTCATTTCCATTCATCCTTCTGTCCTCTCCTTTCCTGCCTGAGAATGCTGCCTTTTTTTGTTTTTAAATGTGATTGGTTATTCTGAGCAAGGAAGGCCTCTGTGGGGTTACTGTTCACCTCCTAGGCCTGTTTATTGTTACCAAGTTAAATCACAGGAGTCAGTTTATGTCCAAGCTTGAAGCATGACTAACAGCTGCAATCTTGAATCCATTTCACTGTTGATGAAACTGGAGTCGTTACATTCTCAGCACTTACAATCATCACCCTTTGTCCCTTTGCTTTCTCCTGTGACTCACCAACATCCCACAGAGGTGCTGTGACATCCCCAGGGCACGGAGAAGCCAACCAGCACTCACATGGACTGCCAAATGTCAGCTCCACAAGAGCAGAGATTTGGGGGTGTCTGTTTCCTCCACGATGTATACCAGCATCTGGGGTAGTTCCTGCCCATACTAAAACCCAAAGCCACTGTCTTTGGATTGATCCCAGCTCATAGAGACCCTCCGTAGGGGATCTGAGGCTGTAAATCTTTGCAGGAGGAGACCACCTCCTCTTTCTCACATAGAGCAGATGGTAGATTTGAACTGCCAACCTTTCAGGTAGCAGTGCAATGTGTAAGGCAGCGTGCCACCAGACTTCCTTTTGCCTTTAGTCGGTGCTCGTGGATGATTTGACAAAAGAATCATTAAATGAATGGATGCATAACTGGGAGAAGCCACTTTCTCGAGGTCATGTGGCCACCAGAAGGCAGGAACTCCCACACTCCCGGCTCTTGTCATCATATGAAGGGGCTCTCAGTTCCCCTCTCTCCCTGCCCACTCCCTGTGTGACTGAACTTGTTGCTCCCGCCCACCCCTGCTCCCACAATGACAGGACCAGTGCCCCTGGATCCTGCCTGGCCCTCCACCTGCCCCCCACCCCGGGTCCAGGCTGGGCTGTGTCCCCAGTGAGATGCCTGTGACCATCTCCCTCCCTCCAGGGCCGATGCACCTGGGTGAATCCTCTGCAGAAGACAGAGGAAGAGGAGGAACTGGGGGAAGAGGAAGAAAAGGCGGATGAGGGGATGGAGGAGATGGAGCAGGAGGTTGGTCCCCCACTCCTGACACCACTCTCAGAAGATGCAGGTAACCATCATCCTCACTCTGCACCCCGTCATCCTGCATACCTCTGACAGGGTGGGGGCTCATGGGTTTGCACGATAGTCTGGGGTCAGCTGGTTTCATCTGATCTTCTGGGCCTCAGTGTCCCCAGCAGGTCGTTTAGATGTGAGTCCTTAATTAATATCAAACATTTAGTTTCTGTTAGTCCCTGGAAGCTCTGGTGGCCTAGTGGGTAAAAAGTTGCACTGCCAACTCAAAGGCAAGCAATTCAAATCTACCACCTGCTCTAAGGGAGAAAAATGGGCAGTCTCCTCCCGAGTGATTTACAGCCTCAGAAAACCCACTGCAGGGTCGGCTGTGAGTTCATTCCCACTCAGTGGCACAACATCAAAGGCCCTTTATTAAATGACGTTCACTCGTTCATTCTTCCACCGAGCCAGCCACCCATCCACCCGAAAGATAGTGCTTGGTGTTCCCTTTTCCAAAACTTCTGAGGCCTCCACTGTTTCCTCATCTGTAAAATGGGTATCATGTCAGTGCCTCCCTCACACGGGCGTGGTGAGCAGTGTCTGGCACATGGCAACACTGTAGACGTAGTATGTCACCTTATAAGGCTCCACAAGGGCCAGGGTGGAGGGAGTTGTGGTTCAGAAGGGCCCCCAGAGCAGACGGCCCTCGACATGGACTGTAAGTGAAGGGACAGGGGTTTCCTGTGGGTGGGGCTTCAGGCATCTGAAGGAGAGCTGGAGGAGCTGGTTTTGAACTCAGAATTCTGAGAGCCTGGCAGCTGCCTGTGGCCCAAGTGTGTGGTGAATGTACGAGTAAGAAATACGACCGCCTCCTTTTGGGGGGGTCACACTGGGTGCCAGGCATGACGGCCAGCCCAGAACCAAACTCCCTGCCATTGAGGTGATTGAGAACCATGGCCACTGTCCATCGGGTTCCTGAGCCTGTCAGTCTTAAACAGGAGACTTCCCATCTTTCTCCCAGCTGCTGGTGGGTTCAGGGAGCCAGTCTTTCTGTTAACAGCCTCACACTTCTCCTCTTGTGCCACCAGCCACTGTGGCAAGTACATGTCATCAGCAGGCCTCGTGTTCACCCTGCAAAAAGTAGGCTGCACCCATTTCACAGGTACACCCACTGAGGCTCAGCCGGGGGAGGATGCCAGAGCACATAAGCTAGTGCTCTAAGCTGAGAACGAACTTTCGCTCTTTCTCTTCACCTCCTTCTGTGGACCTAGGGGAGGCAGGCCCAGAAGGGTTTCCGACCCCTTGGCTTTATTGCCCTTCTGCCCGCAGAAATCATGCACCTTTCGCCCTGGACTGCTCACCTGTCCTGCAGTTTCTCCTCGCAGTACTCGCTGGCCGTGGTGCGCTCCAATCTCTGGCCCGGGGCTTATACCTACGCCATTGGCAGGTACGCACTGCTCAGACCCTTCCAGCTGGGGAAGCCCCTTCAAAGACCTTCAAGAGGGAGGGAGGGAGGGCAGTCCACCAGGATAGGCAGGGATTAGGAGGACCCCTTTCAGGAATCCCCCCTGGGCTGACACCCTCATTCAGTCCCCAAAGCCCACTGTCATCACGATGAACAGATCTGGGAAGCTGGAGAGGGCCATGCTCCTGACTCTCCGTGGTTTCGGCAGCCTCATGTCACACTCGTATTAATATATGCTGTAAATATACCTACACCCAGGGCAGAGCCAACGGGCACTGGGGGGTGGGCTAAGTTATATAAACTTCTTAATCACAGTCAAATACCCTGAGAGAAAGAGTTAAGGGTCCTACAGCCTGAGGACCATGGTCTCAGGGGAACATCAAGGAAAAACCCAAATCAATCCAAAACTCACTGCTGTCAGATGAATGCCAAGCCAGAGCAAGCTGGCAGGGCCTGGTAAGCCTGCCCTGGTAGAACTTCCAAAGTTGTAGTTGTTTATGGAAGCAGACTCCTGCAGAGTGACTTGTTGGTGTTACATGCTGTCAAGTCATCTGTGACCCATAGCGACCCTATGTACAGTAGCTCTGAAGCCTGCCCTGTCCTGAGCCAGTCTCACTGACTCCAACACACCAAGCCTTATTGCTCCACTTCCTGTATCAATCCATCTCACCCTCTTCGGTGCCGTCCCTCCAAGCATGATATCCTTCTCCAAGGATTAGTCCCTCCTGGCCACATGCCCAAAGTATGTGAGACGGAGCTTCAAAATCCTAGCCCCTAAGGAGAAGCTTGGTTTCACCCTCTCCCAGACAGACCTATTTGTTTTTCTTGGCAGTCCATGGTATGTTCAAGACTCTTCTCCAGCACCATAACTCAAAGGCATTGATTCTTAAAGGCATTGATTCTTCTTCTGTCATCCTTAGCCATTGTCCAGCTCTCTGATGCATAGCAAGTAATTGCAAAGAAAAATCAGGTGCACCTTAGTCTCTAGACTGACATCATTGCTTCTTAATACTCTGGCAAGGTCCCTAACAGCAGATTTACCTAATGCAATTTATCTTTTTATTTCCTGACTTCTGGTGCCAAGAGTGCAGAGTGACTGGTGCATTTAAATAGCTTTTGATTGGTGAACCAAGTGCTTAATCCAGTGCGCTACCAAGATCGCCTCAGCTCCCAGGAACTCAAAACAAGCAGGCCGATCCTTTGCCTTCCAGTCAATTCTGGCTTCATGTGTTTCAGGCTAGAAATGCACTCTGTAGGGTTTCTAGCGGTTGTGATGAGAAATCTCAGACTGAGGGGCAGTGAGCATGTGTGATGAGGAAGCGGAGGATCAGAGGGGCAAAGAGACCAGCCCAGGGTCACACAGCATGACAGAGCCTTTGCTTCCCTGGCTTAGCACTTTTCTGATGCATTCATGGGTCATGGGATTGGACAAGACTCGGGGATCCCCTTTGGGGCAGCCTTGACAGGATCCTTCTCTAGACCCTCAGGGCAGTTGCAATTTGAGAAGTTGTGCTGTTGTTGTTGTTATTTTTTCCCCTCTATGGTGCCAGTGGGAGCCCCTGGGAGATGCCGAAAGTTAACACACCAAGCTGCTGAACAAGAGCTTGGAAACGAGTCCATCCAGAAATGCCTCGAAAGAAAGGCCTGGCAATCTCCTTCCCAAAAATCACCCCACGGAGCAGGTCCACTCTGAACATCGGAGGGTCGGGTCACCATGAGTAGGAACAGACATGAATGATGGCAAGAGGTTGTTCTCTGTGAGGTGAAAACGTTTTCCACTGAGATTCCCCTCCATCAGTTGCTTCTCGAGATACATAGGCCACGGTCACACTTGCGTCCACACGCTTCCCCAGGACCTCTGAAAGGCACTTCTCAGGCAGTCGGTTCAACCATCTGATGTTGGTTTTGTGTTGGTTTTTTTTTCTGATGTTGTTTTTATGTACCTGTATTGTCAAGTTCCCTGCAACTCATAGTGACCCTATGTACAACAGCTCTGAACCCTGCTCTATCCTGTGCCAACCTCACTGTCTCTGATACACCTACTCCCATTACCATGTCACTGAATCGATCCATCTCATGCTGTCCCTCCACCCTCCCAAGCATGACATCGCTCTCCAAAGACTGGTCCCTCCTTACAACATGTCCAAAGTATGTCAGATGGAGCTTCAGAATCCTTGCCTCCAAGGAGCAGCCTGGCTTCACCCTCTCCAGGATGAACTTGTTTGTTCTCCTAGCAGTCCATGTATATTCAGTATTCTTCGCCAGCACCACAGCTCAAAGGCATCAATTCTCCTTCTGTCATCCTTACTCATTGTTCAGTTCTCTGATGCATAGCACATAATTGTGAAGACTTTGGCCTGGATCAGGAGCACCTTAGTCTCCAGACTGACATCATTGCTCTTCAATACTTTGGAGAGGTCCCTGATAGCAGACTTGCCTGGATGCTGGTACCAAAACTGTTGATTGTGGAGCCATGCAAACTGAATCAGTTAACAATTTCAGTCTCTTTGCCATCTTATCTTGATGTTGCAAATCGACCCTGTGGTGAGAATCTTTGTTTTCTTGATGTTGAGCTTCAGTCCATATTGAAGGCTGCAGTCTCTGACCTTCTGCAGCGAGCACTTCAGGTCCTCAGTTTTAGCAAGCAGGATTGTGTAATCTGCATAATACAGGTTGTTGATGAGTCTTCCTCCAATCCTGATGCCACATTCCCCCTCATAGAGCCCAGCCTCCTTGATGATCTGTTCAGTATCTAGATTGAAAAGGTATGGAGATAGGACACATCTCTGGCATACACCCTTCCCAATTTTGAACCATGCAGTATTTCCTTGCCCTGTTCTCACGACTGCCTCCTGGTCCAAGTATAAGTTTCACATAAGCACAGTGCCATTTTTCTCAGAGTCAGCCACAGTTAGTTGTGATCCACACTTGCTCGGCATTTTTTATGCTGAAGGAACAGAAGAACTGTTATGCCCCAAATCCAGTTCCCCCCAAGTCACCAAGGAGCCGACACCGATGCAAGGGCAAGAGGGAATTTATTTCAGATTCGAATCCGGGCCGCGTTCCAAACCGTGCCCATACAACAGGGAAGATGGCCGCGGCCCCGATTCTGGGCTGTCCTGCCTATTTAAAGGGGAAAGCCCTTGAAAACAGGGTGATACAGGATTGGCTGGTTCAAAGGAAAGCCCGTGAAAACAGGGTGATACAGGATTGGCTGATGTTTGGGTGGGGGCTCTTTTCTCCCTTTCCCCACAGCTTTCAGTTTACTGCTCTAGAGGCACATATATATTTTAAAATGACATATTGGTTACAAAATGGAGTCCCTCAGAACAAATCCAAGCCTCAAGTTGTAATACTTAAGAATGCTTTGGGCAGAATATTAAATAATACAAGAAGCATTAAAAGAAGATGGAGTTCAAATCCACCAGATGCTCTGCCAGGAAAAGGAGGGACAATCTCCTCCTGTACCAGTCAGATCCGATTTGATGGTACACACACACACACACACACA
>NW_006400065.1:1862050-1867173 GCF_000299155.1 Elephantulus edwardii | reverse complement strand
TATGAGGTGGATTGATTCAGTGACTGGGATAATCGGGATGGGAGTGTCAGAGACAGTGCGATTGGCACAGGACAGAGCAGAGTTTAGGGCCTTTGTACATAGGGTCGCTATGAGTTGCAAGCGACTCGATGGCACTTAACAACAGCAACGTCATTAATAGCACATGCCAGCAAGATACTGCTGGAAATTTTCTAAAAATGGCTGGAACAGCAGATCACCAGAGAACTGCCAGATGTGTAGGCTGGGTTTAGAAGAGGCTGCAGTACTAGGGATATTATAGCTAATTTTAGATGGATCTTGGCTGAAAGTAGAGAATACCAGAGGAGTGTCTATCTGTGTTTCATTGTCTATGCAAAGACATTTGACTGTGTGGATCCCAGCAAGGTGTGGCTGACTCTGAGAAGGATAGGGGGCGCCAAAGCAAGGGAGGCGAGTGCACTTACGAGCTGTCTCCACCAGGGGGCGGGACTGTTTTTCATAGGTTTTTCCATCTCCGTGAGAAACTGCTGCCCTGTGATTCACTGTTGTGATGGGAGGTGCTGTCATCTTGACATAGTAACCACATTCTTAGCAAGTTTTTTATTCCTGTCCAAAAACTGGAAAGAAACATGCCTCTGCTTCTGGCTATTTTCTGACTTGCTAACATCCCTCAAAGCGAAAGATCCAAACTTGAGAAACTCTCCCTACCCAGCTATTCTTCAACTTCCCACTAACTGTCTATATGCTCAAAATTCTTACCTGCCTATCTACTTCATCTTCCACCAGTCTTCCACCCATCCTCTCTTCACCCATTCACCTTCACCCACCTATTCATTCATTTATTCTCTACCCACTCACTCACCCACACACCCACCCATCAGTCCACCTCCCATCTATCCATTCATTCACAATTTACCCATTATTTTCTTCTTAAAAGATGCTGGAACATCACATGCCCGTTGTGTGGTAGATCCAAGATAGAAAAAAAGGCAGGTTCAGATCCTGATCCTGGAAGCAGGCAAAAGGAACTCAAACCTTAATAAGCCGCCACCACCACCGCAAATACCATGTTACAAGTTTAGAGGAAATAATAGTAGGGAGAGTGCAGGGACTAATTCATAACTGCTATGCCCGAGTCTAGGGGTTATCATGAGAAGATTCCTTTGATCTTGAGTCTTGGCTGAGGGAAGGGAAGAGGTAACAAGGGAAAGCAGGCAAAGGACCTGCTAGATCAGAGCTTCTCAAGGGGTGCAGGGGATATGATCTGGTTACAATGCAGACTCCTGCTTTGTATGCCTGGGTGAAGCATGGGGTTCAGCATTTTGCCAAACTCCCAGGTGATGCTGGGTCTCCTGGTTCAAATGTCTCTGAGAAAGACCAGGAGGGAGACAGTGCTCTCAGCAACAGTGAAGCTGTCAAAATAAAGCGAAAGCAAAGAGCTTCTCAAGACAAGCATTCCATCTCCAGGTCTCCTGTCTCTGTCACATCCTCTCTGGTTTTGCCTCTCTCTTTTTCCTTCCCTCCTGTCTCTCATTCTCCCTCCATGACTCTCTCTTTGATTCTTTTTTTTTCTCCTCTCATGAGTCCTCTCTTTGATTCTTCCCTGCTTCTCTTTGCCTCTGCCCATCCATGTCGCTATGTCTTTCTGTCTCTTGTCCATCTCTCCCTGCCTTTCTCTCTCCTCTCTCTCATTCTCTGGGCCTCTCTATCCATCCACATCTCTATCTTTCTGTTTCCTTCCTTTCTCTCATGTAAATCCTCTTTCCTTCCCTTGATAAAACTCCAGGGATGTGTGGAACGGATAGGATTAAGACTGGATCAGATGTCCACTTTCCTGTCAACAGTCTCCTCCCAGAAGGGCAAAAACCACGCAGCAGGAACTGTTTGTCTTGTTTTGACTTATTTTGGGTGTGATTTGCTCACTACTGGGGTTCCAGAATCTGGCCAGCTCCTCTGGTAGAAATAAAATGAAAGCTGTGCATATGATCTTACTGTTGTTACAGGCAGTCAGTTGTTGTTGTTGTTATGTGCCATTCAGTTGGAACCAACTCATAGGTGACCCTCAAATTTACAGGGGTTATAAATCACACAGGAGGATATTACCCATCTTTCTCCCATGCAGCAGCGGGTGGATGTGAACTGCCTGCCTTTGGGTTGGCCACAGACGCGTCTAGGTGCTCAATGTTTGTTGAATGGACAATTCAGTATGGACCCGCATGGGCTCATTTTACCCTGCCGCTTTCTATATCATACCGTGTCCATGTCAGGACCCAGCCTCAATGAAGCTCCACAATGGGATACTTCAGGTAGGGAGGGGAGCACATTTCACAGTCCCTCACTTGCCCCTCCAGAAAATTCGAGAACATCTATATTGGCTGGGGCCACAAGTACAGCCCCGAGAACTTCAACCCGGCCTTGCCAGCACTTGTTCAGCAGGAGTACCCCAGTGGGCTCGAGATCATGGAGATGAACGACCCCACGGTGGAGGAGGAGCAGGCCCTCAAGGTGGCCCAGGAGCAGGCGCTGGCAGCTGCAGAGATTGAAGAGGAGGATGAGGAGGAAGAGGAGGATGAGGAGGAAGATGACTGAGCCCCCAGAGCCCCTTTCCCCACACAGGTAGATAGATAGCAGATTTCCCTCATGCTCATTTAAAGGTTTCTTTTTCCGCTGTTGGTTTTCTCTCTGCCCAAGGAGGGTCAGGAGAAGAAGGCAGCAGCAGCTGCTTCAAATAAAATGTCCCTGTGGCATTCCGGTTCATTTCATTTCTTCAGCACAATCGTTGGCAATATGGCGCTCCCATCTGTTGCCTTTATTTATTTAAACAGCCAGCAAATAACCATGGAAGTTCTTCCTTTCAGCTCAGCCCATGCTGGGGGACCTAGAGGGAGACCATGTAGCCCAAGTTCAGACTTCCCAAAGCTCACACTATGTAAGTGAGACAGAAGCGTCCCCACATAACAACAACCCAGATGGGAATGTCCAGGCCACTGTCAGAGCTCCTGAGCCGATTCCTAAAATATCAATAAAAGAGCAGGGAAAGGTGTTGTAAGCATAGGGAACAGATTGTGCAAAGATGAGAGGATAAAAGAGAGTTCAAGGTACCAGGATAGTTATTAAAATTGCATTTTAGGTGAGGCATAGTGTGAGGGTTTAGTGATGAGAGATGAAGTTGGAAGCAGAAGCTGGAAGGAGCTAGATCATTTGCCCCATCAGTACTAGGGACCCGCAGACGGGCTCTGACCAGGGCTAGGACCCTGATGGCATCAGTACTTGACAACGACCTATCTTTGATGCCGTGTGGAAGTGTGAGAATGGTCTGGGAGAGATATCCAGGAAGCTGTGAATAAATGGGTCTGGGGGAATCTGTGATGGAGATGGAGTTTGGGTGACGTTAGCAGAATTGAAGATCACTGGTGGTGGTGTCCACAGGGAGTTTGCACTACTAACCCAAACGTAGTGCTACTCTGGTCGTCCAAACCCTCCAGCCGCTTGCTTTTCACGAGAAACATGGACAGTTTCTTCCTGTGTGATTTAGACCCTCACAAAACCTGCTATGACTAGGTGACAACTCTACAGCAATAAGAGAGGCTGTCACTGACAAAAGTGGGCTTAAGTCTATCTAAAAACTCAAACTCATTGCAGTCCAGTCTGAATAAGCTCAGAGCTAATCCTCCTTCAGGTTTCTGAGACTAAATCTCAAGGAGATTGCCCATCTTTCTGATGAAATGTATGTAGGTGGATTCAAACCACCAGAGGGGGCCTTTGGGTTAACAGTGCAAATCCCTACAGAGGAGGCCACGAGGGCTCCCTTGAGTTTATTAATCAGGGATCAGTGAAGGAGCCCTATGAAGCAGAAGGTTAAGGTTTTTTTAAATTTTTTTTATTTTATTAATTTTTGTGCATGTACCGTCAAATCAGATCTCACTGGTACAGGAGTAGATTGCCCCTCCTTCTCCAGCAGAGCATCTGGTGGATTCAAACTATGCACCTCTGGGATTGCAGTGCAGCTTCTTGCCACTAGGCCACCAGAGCTCCCTGAAGGTTAAGTTTTGAACTGCTACCCACAAGATCAGCTGTTCAAACTCACTAGCTGCTCATTGGAGGAAAATGAGGCAGTCTACTCTGGCTAAGATTTACAGCCTCAGAAACCCATGGAGGGCTGCCATGAGCTGGAATCACTCAAGAACTATGTAAATAACCTACAGCAGTAGGTTTGGGTTACTAGCGATCAGGGATTATTTAGGGTCAGTGTGAGACTGACTGGATCATTAGTGTATCATTGGAACGTTAGGGGGCATTTCTCACATCAATGATCATTTGAAATAGGGGGTGAATACTGGAAGAGCGAGTGAGATTGTCGAAGATAATGAAGTTATGGATAAGTTGGAGATTGGTAGGAAATACAGAGAACTATTAGGGTGAGCATTAGATTTATAGCAATAGATTATGATTGATATAATAAAGTAGGATATAATCTGCATGAATTTGACCTCATTAAAGAGGGATGATGGGAAACACTGTGGTCAGTTGGGGCTTAAAGATACTAGAAAGGTGGATATTGAGCATCTAAGAAAATACTAATCGTTTAGCGTCGTGGGGGAGCCTGGGTAAGAAGGGCTTCTTTTGCCGGTACCTCGGTTGCTAGGCAAACGCTCTCAGAGCACGGTTGTTAGGGACTTAGGGTTTCCAAAAGTCCCCGCCTCTTTTACAGCAGATCCCACCTCTTAGCCAATCACAAACCCATCTCAGTATGTAGACCCCACCTACCTTCTCGCCCCGCCCATAACCCAAAACTGTTACCGGGGCGACCGTAGGAGCTAGTCCTGCCTTCAGACCCTCTTGCCAATCGAAGAGGCGTCGCCCGGGCGACGGCACCACCTCTTCCGTCCCGGGCCCCCGGCTTCCGGCGAGGGGCCCGGCAGCGGGCTGCGGTGGGGTAGCTGCGGGGCCCGGGGGGCGCCCAAGATGGCGGCGGGCGGTGCGGAGGGCGGCTCGGGCCCCGGTGCCGCCATGGGGGACTGTGCTGAGATCAAGTCGCAGTTCCGCACCCGCGAGGGCTTTTACAAACTGCTGCCCGGGGACGCCACCGCACGCAGGTCGGGGCCGGCTTCTTCCCAGACCCCGGCGCTGCCGCAGCCGCCGCA
>NW_006400065.1:1817640-1861940 GCF_000299155.1 Elephantulus edwardii | reverse complement strand
GCCGGCCGTGCGCCTCAGCCTCGTGCGGCTCGGGGAACCGGACGGCGCCGGAGCCGGGGAGCCGCCCGCCACGCCCGCGGGGCTCGGCGCGGGGGGAGACCGCGTCTGCTTCAACTTGGGCCGCGAGCTCTATTTCTACCCGGGCTGCTGCCGCCGCGGGAGCCAACGGGTGAGCGGCCCTGGTTACTAAAAGGATGGGGGTGTCCCTTTGGTTCCAGGCGTGTGTTCCCCCTCCCCCGATTGCAAAGGCTCCTGGAGAGGGGCGTCCGAGATGTGATGGACGTGCGCGAGGGCGCGCATTCTCGGCGGTGAGGCAGGGCTCTGAATAGTCATGGGAGGCACCGGGGGTGATGTGGGCCTGGAGGTGACAGCTGATGTTCCGGTGATTTGGAGCGCCCCGGTGTCCTAGGTGGGGATTCAGGCATGGTGGACGCCGAGGTGCGGAAACCCGGTAATTCTGGGCCGTGGGGCTTCCTGCAGGTGGTGCGAGCCCAAGGGTAAGAGGAAACCCGGGGAGGTGCTGCCAGGTGGAGAAGGGCCCTTCGGATTTAGGGAGGCCAGAGGTCAGGGGGTCCTGGAGGTGATGGGCTGGGGAGGAGGCTATCCAGAAGGTAATGAGGATCCTGGAGGAAATGAGACTCAAAAAGCTGATCTTGGTGGCATGTTGTTAAGTGCCTTCAAGTCAGTCACCTGTGAACAGCACATCTGAACTCTTTGCCCTAGCCTGCGCCAGTCTCACCATCCTTAACCAGCCCAAGGCCATCTTGGTTACAGTCACCATGTCAGTCCATCATGTTGAGGATCCCTCTCTTTCTCTGACGCCACCACCTTGCCCAGCATGACGTTTTCTCCCAAGCACTGGTGCCCCTGACAGTATGCCCAATGTGTGTGAGACAAAGTTTCACCGTCCTTGCCTCTAAGGAGTCTTAGCAGTCTGTGGGAGAGTCCACAATCAAGCTGCTAATGGCAAAGAGATTGAGATTGTTAACCGCTTTAGTTTGCTTGGCTCCACACTCAACAGTCTTGGTACCAGCAGCCAGGAATTCAAAAGATGAATTGCATTGGAAAAATCTACTGTTAGGAACCTCCCCAGAGTACCGAAGAGCAACGATGTCAGTTGGAGACTAAGGTGAGCCTGCTCCAGGCCGTGGTCTTCACAATTACATGCTATGCATCAGAGAGCTGGACAATGACTAGGGATGATAGAAGGAGAGTTGATGCCTTTTGAGCTGTGGTGCTGGAGAAGAGTGTTGAATATACCATGGACTGCTAGGAGAAGAATCAGGCTCGTCCTGCAGAGGGTGAAGCCAGGCTGTTCCTTGGAGGCAAGGATTCTGAAGCTTCGGCTGACATACTTTGGACATGCTGCAAGGAGAGACCGACCAGTCTTTGGAGAGGGACATTATGCTTGGGAGGGTGGAGGGACAGCACAGGAGAGAAAGACCCTTAATGAGACAGATTGACTCAGTGACTGGAGTAATGGGGGTAGGTGTTTCGGAGACCTTGAGGTTGGCTCAGGATAGTACAGGGGTCAGAGCTATATACAGAGGGTTGCTGTGAGTCGCAGGCATCTTGACAGCATATAACAACAACAATGGAAAATCAGTGGTCTGAATCCACCAGCGTGTGAGGGGGACCAGTGAGGCCAGCTCTAGTCAAGATTTACAGCGTTGGAAACCCAGTGCAGGGAGCCTTGTGTAGGATCAGCTCAGGGACGGTGGGGCGACCTGAGGAAAGGTTAGAGGTGATGATGCCCTGTTCGGCGATGTTTTCAGATGTGATGGGGGCGTCTCTGAAGGTCCCAGAGAGAATGAGCCCCCTCCAGTTGACAAGAAGATCCTCTAAAGGGATGGATTCCCAGGGTGATGAGAGTCTAGAGGGGGGAAAACAAAACCCGCTGCCATGGAGTCATATCCAACTCAGCATCTCCATTGGCTTTTGAAGGCTGAAAACTTTACAGAAGCAAACGGCTTGTGAGGTGGCACCCAACCGGAAAATACGTGGTCCCTAGTGGGACAGCCCCTTGGGATATCCACAGCTGCAGTCTTTGTGGAGGGAGCACGTCTTCTACCACAGAGACCTTTCTGATAGCAGGCGAGCACTTAACCCATTAGACTACCAGGGCTCTTAGAGATGGTAAATCCACTGCCATTCAGTTAGTTGCCATTCGTAGGCCCCTCCCACAGGTGAATTTTGGGGGCTTTAAATCTTCCTAGGAGTTGACAGCCCATCTTTCTCTTACTGAGGGACTAGTGGATTTGAACTGTTGACTTTTGGGTGGTGGTTGTTACCGTGTGCCTTTGGGTCACAGTGACTCGCAGCTGACCTCCAGTGTGGGTTTTGAGAGGCTGTAAATGCCACAGGGGGAGATGGCCTGTCCTTCTCCTGCAGAGCAGCAAGTGCATCTGCCTTTGGGTTGTCAGCCCCAGTCCTTATCTCCCAAGCCAGCCGCCCTATCCATCATGCACTGTCAAAAGTTCTTCCAGTTGAAGGGATGCTGAGGTTTAATGGGTCCCTGAACCGGGATTCAGTGGGGCAGGATGGGGAGGGGTGCTTCGAGGTTTAGATACTGCAGGGGATCCAGGGATATGTGTGCTTAAGAGTTCTGGTTGACTGAGGTTTCAGGGGCCTGGAATAAAGTTTTGGGGCTCAAAGACCCTCACCAAATAGGACTGGGAGAAAGTGAGTGTAGGGACAGTGGAGACCCCAGACACTTATGTTGCAGGCACTCGTGCCCTGAGGTTACAGAGGCCCAGGTTTAGGGGTGGAGTGCACTGTGGCCCCGAGGAGGAAGCGCCTCCCTGCATGGTTTTCCCCTGTCCTCTGTCTGTGACTCTGGCCGCCTCTCCTGTCTGTGGTTGTCCCTGCCCTCCCCACTCACCCACCTACCTACCACTTCCCTCGGGGATTTAAAGCCGCTTCCTCTCTGTGGCTTCCCCCATCTCAGCACCCTCCTTCTTGCAGAGGTTTCTACCATTAACCCCTTTTCTCCCATCACTCAAGTCCATTGACCTGAACAAGCCAATCGACAAGCGAATCTACAAGGGCACCCAGCCCACTTGCCACGACTTCAACCAGTTCACAGCTGCCACAGAGACCATCTCCCTTCTCGTGGGCTTCTCAGCAGGCCAGGTGCAGTACCTGGATCTAATCAAGAAGGACACTAGCAAGCTGTTCAACGAGGAGGTGATTATGGGTCCCCGGACCTCAGGGGTGCCCCCTTTGCCCACCACCTGTAGTCCATCACGCACACTCAAGCACTGTTTGCAACGGGTGCATCTGTCTGAGGGGGCAGCATGAAGAGGGCTGGGGGGTGGACTGACACGTGAGATGGGCCCGTGTCCTAACAGCTAATGGTCGTGCATGTCTTGTGCTCAGGCCTTCTGTTCTTCCCTGTGTCCTTGGCTCCCAGAGCTCTCATTCGCTGGTGGGTAAGGGATCGGAGTACACATTTAGCACATTAGAAAACTGAGGCTACTAACTGGTTCGGAATGGTGATTCCTGAGCTCTTGCTCTTCAAATTCTCGCCCTGTGGGCTTTGCATTCAAATCCCTGCTGCACCATTATATGCTGTGCTCCCCTCAGCCTCAGTTTTCCCCTTTTGGAAAATGGGAACTCCCTTCCCTCTGCCTCCAGAATTATTGTAATAATACATACTGAATGCTTCAGTCTGCTTCATTCTGGACCCACTGGGCCCGGGGGCCATGGCAGTGACCAAGCTCCTTGCCACAGTCCCCAGCAGAGACTTTGCTCAGCCAGTAACCCCTTCCGTTCTCTCTTTCACTCTCTGGTCCAAACAAGATGTTCCAGAAGTATTCTTAGAAGGAATGAATGACTGAAAAGAGTAAATGTATTAAAAATTTATTAGCTCATCCATTCAGAAAATGCTTAGTCTTTATTCTGTGCCAAACATTATTGTAAGCACGAGGGCATCATGTCGGAGTGAGTGAAGCAGTCAGAATGCCCAGCCTCCGTAGACACTGGCTGGAGCAACAGACACTCGTCAAGTAAGCTTCTAATGCGTCCGAAGGTGATGCGTGTCAGAGATGAAAGGTTCTCGGGAAGGGGGATGGAAGTGCTTGCCGCCTCCCCCACTGCTGTCAGGCCGTGCACACGCCTTGGCCCTGATTACTGCAGAGCAGAGCTGTCCCACAGCCATCTTCACAGAGCAGCCTACCTCAGCACTCTCCCTCAGATCGGTTGGTGTATTTGAACCGCCAGCCTTGTAGTGTTTGGTCTTGGGCCTACCTCTTGAAAAGCATTTAGCAGGTTTTAAATGGGGTGGTCAGGAAAGGCCTCGCGAGATTGAAAACGGCCCTGCGAGGAGGAGCGTTATCTCCGGAGAGCTGGTAGAGGAAGCAGCTAGTACGAACACCCTGAAGCAGGGCAGCAGGAAGGTGGGTGTCTCAGGCCGACTTGAGGGCCAGCCTGGCAGGAGGGAGGGACCAGGTCATGTAGAGCTTGGAGCACCTTTTACTCCTGGAGCGATGGAAGCCTCGGGAACAGCCTTTCTCATCTGGGTTCCTCTTCTGCACTGCAGAGCACAGAAATTATTGGTGTGACTTTTATCACAGGCTCTTCCAAGGATGAAAGGTGACTAGGAACATTCTAGATGCTGGGGGATATTGAATTCCGTCAGTACAGTGATGCTGGAGGGCAGCGAGGGAGCTTCTCTGGAGCCCAGGGTGACAAACCCTGCAGTGGGGGTGCTGTGTACTGACTTCCATTTGAACAGGAAGCTCTGGCGAGAACCCGGAGCAGGGCGGGGGTAGCTGGGCAGAGGGTGTGACAAGTCAGATCCTGGGTCTATTTCCAAGGTTGAGGCCGGTCTGTGGATTTGTGAAAGAACTGGAGTAGAGTGTTGGAAAGAGAAGCAGACATGCCTAGAAGGTCTGATCCCAGCGGATGGAAGATGGCTTTGCCATCCATTCGTTCATTCATTCGGGAACTGTTTGGGGCACCTCCTTTGTGCACCGGGAGGGGCCTGTGAATCAGAGGAGCCCTTTCTTCTGGAGAGCTGACATTGAGTACGTTTCCGAATTCACCCTGCTGACCACTAGTGGTCAAGGCTGAGGGAGGCAGGGCAGGCCCTTCCCCGAGATGAGGTCCCAGTGTCCACTGTGACCCTTACTTGCTGCTCGGTGTCCATCCCCCGTCCCTGTGTTGGGGACGTTTTTCCAAGGAGGACCTGGCATGATGCCAGCGGGAGGGTAGGACTGTACCCCAGGACCTGGGGCTCGGGGTTACTGCCTCCTCCTGACCCCAAGCCCGTCTCCCCGGCAGCGGCTGATTGACAAGACCAAGGTGACCTACCTGAAGTGGCTGCCCGAGTCGGAGAGCCTGTTCCTGGCCTCGCACGCCAGCGGCCACCTGTACCTGTACAACGTGGGCCACCCGTGCGCCTCGGCGCCCCCGCAGTACAGCCTGCTGAAGCAGGGCGAGGGCTTCGCCGTCTACGCCGCCAAGAGCAAGGCGCCCCGCAACCCGCTGGCCAAGTGGGCGGTGGGCGAGGGACCGCTCAACGAGTTCGCCTTCTCGCCCGACGGCCGGCACCTGGCCTGCGTCAGCCAGGACGGCTGCCTGCGCGTCTTCCACTTCGACTCCATGCTGCTGCGCGGCCTCATGAAGAGCTACTTTGGGGGCCTGCTGTGCGTGTGCTGGAGCCCCGACGGGCGCTACGTGGTGACGGGGGGCGAGGACGACCTGGTCACGGTGTGGTCCTTCACCGAGGGCCGCGTGGTGGCCCGTGGCCACGGCCATAAATCCTGGGTCAACGCCGTGGCCTTCGACCCCTACACCACCCGCGCCGAGGAGGCGGCCACCACGGGCAATGCGGACAGGGACGGGGACCGCAGCGGGGAGGAAGAGGAGGAGGACCCCGAGGCGTCAGGCTCGGCCGGGGGCGCCCCTCTCTCCCCACTCCCCAAGACCGGCTCCATCACCTACCGCTTCGGCTCGGCCGGCCAGGACACACAGTTCTGCCTGTGGGACCTCACGGAAGACGTGCTGTACCCGCACCCGCCGTTGGCGCGCACCCGCACCCTGCCCGGCACCCCCGGCCCCACATCGCCGGCCGCCAGCAGCTCGCGGGGCGGCGATCCCGGCCCAGGCCCCCTGCCCCGTTCGCTGTCCCGCTCCAACAGCCTCCCGCACCCCGCTGGCGGCGGCAAGGCGGGGGGCCCAGGCGCAGCGGCGGAGCCGGGCACCCCGTTCAGCATCGGCCGCTTCGCCACACTCACCCTTCAGGAGCGGCGCGACCGGGGCACCGAGAAGGAGCACAAGCGCTACCACAGCCTGGGCAACATCAGCCGCGGGGGCGGCGGGGGCAGCGGTGGCGACAAGCCCAGCGGGCCCGCCCCGCGCAGCCGGCTGGACCCCGCCAAGGTGCTGGGCACCGCACTGTGCCCGCGCATCCACGAGGTGCCGCTGCTCGAGCCGCTGGTGTGCAAGAAGATCGCCCAGGAGCGCCTGACCGTGCTGCTCTTCCTGGAGGACTGCATCGTCACCGCCTGCCAGGAGGGCCTCATCTGCACCTGGGCCCGCCCGGGCAAGGCGGTGAGTGCCCGGCCACCCCGAGCCCGCCGAGGGGAGAGCAGGGACAGTGCTCGTGTCGTCCTTCCCAGCCCCGCAGGGTGACAAGCTGGCCTCTCCAGGACCTGGGCCATCAGTCAGCAAAGTTGTGTGAAGCAAGGAAGGGTGGGGACTGCAGTCAGCTGCAGGCCTGAGGGCAGCCTGGCCAAGTAGCAAAAAAATAAGGCAGGCCAGAGCAGACACACCTGTGGGTAGAAGCCAGCCCGTGGGCACAGCTGCCAGCCTGGGTTGTGGACGCCCGGCCAAAGACACAGCTGTGGAGTTGAGCCCTGGGCCCCATCCAGTGCCTTTTCTCAGGCTGTGACCTCAAGGAGCCACTGCTCTCTGACCTCTGCCTGGCCACTTCCTAGAGCAGGAAGTCTTTAAGATAAAAGATGGGATTGGTACTCCCCACTCTGGGTGGCTGTAGGGTTCAGGGACCTCAGTGCAGGAAAGGCATAAAGCTGGTCCTTTGTGAAGCCAGGAGCTGTGACATCAGGGGTTTGGACCCAGCTGCCCAGGCCCCAGTCTCGGTTCTGGGTAGCACAGATTCGGAATCTTGGAGGCCAGGGTCCCTAAAATGTGAGAGCAGGCTCAGCACCTCCAAGGCAAGGCTGGTGGGCTTCGGGGAGCCTGGGCAGTCCTGAAGGAAACCCTTCTATCTCCCTAGTTCACAGACGAGACCGAGGCCCAGGCAGGGGAAGGAAGTTGGCCCAGGTCACCCAGCAAATCAGTAGGAGAGGTAGGACTGTCCCTTTCAGATTCTTGGGCCCCTCCCAAATCATGAGAGGACCCTAGCTACTCCCTCTCCTCTCCCTCTCTGTACTCTCCCTTGCTCTGAAGCACCCCATGACTCCTGGAGAAGCTAGCACAGGTGTGAGTGCCCCAGGCTGAGCCTGGAGCAGTGACCTCAGTCTGGGGGGGTCGGGTGGCCTTCGGGGCCAGGCCTTAGTAACACCAGCTAGAGGACTCGGTGGGGGCTGGGCCCTCCCTGGGGACTGGTTACCCAAGTGGCTTCTAACCACCTGTCTCCCCTTTTCCCCAGGGCATCTCCTCCCAGCCCGGCAACTCCCCAAGTGGCACAGTGGTGTGAGCTGTGGATGGCAGGGGCCCCACGCCTGCTCTCAGCCTCCTGGCCATCACCTTCCTGCTGACCTCACCAATCAACGTATTAACAAGACTAACCGTGACGGATGGACTGCTTCAGTCCCCTGCCCTGCACAATTCAGAGGCAGAGGGTCCCCCAGACTGGCCCAGACCCTGGGGGATGCAGCAGCCCACGCAGCCTCAGCCTTTGCCCCACCCACTGCCAAGTACAATGACCCCTTCCTCTGAGCCATCAGTGTTACTGAGTTCCTGTCCCAGCATGTGACTGGTCACTCCTGGGGGAGAAGTCCCCACCCACTAGAGCCCCGGGCTCTGCAGCTCATCCCTCTGGCCCAGCAGACAGGGCAGGGGGTGGCTGCCCTGCCTCCACCCCCACCCTCCCTTGCTGTTGTTGTTTGTGCTTTTCTGAAGAGTGTTAAGTTATGGTCATCCCTCAGGGGCCCCCTGTGTCCCCCCAGGACCTCTTATTTATACTAAAGTTCCCATTTTCAGAACCCTAGGCCCAGTGTGTCTGTTACCTTCCGTGGATGTGGGAGATGTTCAGAAATGTGAACACGCACGTGCGTTACTGCACCTTCATCCCAGTCCCATCTCCATAACCACAGGAGGAGCCTGAGGCCTGCCCCCATCACCTCCTGCCCCTTGTGAAAGCAAAACCTGAAGTTAGTGGGCACCAGGTGCTTGCTCTCAGCAGTACGGAACAGAGGGTAGCCAGGACCCCAACTTCAAAGTCCCCACCAAGAATTTTCAAAGTTACTTTAAATACCCAAGCTGTTAAAATTACAGTTGGGGCCGGGATGCTGACTGCCCAGATGGGGGTTCCCCTGACCGCTCCTGAAGGGTGTCAGGGCCAATCTTTGGCCTCTGGTGTCTGAGGCCAGGTCTGCTGGGACACAGCTTTCCTCCCTGGAAACCTTTGCCCTGGAAAGAAAAGGGAAAAAAAGAAAACAAACCCAACAAAACAAAAGCCCAAATCCCTCCTGGCTGGTCTCGCTCGAGGGAGTGGTGTCTTCCAGCTCTGCCCGCCACCCCCCGAAATGTTTCTGTTTCTAATCCCAGCCTGGGCAGGAATGTGGCTGGCCGGCCAGGGTCCAGGAGCTATTTTGGGGTCTCTTTTGCCTGGGAGGTGCTGGCCTCTCCCTGGCTTTGGCCTGAGGGTCACCCCCCTGGTTCTGGCTCCTGAGGACTGCCCATCGCAGTTCACCCCTCACCATCCCTTCCCCACCTCCTGCTGAAAAAGAAAAAGCGTGGAGCAGAGTGCTGGAGGGCTAAATTTAACTGTCCCAAAGTCAGAATCCATGGCTGAGTCACTGGAGAAGCTGCCCTGGCCTCCGGTGGGCCCCCCTTCCCAGGCCTCAGGCTCTGTCTCCTCCCTCTCACCCCCAGGCTGGGGGTGCCCCATCATTCAAGCTCAGTTGGCCCCCTCTTAGGAACCAGAGGGCCTTGGAGGGCAGCTGTCAACACCTGTAGTTTTTCTCTATGCACCACGTTTTGACGGGTGAGGGGTGGGTACAGGAGTTTACATTCTACACATACCCCTGTGGAACAAGGAAGGGTTCTGAGGGCCTCTGGAAGGGAGGGGTTGGGGGGCTGGCTTGTGAGGAGTTAAGGCTGGGAGGCGGGAGAGGGGCCGGACCAAGGGGTGGGGAGAAGAGAAGGAGGAGGCCTTACCGAAGAGAGCAGTGGCCAGAGAGGCCCAGGGGACAGCCAGGGACAGGCAGACATGCGGCCTGGGTCCTGGGGCCTGAGCAGGGGCTGCTGGGCCCCGTGACAGGAGGACCCCGAGCCCCCAGCTGGGGGAGGGGGCCATGGTGCGTACTGGTCAAGATGTCAGCCGAGGTGCGGCTCAGGCGGCTCCAGCAACTGGTGCTGGACCCCGGATTCCTGGGGCTGGAGCCCCTGCTAGACCTTCTCCTGGGCGTCCACCAGGAGCTGGGCACCTCCGACCTGGCCCAGGACAAGTATGTGGCCGACTTCTTGCAGTGGGGTAAGTGCCTGCGTGGACCCCCGGTGAGGGACAGGTGGACCAAGGCAGGGACGTTGGAGGGGTTCTGTGAAGGGGCCTGGATTTGGGCAAATGGGAACTGGATGAACTTGGGGAGGAACTTGCATTCAGAAGCCCAGAGCTTGAACCCAGATTCTGGAGCCACGTGCCCCCCCCCCGTGGCACCTTGACACCCTAGGTCAGCAGAGGCACTCAGAAGGGGCTAGGGGGCCTGGCACGTTGGGCTGTGCATACTCTTCCCCCAAATCTAAGCCTGAGGACACATTTGGGGCCCTATCTCTGAGACCCTTCTCAAACAGGGGCCCTCTGGGCCCAACCCTGCCCCCTCCACTGGTGCTCCAGAGTGCAGGGCAGGCACTGAGGGAGAGCACGGGGCAGCTGCCAGGGGTGCGGCCAGCGGGCAGGTGTTCGGCGCCAGCCTCTCAGCTGCCCCAACAGGTGCCTGGGCACGGGGCGGGCGTGGTGAGTCAAGTGGCCCTGAGGGAGGACAGACTGCAGCCAGGCGCCACCCGCTCTCCTGCCATTCCCTGGCCGCGACAAGGGCCAGCTTGAGGTTCTTCTGGGTGAGCCTGCTTTCTCTGCAGCGTCCATGATCCCAATGCCCTGGTGTCTACTAGCCCTGAGGCCAATGTTGACTTGTTCGCCTCTTCAGCCTTCCCACTGTCCCCAGTGTCCCTCTCACAAGGTCCTTCCTAGTTGATAAACAGGCCAGGGGGTCAAGCAGGGAGATGTAGCAACCCCAGCCCCTGGCCTCATCCCCACTCCCCACCCCCCAGCTCAGCACTCTGGTTTCTGTCCGTCTGACACCTGTCACTTTGTCTCTCCACTTGCCTGTCCCTCAGTGACTTGCACTTGGTCCTTGGCCTCCGTGTGTCCACTCGCTCCCTCCCCACCCTCCTGCTCCCTCCTTGCCCTGGTCCAGCTCTTCCATCCCAGGCAGGCTTTTTCTTGGGGATCCTCCTCCCATTTCACAGATGAGAAGGTAGAGGCCAAGGGCCAGGCCACTCAGACTCTGCAGGAACATTTTCCCCTAGCCTCCACAGACCTTAGGAACTGTCCCAGTTTCCTTTTTAAAGAGGATGCAGCCTAGAGGGCTGGGTAAACTGAGGCCTGGTGGAGGGGGCAGGGGTCCGGCTCTCCTGGAAGGGAGCTCTCCTTTTGTGGCCTGAGCCTGCATCTGGGGCCCCTCCCCCGCTGGGCGCTGGGCGGGGGAGGGGGCCTGGGTTCCTGCTGCCTTAAAAGGGCTCAATGTCTTGGCTCTCTCCTCCCTCCTTGTTCCTGGGCTCCTGTGGGCTCTTCCCTGCCGGCCCACTATCCCCCAGGCCCCCGAGGAACCCCTCTGCACCCTTGTATTTCCCAAGACCTGCCTACTCTTATCTCCCCAGTCCCGGCTTGTGTTCCTCTCTGTCCGCTCTGCCTCCAGCGTCCTGGCTTCTTTGACTTCCTCAGAACACGGCCTCTCCCTCCTCACTGCCCCTCCAGCCCAGCCTGCCTCCTCTCCTTCACAGCTCACTGTGACTGATCTAGCTGTGTGGCCAAGGGCCAGTGACATTGCCTCTCTGAACCTTTGCTTTCCCACGTGCAAGTGAGGGGTAATCAGCCTTCCTTCTGGAGGACAGGTTCACACTCTGCACTTGACAAATCTCGGCGACCCCATCCCCTAGCCCGGTGTTCTCAGGGCAGTAAAAGAGCCGTGGCTCCAGCGCCCAGTTACGGGATGAAAATGCAAGTTCCGGCCATAACCCAAGACTAGCTGAGTCCTGGCCAATTAACTACCCCCGCCCCGGCGTGATGAAGTCCAGGGCAAGAGTCTGATCAAGTCGGCCTTATTTCTCCTGCATTTTTGCTAGTGTTTGGGTCCCCACTCTGCACCCTGCTCCAGTCATAAGCTGGTGGCGTCATTCTCTATCCCAGAGGGACTTTGCAGGCATCCCACCTCGATGGGAAGGCAGTTTTGAGTCCCCTAAACTTCTTGTAGTGGCTATGTGGGAGTAAGGTGAAACTGAGGCAGAGAAAAGGGGAGACAGGAGGACGTTGTGGGGAACACGAGGAGCACAGAAAGGAGACACGGAACAGGAAAGGTGGTTAGGGGATTGGGAAACACTGAGAGGGGAATTGGGGGGGCAGTGTGGGGCTTCCCTTGCCTGTCCAGTTTCCACCCTAGTGACCTTCAGTTCTCGGGCCCCCCCATCCTCAGCGGAGCCCATCGCGGCGAGGCTTAAGGAAGTCCGACTAGGAAGGGATGACTTCGAGATTCTGAAGGTGATCGGACGCGGGGCGTTCAGCGAGGTGAGCCCCGAGCGTCACCAGAGATCCGTGCAGCAGAGGATTCGATTGGATGTGCAGTGGGCGGGGCCTCGGAGCATGGGGCGGGGCCTGGAGAAATGATGAATGGCTGAGCGCTAGAACCCAGAATAGCGGAGTATGAGGGTGGGGCCTGACGTGGTGGGCGTGGCTAGCTAGGGAAGGGGCGTGGCTATGGGGCGTGGCCCAGCTTGACGGGGGAGGAGCGGGCACTGAGTTGAATGGTCCCAGGCCAGGACCACCTCCCCTTTGACTTTAGGTAGCGGTGGTGAAGATGAAGCAGACGGGCCAGGTGTACGCCATGAAGATCATGAATAAATGGGACATGCTGAAGAGAGGCGAGGTGAGGGAGGGGTTGGGTGTGGGGGTTTTGGGGACCTGGACTCTCCCACTGCCCCACTTCATCTCTATCACGTGCCCTGCAGGTATCGTGTTTTCGGGAGGAAAGGGATGTGCTGGTGAACGGGGACAGGCGCTGGATCACGCAGCTTCACTTCGCCTTCCAGGATGAGAACTACCTGGTGAGGGCAGGCCCTGGAGTTTGCAAAGAGGAACGCAGGTCAAGTCAGTTCCAACTCCTCGTAGTAATGCTAGGTGGTTTTCTCTGGTGGTAAATCCCTAAGAAGGAGGAGCTCTGGTGGTGTGGTAGATAGGGAGTTGCGCTGCCAACACAAAGGCATGTGGTTCAAATCCGTCAATTGCTTCATGGGAAAACAGACTTGGAAAACCCTCTGGAGGGTCGACTGTGAGTCTTATAGATGGCCCACAACAACAAATCTTTATGAGAGGACACTGAGGGTGTGGAGGAGGGAAATAGGTTTTAGGGTTGCAGGGCTAGGGGTTGTGTGTATGAGTGAAGGATCTTCTTACCTGGAGTGAGAGATAGCTCTTTCCTTGGGTTGCTCTGGGGAGCTCTGTGCAAGAATGTCTCTCAGGGGTCAATTGCCTGGAATGGTTTAGCTTTCCCGTCCCTGGACAAGAATTAACGAAGGCCTATCCTCAGGCACTTGGGAGATATCTGGAGTCTCTTTCTCCCCCAGATTTCTCAGGTGGGGAGTGAAAATCGGATGACATCTGGGGAGAACCTGTTCGTTTGGGGGGAGGAGTATGGCACTGTCTGACCTGAAGCTCTTGAGCTCAGCACTGGGGTTTCTTCAAGTTCTCTGCCCAGCGCCTTTATCTCGGGTGATCAGCCAGCAGCCTAGAGGGGCTACTAACCTCTTCATGACACCCCTCCTCCCAGTACCTGGTCATGGAGTACTACGTGGGCGGGGACCTGCTAACACTGCTGAGCAAGTTTGGGGAGCGGATCCCGGCGGAGATGGCTCGCTTCTACCTGGCTGAAATCGTGATGGCCATCGACTCAGTGCACCGGCTGGGCTACGTGCACAGGTGGGCAGGGCAGGGCTGCGGGGCGGCACCATGTAGGTGCAAGGCTGCGAGAGACTCTATTTTGGACCTAGAGGGTCTTGGTTGGTTGTGGGTCTACTAGGAGACAGGCCCTGAGGAGTGGGGTTTAGAAATGTGAGATCCTCGCTGGTCTGGGGCTGACAGCCCCTAAGGAGTGCTGCCCTGAGGAGGGGTAGGGGAGCGGCCCAGTCTGGGGAGGCTCAGTTACCCCTTCCTCTCCCTTTGGTGCAGAGACATCAAACCCGACAACATCTTGCTGGACCGCTGTGGCCACATTCGCTTGGCTGACTTTGGCTCCTGCCTCAAACTGCAGGAGGATGGAACCGTGAGCAACTGCGCCCCACGCGGCAGCTCAGAACTGGGGGGTTCTGTACAGGGTGGGTGCTGGGTGTGGGGGCGGAGCCACAAGATAGGGGCGGAGCCAGGGTGGTGATTGGGCCAGAAGTAGATCCGGAACCAGGATCAAAACTCCAGGTCCTTGGGAGGTACCCAGGCCCTTGGGTGGGAGGAGGTGACCCCAGGAGAAGGACAATGTGCGAAGGGGCCGGGGTTAGGCCTGATGGAAGGAGAAACTAAGCATGGAGCGGGGCGGGGCACTGGGGGCGGGGCCAGAGCCCGGAGGGGCGGGGCCTGGCCTCAGCTCCCCTCTGGTGGCGCAGGTCCGGTCGCTGGTGGCCGTGGGCACCCCGGACTACCTGTCCCCCGAGATCTTGCAGGCCGTGGGTGGCGGGCCCGGGACAGGCAGCTACGGGCCGGAGTGTGACTGGTGGGCATTGGGCGTGTTCGCCTATGAAATGTTCTACGGACAGACGCCCTTCTATGCGGATTCCACAGCAGAGACCTACGGCAAGATCGTCCACTACAAGGTGAGCGGCCCCTGGGGGCGCCCCACCCCGTACCTACCCTCTACCCCCGCACATGCTCCCCAGCACCCTCCTCCTTCCCTCCTGCCAGGAGCACCTGTCCCTGCCGCTGGCCGACTCAGGGGTCCCCGAGGAGGCCCGAGACCTCATCCAGCGGCTGCTGTGTCCCAGGGAGACACGGCTGGGCCGGGCTGGGGCGCGGGACTTCAGAGAGCATCCTTTCTTTTCGGGCGTGGACTGGGATGGACTCCGCGATAGCGCGCCCCCCTTTACGCCAGACTTTGAGGGTGCCACCGACACGTGCAATTTCGACTTGGTGGAGGACGGGCTCACTGCCATGGTGAGCGGGGGCGGGGTAGGTACCTGCAACCCCCCCCCCCCGCGCGACATAGGGAACCCCCTATCCCTCCCTTTTCATAAGGTTGGAGTAAGGCTATGCCCACCTTCAGGTGCCCTGAGAAGGTTTATTCCCCAGAGCATTTGCTCTGCGCCCCTCCAGTGCTGGAGACCCAGTGGCCATATACCCACAATCCAATAGCTGTAGTCCTAGATACTAACTCCTGGAGAGATTGAAAACTGGGATTGAAGAGTCCTAGAGGACTTGACCCAGAAAGGCAGCCAGGGAGGGCTTCCTGGAGGAGGCAATCCAAGTGCAGACCTAGAGGATTATGGGAGGGAGAATCGAGGAAGGGGGAGGACGATGGTGGGATCCTTCTTGAACAGCTATCTCATCTGAGTGTTTGCTCAGCCTCTGGTGCCCGGTGAGCTGCTGGGCAGTCCTGGGGTCGCTGCAGTGACCAGGTGACCCCAGTCCTTGCCCTCATTCACTCCAGCCCTAGAGAAACTCCCTGCCAGTTGAGGTGGTTCCGACTCAGAGCCACCCTCCCCAGGGATTCTGAGGCTGGAAATGGAGACTATACCTATTCCATGGCTGGTGCCCTCAAAGCAGTGAGAATAATGGGGGAAAGCCCCTTTGGCTAGGCCCCGAGTTGGGTTGGCTTGTTTTCTGGGGGCGGGGGGGGGGGGGAGGAGAAAGGACATTTCAGCCCAGGCTGTGGGGCTGGGGGCCGGGCCTGGGAACCGCTGGTCACATCTTTGCTGGTTTCCTGCAGGAGACACTGTCAGACATGCCGGAGGGCGCACCGCTGGGGGTTCACCTACCATTTGTGGGCTACTCCTACTCCTGCATGGCCCTCAGGTAGGGGCTGCCCTGGTACCATCTGGTCAGAGGGGTGGGGCCAAGGGCCTGGCCTTAAAAGACCGAGGGGCCCTGGGTCCTTTGGTTTAAAAATTAAAATCACTAGGAAGCTCTGGCGGCCTAGTGGGAAGAAGCTGCACTGCAATCCTAGATGTGCCTGGTTAGAATCCACCAGATGCTCTGCTGGAGAAGGAAGGACAATCTCCTCCTGTAGCAGTCAGATCTGATTTGATGGTACAATGCACAAAAAAATAATAAAATTTAAAAAAATTAAAATCACTGCCATGAAGCCAATTTTCCACATGGCGAGCGACCTTGTAGGGCAGAGGGCAAGTGTCCCATAGAGTGGCCCACGCTGTAACCTGCACTGACACGGGCTTTCACATCTCTCTCCTAAAATGTACTGCCCCCTTTGGGTTAGCAAGTGAGAACTTAACACCACCCCACCAGGGCTCTTTCCACACCCTGTGGAGTTGCAGGGTCTGCCTCTGAACTTGACTGTCTTGGGACCAACCTCTTAAGAGCCCAAAGTTGTAAAAACCAATCTCGGGGAGGCAGTCTTTGAGGCTGAGACCCATTGCCCTTCACAGACCCGTAATAAAGTACTTTTATGGAAACCTCCCCCCCCCCAAAAAAAAACAAATCTTGGACCATTCATGCATGTCTTTCAGACATGTTCACTGCACACACAAAAGATGGCTTATTACAAACATATTTTTTTTAAAAAAGGTGGAATAAGCTAAAATAAGTAATGTATTTTAAGGCCAGGAATGGAAAAACGGCAAAGTTTAGAGAATGATGAGAGGCCCTCCTGGTTTGCCCAGCTTATGCCTGGAGTTATGAATAATGGTTCAAAAGTGACAGTCTGGTTTCAATACTAATTTCTGAAACTCTTCCGTATAGAATAGGATGAATTTGGTTAATATAGAAATCCCTTATTTTAATGGGGAGCTCTGGAGGTGTGGTCTGCCTATAGGGCGTTGTGCTGGTTCCCCAAGGCCACAGTTCTCTTGAGGTTTGAAACCACAGTGACTCTGCGAGAGAAAGCGGGGTAACCTCCTCCCAAGTGATTCTCAACCTCGAAAATCCAGTGGAAGGTCAGCTGTGAGTCAGTTCAACTGGACAGCAGTAAGGTTGTTTTGGGTTTTTTTTAAACTACCATTCAGCAATGATCCTTGGTAGAGGTATGTATACACATACACACACACACACAAAAAAAAAACACAGCCTTCTGTTACTAGACAATGTGATGCAAATTTCTTTACTGCTACCAAACTTAAGGTAATTCAGAACCACCATGGATGCACACTGACAGTAGGCTGGTCATCTTCCTATGAATGGATTGCTTCAGGTGGAAGGGACAGCCACTTAAAAGATATATATGTTTATTTACTTTAAATTATTATTTTTTTGAGTGAAGGTTTACATAGAAGATCAGGTTCCCATTCAATAATTTCTACTGCAGTTATGCAGCTGACACTGGTTACACACTTCACAGTCTGTGAACATTTTCCATTACTTCTTTGCTGGTTGTCCTGTTCCTGTTAATCTCGTCTCCCTGTTTCATACACACTTATCTTCTTTGTAAAGCAATTCTTGACCATCTGCTGACCAGACAGGTGACTTCATAAAGGAGCCCAGTATTTAAAGGTGACATTCCTATTTCGTGTTATTTAGTTTAGTTCAGTTACAGGGTGACCTTGGAGGTCTATTTTGGTCGCAGGGTTTAAAGAGTCTGAAGGCATCTACTTCAAATTGTAATTTCCTATTGAAGGGTCTACAGGGCCTCTAGCAGCTGTGTGGGAAGGGGTTGTGCTAACATTTAAAGTCAGTCTTGGGAGCTCTGGTGGCCTAGTGGCAAGAATTTGCACTGTAATCCTAGAGGTAAGCAGTTCAAATCCACCAGATGCTCTGCTGGAGAAGGAGGGACAATCTCCTCCTGTACCAATCAGATCCGACTTGACGGTACACACATAAAAAATAATAAAATTTAAAAAAAAAGTCAGTCTTGGGATTCTTGGAGGGGGTCAAACCTAATAAAAACCACACAATTTCATAGTTGTTAAGTCAATTCCAACTCACAGAGACCCCACAGGGCAGCAGAGACATGACCCACCGGCGTCCCAAGGCTGTAATCTTTATCAAAGCCTAATGGCACACGGCTGGTGGGTTTGAACCACTGTCTTTCTGGTTTGCAGCACATAACCACTGTACCACCAGGGCTCTATGGTCAAACTGTTCACTGTCCTGAGGTCCTCAGGAGAATGTGGCCATGGCCATGCAGCTGTAGGCAATGCACGGAAAAGGAAGTAAGGGAGACAGGTAGACTCTAGAATTGGGTGAATGCACCCTGGGTTTCTGCAGAGGGAAGCTCTGGGGGTCCAAGGTGCCAACTGAGTCCTTCACTCTGTTCCCCCAAACACCATGCAGTCTTGGGAATGAGGCTGCCCTGGACCTGAGAGTCCCATTTTTAAGCCCAGGGGACACTGTATCTTTTCCTTTCCGCAGGGACGTTGAGGGCCCAGGCCCCACACCCATGGAACTGGAGGCAGAGCCACTGCAGGAGCCACTACCGGAGACACCGGTGCACGCCCCCTGCCTGCAGCCCCCCAACCCTCCACTGGAGGAGGAAACAGTGAGTGGGAGGAGCAGGCCCTTTAGAGACAGACAGGGAGACAAGCCCAGGACGGATGGGGACGGTGTGCGGCACAGAGTGTTAACCCCACCAGGAGCTAAGGAGGGAAATAGGGAAAAAAAGCAGAGACAAGTGCAACAATACAAAAAATTAAAAAATAAGAGAGAGAGAAAAGCATAAACAAGATTCCCTCAGGCAGAGATAGTACCTCGGTGGAGATTAGAATAAGGGAAGGTGATGGCCTCCGTTGCTGGAGGACTTCCTGGAGGAGGGGACCAGGTGTAGGTCAGTGACAAGGTCAAGGCCAGAGGGTTTGAGGTGGCCCTGGCTGGAGTGCTCTTGAAAGTGAGAGGAGGGTGAGCCTACGAAACGGAACAGAATTGTTCCACTGGGGGTAATCTTTAACCTTGAGCCACAGTGTGAGTTCAAACTTCCAGTCTTTCTGTTAACAGCCGAGTGCTGGGTCGAGTTTCTGTCAAGTCCTTTCCAACTCACAGTGACCCCAGGGGACAGTGCTGAATGCTCCATAGTTTCCAAGGCTGTAAAGTTTGACAGAAGCAGTCTGCCTCATTTGTCTCTCTTAGAGCAAGTGGTGGGCTTGAACTACTGACCTTTCTGTTAGCAGCCACTATGTTACCCATTATGCCCAAAGAACTCTTTTAACAGGTGCAAAACCCCTCTGCCATGGAGTTGATTCTGGCTGAAAACCCTCCACTGGGTTGCAGAGATTGTAAATCTTAACAGATTGCCATCCTTCTCTCTCTGGAAGCCTCGAACCTCCAGAGAGGCAAGGCCTTTGGGTCAGAAGCCCAATGCCCTACTAACTAGGCTACCAGAGCTCAGGGACAGCTAGACCCATAGAGAGGTGAGAGAAGGGTGGAAGGGCTGCAGGAAACAGATCTAGCACGCCTCTGAGGGCAATGGAAGGCAGGAGTTTGCAGCCAAGGAGGGTCGGAGTCAAGCTGAACTAATGTTTTCTTAGGTTGTTTTGATTGAGGTTAGGAAATCAGTTTAAAGGCTGGCTGAAGTCCTGAGTAAGGCATTACTGTGAGGAAGTAGGAGACCTTAATAGCTGCAGGAGCTGTGGGGATTCTAGAGAAATCTAGTGGAGGAGAGAGGAGGAAAAGGAGAATTCTGAGGCTGGAACCATCCCTGGATCACGACTGGTCCCTATTCACAGCCAGAGGAGGCAGTCTCGGTGGCCTTCCAGGAGGCGGTGGCGGAGGTGACGCTGCGGGAGCTCCAGGAGGCCCTGGAAGAGGAGGTGGTCTCCCGGCAGACCCTGAGCCGGGAATTGGAGGCCATTCGCACAGCCAACCAGAACTTTGCCAGGTCAGGGCCGGGTTGGGGGGGCCCCCCCGCAACTTTTCGCAGTCCCTGTCTCCGGGGTCCCCGATGGGCTCACCCGTCTCCTCCCTCCCTGCAGTCAACTCCGCGAGGCCGAGACCCGGAACCGAGACCTGGAGGCGCACGTCCGGCAGCTGCAGGAACGGATGGAGGAGCTGCAGGCACAGCGAGCTGAAGGCGAGTGACCATCCTCTCCTTCCCCAAGGGAGCCGAGGGAGGGCCGCCAGGGCGTGCGCAACCCCCCGGGGAGGGAAGGATCCAGGCTGGGGCACGCCGCGCCACCGCCCTTCCACGCACCCTACGGCTCTCTCTTCTCCTTCCAGCTGTCATGGGGGTCCCCAGTCCCAGGGCCACGGATCCACCTTCCCATGTAAGACCTTTGTCTTTTCTCTGCCTCAAGCCTGCTGCCCTCCTCTGCCGACCCCTAGTGCTCACCTTACCGTGCCCTCCATGCACCCCAACATTTACCAGCTATCGCTCGGTTCAGGCATCCACAATTTGGATGCACTGAGATCCCCTACAATCCCCTCCGGGGTCTTGGGGAGATTCCCTCCCCAATCTCTACTCCCCTCGCTGTCTCTAGCCTCCCCATTCCACCTCAGGGCGGCGGGCTGTGCTCCGATTGGGTCACCTGTCCCTTCTCTCTCCAGCTAGATAGCCCCCCGGCCGTGGCTCTGGGCCAGTGCCCGCTGGTGGGGCCAGGGCCCCTGCATCGCCGCCACCTGCTGCTCCCTGCCTGGGTACGTCCGGCTGCCCACGCGTACCCACCTCTGCACCCCGCTGCCCCAGCCCGCGCCGCATTGCTTATTGGCTCCTCTTCCCGGCTCCGCCCATCGTGGGGGAGGAGACAATGCTCGGGCAACCAAACAACACCGGCTACTAGGAAGCAGCCAATGAGACCAAACGGAATTTGCGGCTTGCGAGCTGACCAACCACAGTCGCGGCCGGAGGGAGGGAGAGGAGGCCTGTGGATTCAGCTATGGGCGGGGCGTCAGTGAGAGGCCGGCGTCCCGGCTGCTGATCCCGCCCTCTCGCCCGCAGGTCCATAGGCCTGGCCTATCGGAGGCGCTTTCCCTGCTCGTGTTCGCCTCTGCTCTGGCTGGTCCCGCAGCCCAGGGCGGCCTTGGGTTGGTGGCCCTCGCAGGCCATCTCGCACCCATCAGGCGCCACCCCGGAGCCGCCTTCGCCCCCTGAACCCTAGAACCGCAGCCTGTCCTCCATTCGGACCCCGCTGGAGGGTTAGGTGACCCTGGCACGGCCCAGAAGCTCTTCCCACCGCCAATCCTGTGATCCGGATCCGCTTCTGGGCGGCCGGGGAGGGGAGGAGCCGGGTTTGGGGCGAAGAACCGGACTCCCCGGAGGTGGTACCTGGGAATTTTTCCGCTGCTGTGGGGCATTCACGGATCACCTCTCTGGCCGGGCTGAGAGCCCGACGTGGATGATGGAAAAAATGCAGGGGAGAGAAAGCAACGGGGCGGGCTTGGCTGGTCGTTCTTCACTCTCTACGCACCCTACCCTCCCTCGGCTCGCCAACCACTCCTGCGCACCAGGCCCTGCGCGCCCGCGATCGGCCTCGGAGCCTGGGGCGAGCTCCGCCCGCTCTCTAAGGACCCAATTGCTTTCACCAGCCCCTCTCTCTCGAGGACTCTCGCGCCCTCCTCTCACGTACGCTGCTCTCGGAGCCAAAATCAGCTCCGTCCACTCAGCGGTGTGGGTATTTATTGACCTTGTCCTCCGGCCCATCCACAGGCTCCAGGACCTTAGCACCCCTAGTCCACGTTTTGGATTCACTGAGACTCCCCTACATTCCTCGGTATTTATTGTCTACCCCACCTAGGACCCCCACCCCCGATCCTCGCAAATAAAACGGTCTTCCTGTCTGCCCAAAGCTCGGAACCCCATCGCGTCCACTGTTTGCATTGTGGGTGGGAGGCTGCTCAGTGGGCCAATCAGAAAGTGCATGGGGCCAGCCAATAAACCGGCGCTGAGCTAGCGGGACGAGAAGCGGACGAATCAGGCTTGGGGGGAGGAAACGACGAGGGGCGGGGCTTCAGTGCCCGGCCAATGGGATAGAGCGAGGATGCCCATAACCCCGTTGTCCAGCTGTGGTCCAGCTGTGTTACCCCCAACTCTGGACCGAGAGAAAGGGGCTGGACCAGCAGTGCACGCGGCCATCCTGCATCATCGCGCCTGCGCGGGCCACGCGCATCCGCTCCGACAGAGCTGGGGAAAAGTTGCAAACTTTCTCGCCCGCCTTCCCAACTCCACCTCCGGGCCGGACACGCCCCCCTGCGGAGCCGGGAATTCCGAGGGGCGGAGCGCAGGCGGAGATGCGGAGTGGAGGCCTCAGAGGACCCAGGAGACAGAGGCGTGCAGGAGCTTAGTCTTGGGGCAGAGGTGGTTTTGCACCCTTAGCCGTCTCAGACAGCCTGTCACCCCCTCCGTTGTCCCGATGGGGAAATTGAGGCCCTGAGCCAGAGGCACACGCGGGGGCAGGCAAAAAAGCGCGGCCAAAGACAGAGGGCAAACAAAGAGAACCACGGACTATCGGGGAGGGGGACACACTCAGACGCAGGGACAGAGACCCAAGCGGGAGAGTGGCGCCAGGCACAGGGCGGGGGCGCAGGGATCGCGGCGGGAGAAGATCGGGAAGCGCGAAGGGGGGCTGGAAGGGGGAGGGGGCCGGGGGAAGCCCGAGGGAGGAGGAGAAGGAGGGAGGAACTTCCCAAAGTTACAAAACATGGCTACCTTGCCTGCGGAGCCAAGCGCGGGGCCAGCGGCCGGGGGGGAGGCGGCAGTGGCCGCGGCAACCGAGGAGGAGGAGGAGGAAGCGCGCCAGCTTTTGCAGACTTTGCAGGCGGCCGAGGGTGAGGCGGCGGCGGCGGCCGGGGCCGGGGCGGGCGACGCGGCGGCGGGAGCGGAGGGCCCGGGATCCCCGGGCGTCCCTGAGTCGCCCTCCGAGGCCGCTGCCGAGCCGTCCACGGGCCTCCGCTTCTCGCCCGAGCAGGTGGCGTGCGTGTGCGAGGCGCTGCTCCAGGCGGGCCACGCTGGCCGCTTGAGCCGCTTCCTGGGCGCGCTGCCCCCGGCCGAGCGCCTACGTGGCAGCGATCCGGTGCTGCGCGCGCGGGCCCTGGTGGCCTTCCAGCGGGGCGAGTACGCCGAGCTCTACCGGCTGCTCGAGAGCCGCCCCTTCCCCGCCGCCCACCACGCCTTCCTGCAAGACCTTTACCTGCGCGCGCGCTACCACGAGGCCGAGCGGGCCCGCGGACGAGCGCTGGGCGCCGTGGACAAGTATCGGCTGCGCAAGAAGTTCCCGCTGCCCAAGACCATCTGGGACGGCGAGGAGACCGTGTACTGCTTCAAGGAGCGCTCCCGCGCCGCGCTCAAGGCCTGCTACCGCGGCAACCGCTACCCCACGCCCGACGAGAAGCGCCGCCTGGCCACCCTCACCGGCCTCTCGCTCACGCAGGTCAGCAATTGGTTCAAGAACCGGCGACAGCGCGACCGGACAGGGGGCGGCGGCGCGCCCTGCAAGAGGTGAGGGAGCCCTGGCGGCGCGAGCCCCGCATGCAGGGGTACTTTGTATCTATTAGCCGTCACCCCCATCCCCAGATCCCCGAAGTCCGAGAGCGGACCCTGCAGACCTGTTACTTTCACCCTGATGTGCGCCTGCGAGTGCGAGAGGAATGCGAGGGTCACTCGGGCGTACCCCCTATGGGCTTCTCCCCCAGCCCACCCCCGACTTTTCTGCACGGCGCCCAGAAGCTAGAGTTCTTCCTAGCTCTGTGCCAGGCTGCAGGTCAAATCCTCATCCGTGTTCGAAGCTCTGGAGGGGCCTCTGGCCACCCTTACCCCTCGTAGGGACTTCTTTCCAGGGGCTGAGCGGTGCCTGACCGTTACTCTGCTTTACACACCCCCACAGTCCCTCCGGACCCAAACAGCGTGGTCGGTCGCCTGCCTTTGTTGTGAAACGTGAACCTTCCCCGGCTCCGGTTTCCCTGTAACCCAAGCCTTCCCCTCCCACCCTGGGCGGCCCGGCCTCTCGCTCCCTCTGCCTCCCGGGGGGAGGGCGCGGCGCACTGAGCGGCGGCCACCTCCTCGCCCGCCCGCCCGCCTGGCAGCCCGGCCCGGGGGACTCCGGAGCCCACAGGCCAAGGGCCCCGAGAGGCACGCCCCGTCCCATCAAGCTTCAGGGGCGTTTTCCGTGCTGTCTGCCTAGGATTTGAAGCAGCCCTGCACTTGGGGTGTTTTGAATGGTCTCAGAGACAGCTTTCTAATCCCCACCCCCCCGCCCCGGGAAAGTTGTAGCCGGGGCTACAGGAGTGGGGAGAAAAATGTCAGGCCGGCTGGTGGCAATCCAAGTGTTGAGAACCACAGTTTACCATTCTCTTGTCTCTACCAGCGAATCTGATGGGAACCCCACAACCGAAGATGAGTCCAGCCGGAGTCCTGAGGACCTGGAGAGGGGAGTGGCCCCCATGGCTGCCGAGACCCCCACCCAGGGCTCCATCTTCCTGGCGGGGGCCACCCCTCCCGCGCCCTGCCCCGCCTCCTCCTCCATCCTGGTGAATGGGAGCTTCCTGACTGCTGGCAGTCCGCCTGCAGTGCTCCTGAATGGCAGCCCCCTCATCATCAACAGCCTGGCCCTGGGAGAGGCCTCCAGCCTGGGCCCCCTGCTACTCACGGGGGGTGGGGCTCCCCCTCCACCGCAGCCCAGTCCCCAGGGGCCCAGTGAAACCAAGACCTCCCTGGTGATGGACCCCCAGACCGGCGAGGTGCGTCTAGAGGAGGCTCAGCCGGAGGCCCCTGAGACCAAGGGCACCCAGGTGGCAGCTCCAGGGGGAGAGGAGACCCCCGGGCCCCTGCCCCAGGTAGTGCCGGGCCCCCCGCCAGCAACCACCTTTCCCGTGCCACCAGGACCAGTGCCCACGGTGGCTGCCCCACAGGTGGTGCCACTGTCCCCGCCACCTGGGTACCCCGCAGGCCTGGGCCCCACATCTCCGCTGCTGAACCTGCCCCAGGTGGTGCCCACCTCACAGGTGGTGACCCTACCCCAGGCTGTGGGGCCACTGCAGCTGCTGGCAGCGGGGCCAGGCAGCCCGGTGAAGGTGGCCACCACAGCAGGCCCTGCCAACGTGCACCTGATAAACTCCGGGGTGGGTGTCACCACCCTGCAGCTGCCCTCGGCCACGGCCCCAGGTACCCACCCCTCCGCTTTAGATCTCTCACTGGGTAGAAGTCTCTTTCTTTTTGGGGGAGGTAAAGGAGTGTCTGGGTTATTGGGGTGTCTCGGTCCTGGCATGGCTCAGGTGCACAGCCCGGGCCCCAGTCTGCAGGTAGCACACCTCGGGCTAGTCTCCCTGCGGCCTCTGCCCTCCACTTTTGCCACAGGCCAGCAGCCCTCAATTCTGACCACACTCGGCCCTTCTCTTCACAGGAAACTTCCTCCTGGCGAATCCTGTGTCCGGCAGCCCGATTGTGACGGGCGTGGCCGTGCAGCAGGGCAAGATCATCCTCACGGCCACCTTCCCCACCAGCATGCTGGTGTCCCAGGTCCTGCCGCCCGGCCCAGGCCTGGCTCTGCCCCTCAAGCCAGACTCCACGCTCTTGGGGCCTGAAGGCGCCCTCCCGGTGGCGCCCAGCCCCGCGCTCCCAGAGCCCCACGCCCTGGGCACCCTTTCTGTGCAGACCCCACAGCCACAAGCCCCTGCTGTCACCCCCACCACCGCCACGACCCCTGCCACCGTGGGGCTCCCCTTCTCCCCTGACTCTGCTGGCCTCCTGCCCAGCTTCCCGGCACCCCCGCCGGAGGGGCTGATGCTATCACCGGCTACAGCCACCGTGCCAGTGTGGCCGGCAGGGCTGGAACTGAGCGCAGGGACAGAGGGGCTGCTTGATGTGGAGAAGGGGCTGGCGACACAGGCCCCTCACCCCGTGCTGAGGCTGCCAGACCCCGAGGGGCTGCTCCTGGGGGCTGCAGCCACTGCTGAGGTGGATGAGGGGCTGGAGGCCGAGGCCAAGGTCCTGACTCAGCTGCAGTCCGTGCCCGTGGAAGAGCCCCTGGAACTGTGAGCCCGCGGCCCCGGGCAGCCCCCCTTCCCCTGACGATGGTGCTCAAAGGGGGACAGGCCCGGCGGTCAGGACCCTTGCAGGCCACACTTGCTGCCATCCAAGATGCACACACTACAGCCCTCTGGGCTAGTCACCATGCGGGGGCCTCAGCCCGGCCGTTCTCTGGATAGGGAGTTCTGTTACACCTTCTCCTCTGACACCCCCACATGTATTTGGGGCTGGGGCTCCTGACTCGGGGGGCTCTGCCAGCCACCACCTGGTTCTAGCTGTGAGGCCTGCCAACTGGCAGGCCTTGGAGCCCCCTGGGCGGCCTCCTTGTCACTCCCTAACACTATTAATAGCTCCACCATAGTCCTCAGAACCGCACGGAAGCCGCGTTCCTTCTGAAAAGGGGCAAGGGGCGCAGGTGGAGAAGGACTGAGCGGGTGGGGGGGGGCGTGTTCCCCACATCCTCACGTCCAGCCCCAGACCAAAGACCCGCGGCCATCTGGGGCAACCCTGGCCCCTGCCTCCCCGAGTTCGTCGTTTGTATCCGAAATCTTTATTTTTCTAGGACATGTTATGCCTCCCTTTAAATAAAAAAAAAAAAGTCACAGAAACCAGAGCCATCGGGTGTGGGCTCCCTTGCAAACAGCTTCCCCGCAGAACAAGAGAAAGAAGTTCGCGGTTCAGGCTCTGATCTCCGGTCCCGAGTGGGAAGGTTTGTGGTCTCTGCCGGTTCTGGGGGCTTTTCCAACCACAGCCCACCCCACTGGGCGGGTGAATGGGGCCCGAGCCAGGTGGTAAGGACGGGATTCCGGAGGGTGGAATGGGCGCAGTGCGAGGGGGCGGGAGCCTGGAGTTCTCTCCCTAGTTGGCTACAAGGGTTCTACTTGCTTTATTAAAAACAATAAATAATTTATAAATAGAACGGTGGCACTAAGCTAGGAGATCGGGGAACCAATTGATTCTGGGGTGGAGCAGGGCAGAGGTGACTTCACCTACTGCATTTCATTTGGGCCCTTTCCTCCACCCTGAGAGACTGCGGGCTCATGAGCACCAAGTGGCCAGGGGCCCCACCCTCCATGGTGGAGGGGGTCCCGCTCCCCGCCGCCCTCACCGCGGGGCACCGGGAGACCGGCAGGCCTTGTCGGCCAGCAGCTGGTAGAAGGGCTTGGGCGGCTCCCAGTCGTCGTCCTCGCTGGACGAGCTCTCCTGCCTCACGTTGCGGTTGTGCTGGCGGCTGAACCTGCGCGCCTTGACGCTGCCGGCAAGGCGGGGAGACGCAAGCTCAGCTCACCTGGGCCGCCGCGCCCCCAGCCCCGCCCCCCGCGGGCGCCGGTGTCACTGGCTGACCTGTGAAATGGCCCTCAGAAGGGGTCCCACAGTCGTTCGAGGGTCTTTTAGGAAGCCTGCACAGGCGTGTGTATTTCGGGGAGGGGGTGCTATTTGGCCTTGAATTGACGACAGCTCTTTGGAGCAGAGAGGTTTAGGAGGTGATTTAAGGAGGAAGAGAGAAGGACCACACCACGCCCCTGGGAGAAACCTCAGGGCCAGAGCTGGGGGTCCAGCAGGAAGCTACAGGTTAAGGCATCTCCCACTTGGCCCCCAAACCCTCCTGCACACACGTGTCCACATCAATTCCCAGCCTGTCCCCAGTGACCTCGAGGCTCTGGAAGCCCAAGCGAGGTCAGGGGCCCAGCGAGGCCCCTCGGAACCTGCAGCCAGGGGCTTCTCACCAGTATGGCTTCCGTTCCTGCGGCGTCATCACCCGCCAGAGCTGGGCCAACTCCTTGGTGGCAGTTGTGGATGCGGTCCCTGGGCAGGCCCTGGGGCGGAGAAGAGGTGGAGGGGTCAGGAGAGGCCTGCGGGCAGGCTGGGAGGGACAGGGTGGCCGCGGGAGGACCCTATGCACCATCTGAGTACTCGGTCCCCCAGCTTCTCTGCCTTCAAAGGTCCAGTTAGAGTCACTGCTGTGTGTACCAGGAGAGCGCCCTGGGGGGGGACTCGGTCTGGGCTGATCCCGGGGACCCCTCACGTGTGTAGGAACAGGTCTATGCTTGAGATGGTTTGCAGAGGCCGAGTTTCTGGGAAAAGATCCCAGGCCTTCCTTCTAAGGAAGGATTTGAACCTCCAACCTTCAAAAGTGGAGCACGTGAACTGTGTGTCTCATCTCAAACCTAATCCAACCCCCTGGCGTCCAGTCCATGTGACTCCTGGGGGCCTCAGAGGACAAAGTTGAACTGTCCCTTGGGGTTCCTAGGGGTGTAATCTTTATGGAGCTCCGGTGGCCTAGTGGGTAACGTGTGCTGGCTGCCGACCCAAAGGCAAGCAGTTCAAATCCCCCGGCTGCACTGAGGCAGAGAGATGGCCAATCTCCTCCCGTGCGATTCACAGCCTCTGAAAACCCAGCTGTGAGTCGGATCCAAGTCAATGGCACCCCAAGTGTGAGTACTTCACGGGAGGAGACGGCTTCACCCCCTCACAGGGTGCTGGGTGGGTTCGAACTGCTGATCTTATGGGCTAGCGGCCGAGGGCTTCACCGATGTGCAGCCACTCAGGGGTCCTAACCACCTACTGTGTTCCTTGTTCATCGTATTCCCTTTCATAGATCCGTCCGGAATACAGCCTGCCCGGGGTCTGTGTCCCGGTTCTGCCCTGGTCAGCCGGTGTGACCCTGAACGAGCACCGTAGACCTCAGTGTCCTCGGCGGCAGGGTGGGCATCACAGCAGAGCTGCCCCCACGGGGTGGGCGAGGGGGCTGACGGACGCACCCCTGGCCCATGAGGTGTTTGTTGGACTAAACAAAGGGGGCGAACCAGCTACCATCAAGCCGGCTTTGACTTGCGGGTAGCCCTCAGGTGTCAGAGTCGAACTGAGGTGCAAAGGCACAGTTTTTGACGATCACCAGGACTTTCGTCCCACGTGCCTCCAGGTGCGTTTGAACCTCTACCTCTCTGACCCGGTCCCTGTTCCAGCACCTGGGCTTTCCTGTAAAGGAATAACTCTTCTCCTAGCTCTGGCTTTGAGGGACGTTGCCCGGCCTGGCACGGGGCTGGACATCTGATCTAATCAGGGTGGACACCTGAGCCCTTGAGAGGTGCTGCTGTCCCCCGAGCTGGCACTCCACCCAAGCTTGACCATGAAGCCAGCCAGGAAGAGAGCAGAGCTGAGCGAGGGTCGGCTTCCAGGCCCCGTCTCAGGGCCAGAGCCCATCTAAGGTGGCCTGCAGCCCACGCTCGCTTGTTTAACTAATGTCCTTTTTCTCTGGCTCTAGGTTGGGTTTCGTAGTGTAGTGGGAAGGGTCTCAGCAGCACAGCGGGCAGGGTTATATTCTAGGGGAGAATCAGGGGTACAGACAGGTGGTGAGGCCTTTGTGGGAGAACCTGAGTCGGGGGGCAGCGGCCGGCTGCGAGGTGGTCTGGGGGCTCACCGGATGTACTGCTTGCGGTTCATCCTGCAGAACATGATGAAGCCGTTGACACACTTCTTCTTCGGCTGAGGGGGGCAGGACACTGTCTTCCTGGGCTTCGCGGGGGCCCTGCCTGCCTGGCCTTTTCTGGACTTCCTTCCGCCGGGGGGCAGGCACGAAGCCCGCCGCGTGGGGGTCCAGGTGATGTCCTTATCTTCCTCACTGGAGGATGAGCTGTCCTCAGGGTCGGCCTGGTGGGAGGGGAGGAGTGAGACAGGGCGGGAGAAGGGACCCCGCTGGCCGAGGACGCGTCCCCTCACCTCCTTCTGCCCGTCCAGGGACTCCGTCTGGGTGGTCTCAGCATCAGGGCCAGACAGGGCCCTGCAGGTCTCGCTCAGGGAGAGGTAGCAGTGGTCCAGTGAGACGGACGATTGGTACAGGCTGTGGGCATCAGCTGGCTTTCTGGGGCCCTTGGCTGGGTTGTCCTGGGAGGGGACAGGTGTGGAGACAGATGTATTCCTTTATCCCTCCCAGCCACAACCTTTCTGGGGACATAATGCTGGCGTTAGAAACAGCTCGAGTTAAAGACAATCTCTACGCAAAACGCAATACAGGCACACGATGAAACCTCATACAGTCCTTAAGAGAAATGACCCCCAATGAGGGCGCAGCAAGGATGAATCCAGACCGCAGCTCACTGAGCGAAACAGACCAGTCTCAAAAGGACAAACAGTCTCGACAAAACCTCAGCAAATATATAGAAACCAATTCACAGTTACGAGCATGGGAGAGGGGGGACCTGGGAGTGGTTCTTAGGGCAGAATCATCAGGAAAACGGTTGTGTAACTTGAAGACTGTAACTTGACTGTAACCTGTGGCGGCTCGTACACGTGGACACTGGGGGGGGGGCGGGGAGGCACGTTGCGTTGTATGAATGTCCACCACCATTGAGAGACAGTCCCAGGCAGTATGGCGCTTTCTCAAAAAGTTGCAAATAGAAATATCATTTGACCCAGCAATTCCATTACTGGGAATATACCTCAAAGAAACCATAATCACTACCCAAGCAGATATATGCACACCCATGTTTATCGCAGCTTTGTTCACGATAGCAAGGAGTTGGAAATAACCCAAGTGCCCATCAACAAATGAATGGATAGAGAAGCTGTGGTATATTCCCACAATGGAATACTATGCTGCATTGAAAAACAAGGAACTCATGCAATATTATGCAAAATATGTGACCTTGGAGGACATTCAAAATATGTGACCTTGGAGGACATTATGCTGAGTGAAGTATCTCAGTCACAAAAGGACAAATACTGCATAGTGTCACTGTTGTAAAACGGACTGATATTGGGGTTGGGATAAGACTGAGAAAAGGGGGCTAAATTATGTATACTGCATTGAAACAGATGAGGGAGAGAACTATTTAAAAGAGTTATATAATTAGGTATTATTGTCATGACAGGAGTCCAGAATGAAGGCTGCATAGTGGAGTGGACTTGGGGTGAGGGATTGTATAACAATGAAAGAATTTCTCTTTGACTTTTCAAAGAGAAGAGCAAATTGGGGGGAGGGATGGGCAGCGAGAAAAGTGCAACAATGAATGAATGGAAATCCAAAATCTCAGTACATTTTCACTAAAATTAATAATAATAATAATAAACAATTCCGTCCATTCAGCCCCTCAGATCTACCGGCAGATGTTCCAAATGCCATTTAGGAAATCCGAGAAGGGACTGGATTGTGGTCAGGTCTCTTACTTTGGGGTGCTATTTCTTTCCTTATTCTTTCAGGGAACTCTGGTGGTGTACTTGGCAGGGTTCTGTTAACCCAGAGGCTGTCCCCTCTGCAGTTCAAACGCACCAGTGACTCCCGGGGGAAGGGCAGTCTCCTCCCGTTGGTGACATGCACAGCCTCCTGGAAACTCGCTGGAGGGGCAGCTGAGTCGGTTCTGACTTGTCAGTAGTGAACTGAGTTGTTTGTGGTTTGTTTTTTTTTAAACTGGTTTTTGAAAACTAAGAACTGACGGCTCATGTGTTAATTTAAGACATTTTTTTTTTCGCTTTTTCAAAGATGGCACCGAAAGCGAAGAAGGAAGCCCCTGCCCCTCCCAAAACGGAAGCCAAAGCAAAGGCATTAAAGGCTAAGAAGGCGTCCTGAAGGGCGTCCACAGCCAAAAAGAAAAAAGATCCGCAAGTCACCCACCTTCTGGTGGCCTAAGACGCTGAGACTCCGATGGCAGCCTAAACACCCCCAGAAGAGCGTTCTCAGGAGAAACAAGCTTGACCACTCTGCCAGCATCAAATTTCCCCTGACCACTGAGTCAGCCATGAAGAAGATAGATGATAACAACACTTGCGTTCATTGTGGATGTCAAGGCCAACAAGCACCAAATCAAACAAGCTGTAAAGAAGATCTATGACATTGATGTGGCCAAGGTCAACACCTGGATTAGGCCTGATGGAGAGAAGAAGGCCTGTGTTCGACTTGCTCCTGACTGATGCTTTGGATGCTGCCAACAAAATTGGGATCATCTAAACTGAGTCCAGCGGGCTAATGCTAAATAGAAATTTTTCTCACCAAAAAAAAAAAGAAATAAATATTATTTTTTTCCCTTCTTTTCCGCCGCTCCTTGTTGTGTACCATCCAATCAGTTCCGACTGGCACAGGAGAAGATTGCCCCTCCTTCCCCAGTGGAGCATATGGTGGATTCAAACCATGTGCCTTTGGGATTGCAGTGCAGCTTCTTGCCATTAGGCCACCAGACTGCAATTAGAAACATTGTTGTTGTTCATTTTATTTTAATTTTTTTTAATTCGCATGGAAGTTTATGAATCGTAATTGGATTTTTTTCTTTTCTTGGTAATACTGAGGTCTTCTGAATCATAACTGCTTTAAATCCAATCATGTATACACATTTTATGACATTAATTACAAACAATTAGTGTACTTAATCAACTGCAGTAACTGAGACCTTGCTGTTATTGTCTTTCCTTCCACCAGCTTTTCTGTTTATTTTTCCAGCTCTTCCCATCCTTGTAACCACCCAAGAATGATTCTGTGTTTGAACCTTTTCTTAGTAGCTTTTATAAGAGTGGTTTTCTGGGGAGCTCTGGTGGCCTAGTGGCAAGGAGCTGCAACTACAATCCCAGAGGCACACGGTTCGAATCCACCAGATGCTCAGCCGGGAAAAGGAGGGACAATCTCCTGCTGTACCAGTCAGATCTGATTTGACGGTACACTCACACACAAAATAAATTAAAAAAAAAAAAAGAGTGGTCTACCATAATTGTCCTGTTGTGACTGCCTTGTGTCACCCAGCATAGTTTGTTCTGGATTCATCCATGCTAGGCAGTGTTTCACTAAAATTTCTCTTTCAAGTTCCCCCAGAGGCACCACGAAAGAAAAGGCTGGGAATCTGCTTTAGAAAAAGCAAGCTCTGGGAAAAAGTATTCGGTAATAACATATCAGATAAGGGACTTATATCCAGAATTTATGAAATACTTGAGCACCACAACAAGATAAAGGTAAATAATCCAATAGAAAAATGGGCACAGGATATGAACAGGCACTTCACCGAAGATGACATTCAGATGGCTAACAAACACATGAAGAAATGCTCAAAATCCCTAGCCCTAAGAGAGATGCAAATTAAAACAACTATGAGATATCATTTCACCCCAGTCAAAATAGCAAAATTTAACAGAACAGCAAGCAACAAATGCTGGCGAGGTTGTGGAGAAAATGGAACCCTGATTCACTGTTGGTGGGAGTGTAAAATGGTGCAACCCCTGTGGAAAGCAGTATGGCGCTTTCTCAAAAAGTTGCAAATAGAGATATCATTTGACCCAGCAATTCCACTACTGGGAATATACCCTGAAGAGACCATAGCTGACATCTAAGCAGATATATGCACACCCATGTTTATTGCAGCTTTGTTCACAATAGCAAGGAGTTGGAAACAACCTAAGTGCCCATCAACAAACGAATGGCTAGAGAAGCTGTGGTATATTCGCACAATGGAATACTATGCTGCATTAAAAAACAAGGAACTCATGCAATATTATTCAAAATGGTTGAGTCTGGAGAACATTATGCTGAGTGAAATATCCCAGTCACAAAAGGACAAATATTATATGATGACACTGTTGTAGAATGGGACTGTCCTTGGGGTTGGGGAGAGACTGAGTAAGATGGGTTCAATAATGTATACTGCACTGAAACAGAGGAGGGAGAAAACTGTTTAAAAGAGATATATAACTAGGTATTTCTGTCATCACAGGAGACTAGAGCGAGGGCTACATGGTGGAGGGGACCTGGGGGAGGGTTTGTAAAACAATGAAAGAATCTTTTCTTTTACTTTTCCATAATTTTTGACTCATGTACTTATAACTTGTTAGTCAAATTTGTGTCTTCTAGGTTGCAACACCCCCATGATACATCTTCAAGGATATGAACATGTACGGCCAAGCACAATCAATAAGAGTGCATCTAAATTCCAAAATCAATCTCCTACTGCCAAAGGGGCCCTTTAGAGTAGTGAGAGAAGATCTTCACCCTGAAACCCACAGCGTCCCTTTTCAGCAGGAAGTAGCTAAGAGAATACGCCATCCCCTTTTCCTTATGACTCAGGGTGAAGTCACTCTCAGGGAGGAGTGATAGGGAATGGCAAAGGACACACTGACAAAGAAGATTAATCAGAACTGGCTTTGACAAGCACTGTGGCATTTGGACAAGAACAAACTGGGAGGAGGGTAGAGAGAATAGTGCAACAATGAATGAATGGAAACCCAAAATCTCTGTAAATGTTTATGAAAATTAATAAAATATAATTATAGAAAAAAAAAAAAGAAAAAGCAAGCCCTGGTGGCCTAGTGGCAAGAAGCTGCACTGCAACCCCAGAGGTGAGCAGTTCAAATCCACCAGATGCTCTGCTGGAGAAGGAGGGACAACCTCCTCCTGTACCAGTCAGTCCGATTTGATGGTACAAACACAAAAAATAATAATAAAAAAAAGAACAAGCAGCCACTGAGAATCTGAGACAGAGCCCGGTGGCAGCTGGTGGGCTGATTGACAGCGTTTCTCCCATTTGCCTCACCGTTTCCACGTGTTCGTGTTCTGCCAAGAGCAGGCACTGATGCTCGGAGGAGGGGTCAGGGCGGATGGCTTTTGGGAGGATGAGTGGATAGGTGGGTGGGTAAGCACACAGGTGGAAGGGTGAGGGGACAGTGGGGTGAAGAGAGGAGGTGAGAAAAGGGTGTGGACAGACTGATGGACCTCTCTGTGGATGGACAAGTGAGTCGATACCTACCTTGTTCTCTGGTCCCTCAGACTTGCAGTCAGAAGGTGGAGACTCGAGGCCTAAGTACACTTCTGCAAAGAGAGCTGTCAGGGGAGGAGGACCAGAGAGCGGCTAGAGCCAGGCACCATCCTCCGTGCCCACCTTCCTGCTGGCTGGGGCACCTCTGCCTTGGTTTCCTGCTGTGGAATCTTCTGTGTCCCTGTCCATCTCCCCTGGGACATCTCCAACAGCCTGGGCAAAGTGAGTGGCCCCGAGTGCCCCCCTCACCCTGCTGGTCTGGGGTTCCTGGGTAGAGGCTGGGAGTGCTGGGTCAGGATCTGGGAATCAGATCTCAGATGCCCTGAGCCTCCAGCTCACCTCGAGTCAGGCCCTCTCCTCCGTCCTCCAGGAAATGCTGTGGCAGCAGCTTCCCCGGGGAGCTGAAGATGGAAGGGCTGAGACCCAGGACCTCAATTGCGTTGCTGGTGACACTCCAGTTCCTCAGCCGGGGAGGGCTCAAAGCCAGGGGGCTCCCTGTAAATGAAACACCTGGTTCAGAGGTGTGGCCCGAGAGTGTCCTGTCCCCTGACACAGCACATGGTCCAGACACAGGAAAGGAGACTGTCCTCTTGTTTTCAGTGCCTGGCACAATGTACTTCGTGGTTAATAACAGCCCCATCGTCTTGCTAATTGCTGTTGAGCTGATTTTGTTTCAAGGCTGTCCCACAGGGGCAGCGCAGGCGTGGTTTGCAAGGTTATCTACGGCCTTTCAGAAGCAGATCACCCCCTCTGTGTAGATTCCATCTTCTAACCTTTTAGATAGTTGCTGAGTACTTGTATGTGCCACACAGAAATATTAAGTTGCATGCCATCAAGTCAGAACCGACTCACGGCTGAGCCTCAGGCAGGTTTTCAGAGGCTGCTCATTGCAGAGAAGGACACTGAACACTTTTCTCCTGTGGAGCAGCTGGTGGATTTGAACCATGTGCCTCTGGGTTGGCAGTGCAACTCCTTACCACTAGGCCACCAGAGCTCCCTGGGAAATTACATAGCAGAGATTAACAAATGCAAAAATTTTGTCATTCAAATATTTTTTTATGACAAATTTTTTTTAAAAAAAAGCCCACAGGGAGCTCTGATGGTTTAGGGAGCTCTGATGGCCTAGTGATAAAAAGCTGCACGGCAGTCCCAGAGGTGCACGGTTCGAATCCATCAGATGCTCTGCTGGAGGAGGAGGGACAATCTCCTGTACCACTCAGATCCATTTGACGGTACATACACACAAAAAGAATAAATTAAAAAAAATTTTTTTAAACACCAAAACAAAATAACAAAACTCCCACAATGTGCCATTCAACAAATGAATGGATAGAAAAACTACAGTCACACACTGGGCTATGATGCAACATTGAAAACCAATGAACTCTTAACACATTACACAACATGGGGAAGCTTGGAGGACATTATGCTGAGTGAAGTATCTCAGTCACAAAAGGACAAATACTGTATAATACTGCTGTTATAAAATAGGACGGACATCTGGAGGTTGGGGAGAGAAAGGGAAAAGAGTGGAAAGATAATGAACATTGCATTAGTTCAGATGCGGGGAAGAACTGTCCAAAAAGAATACACTATTAGGCATTACAGGGAGCTCTGGTGGCCTAGTGGCAAGAAGCTGTGGTGCAATCCTGAAGGCATGTGGTTTGAGGCCTGAGCTGCTCCGTGGGAGAATGATGAGCAGTCTCCTCCCGTGTGGTTTAATTGCCTCTGAAAACCCGCCGGAGGGTCAGCTATGTGTGGGTTCTGACTCCACGGTACACCACCACCACCACCACCACAACAACATTAGACATTATATGTGTGGCAACAATGTGGAATCAAGGGGTGCTTTGCGTGGAGGGTTGGGGAGGAGAAAGGGGAGGGAGAGTAGAAAATGTGCAAAAAAGTATTTTAGACTTTTTTTAAGAAACACCCCACAAGGCAATGTGCCAGATGGAACAGTGATTGTAGCTCCCTGGCACTCTGGGCTCACAGAGCTTCTGAAGATATGTTTGGGTGACTGGTGAAGTCTTCCCACAGGCAAAGCTGGGGTGCAGACAGCAGGCCAGCTGTAGATCTGCCATCTTTATGCCTAGGAGATGCCCGTTCACTTTCCCTCCTTCCTTCCACAGCCTCAGAAGGAAGGTGGTACCGAGCAGGCCTGGCACCTCGGCGGGGGGGGGGGAGGAAGTGCCACTCACCATAGGGGCTGCTTGCTGGGGTCCATGCAGGAAGCCAAGGATCGGCGTCAGGGGACTCCTTCTCCACCTCCTTGCTGGAATCGTAAGACACCAGCTTGTGCCTGTGAGAGGTGGAATTCAAGAGGACAGTGAGAGCCTGGGAGAGGCAGTGCTGTGTGCGTGGGAGGAAGCGTTCCTCTTTGAGTAACACAGTGATGCAAATTCCGAGGTTGGACGTGCATTTCTGCTATGAGTTGGGCAGACAGCTCAAAGGGCTGAGGCTGTGACCTCAGGGAGCTTCATGTGCTGTGAGGAGATGCCACGCACAGCCGTACCTCAGAGATACCATGAGTTCGGGTCTGCACCACAGCAGTAAAGTGAGCCACACAAACTGTTGGTAAAGTGAGCCACACAAACTGTTGGTTTTCCAGTGTAGATAAAAGTTACGCTTACAGTATCCCAGAGTCTACTAAGTGTGCAGGAGCATTCTGAAGAAGTTTGAACTATTGCAAGAATGGCCCCAAAGTAGCAGAGACGTGCAGTGAACACATGCTGTTGGAAAACAGTGCTGGAAGGCTTGCCAGACCGTCAAAGTGGAGACAGCGCAGTATCTCTGAGGAGTCGTAAAGGGCCTCAGGATAAAGCCAGGGAAGCCTGAGAGCAGGGGCCGTGTGGAGGCAATGCTGTGTGATGAGAGAGAGGAGAGGGAACCCGGGAATGGGGGACAGCTCATGGAGAAAGCACCCCACATCCCTGGGGCTCACTCCTGAAGTCCTCCAGGTGCTCACGGGAAGCAGGAGTCTGCAGGGACCCTGCTCCTTTGGGGAATGGCAGAGCATTGTGTGTTGTTGTCATTGTTAGGTGACATCAGGTCGAGTACTGATCTCAGCGACCCTGGGAATGGCAGATCTGAGCCCTGGCCTAACCTGTGCCATTCTCACATTCTCTGACACCCTCTCGAGCTCACTGCTGCAGTCACGTGTCAATCCATCTTCCTGAGGTGTAATCTTCTCCTTTGCTGACTCTCCACCTTCCTAAGCATGAGGTCCCTCTCCAAGGAATAGTCAGGCTCTCTTTGCAACATGCACAAGGTTTGTGAGATGAAGGGTTGTCATCTTTGCTTCCAAGGAGCATTCTGGCTGCACTTTTTTGCAAGACGTATCTGTTTGTTCATCTGGCAGTCCTTGCAATATTCAGCACTTTTCTCCAACACTACTGCTCAAAGGCATCATCAATTCTTCTGGCATCCTTACTCACTGTCCGGCTCTCAGAGGCACTGCAAGTGACGGGAGGGCATGGCCTGCCCTGTCCTCACGGCAACAAAGTGAGTCACGTAAGTTGTTGGTTTCCCAGTGAATCAGGCCCACCTTAGTCTTCAAACTGACATCATTGCTCCTCAGTAATCTGGAGAGGTGCCTGACAGCTCACTTGCCCAATGCAATACAACTCCTGATCTCCTGACTGCTGGGACCATGGATGTGGATTGTGGATCCACATTAAGATGAAATCAATCGTTGCCAATGTCAATCTTTTCTCCACCTGTCACGAGGTTGTTTATTGGTCCAGTGGTGAGGGATTTTGTCTCCTTGTTGTTGAGATGCAATCCATATTGAAGGAAAGGACACAGGAGCGAGCTGGAGCTCAGATGCCATAGAAGACGCTGCAGAGCCACTGAGGGAGGGTTTAGAGCAAAGACAAAAGGCCCAAGGTCTGTGTGTTCAGAAAGCCACTCTGTCACCTGGTGGGGACTCAGGCTAATGGGGACTCCAAGAAGGACCAACTGCCACATCGGTGGAAGAGAGACAGGCCTTCCCCCGAGCTTGTTCTGCCTGCTCGGAACCAGGCACTCAGAGACCATGTGCTGAGGGGTGCAGGAGGCTGTACCTCAGCCTTTCTTGTTGCCCCGTCTTCAACTATTCCAGGCCCACACCACAGCCCGCGACTTGGTGCCCTCAGCATTATATTACCTGGGCCAGGGCTGGGTCCTCTGGAGAAAATGGGCCCTCTCGTCATCTGTCTGAGAAGAATGAGGTTCGCAGTCCCAGCCTGAGGGGTGAGATGGGACGGTCACTGCACATGGGGCCAGAGTCCAGGGTTCCGGGTGCAGAGGATAAAGAGAGGCCAACAGCGGCCACACACATACCCTCTCTGCCCTCCTCCCAAACACAGCCCCCGCTCTGAGGCTGCTGCAGGGCCCCCACTCACACCCAGGATTCCTGAACACCTATCAGAAGTGACAACAGAGCTAAGATCTCACATGCAACCGTGACAAGGAAAAGCAGGATGACAGCAAGAAGGAGAAATAGTTTTCTCATGTGCCTGCTGTTTCGAGCCCTGTATGTTATGAAGTCACCCAGCGCCCAAAGGCTCTATTACCTCATTTTACAGATGATAAACTAAGGCACCGAGTGGTCCAGTAACTTGCCCAAGGATACATGGCTAGCAGGAAGATAGCGACGCCCTCCCCGGCACTGGGATGGATATAGCACCTCCTCTGAGATGACACAACCCTGCTGGCTGAAACTGAGGAGGACCTGAAGTGCTTGCTGCAGAGGATCAAGGACTGCAGCCTTCAATATGGATTAAAGCTCAACATCAAGAAGACAAAGATGCTCACCACTGGACCAACTGGCAGCATCAGGATGGATGGTGAAGAGATTGAGATTGTTAACAACTTTAGTCTGCTTGGCTCCACAGCCAACACTCTTGACACCAGCAGCCAAGAAATTAAAAGACATATTGCGATGGGAAAGTCTGCTGTTAGGGACCTCTCCAAAGTACTGAAGAGCAATGGTGTCACTCTGGAGACTAAGGTGCATCTGATACAGGCCATGGTCTTTGCAATCACTTGTTATGCATCAGAGAGTTGGACAATGACTAGGGAGGATAGAAGGGGAATTGATGTTTTTGAGCTGCGGTGCTGGAGAAGAGTATTGAGTGTACCATGAACTGCTAGTAAAACAGATTCATCCAGGAGAGGGTTAAACCGGGCTACTCCTTGGATGCAAGGATTCTGGTGTTTTGTCTGACATACTTTGGACATGTTGTAAGGAGGGACAGGTCCTTGGAGAGGGACATCATGCTTGGGAGGGTGGAGGGACAGAGCAGGAGAAGAGGTGGATTGATTCAGTGACTGGGGTAACCGGGATGGATATCAGAGATGGTGCGATTGGCACAGGATAGAGCAGGGTTTAGGGCTGTTGTACATAGGGTCACTATGAGTTGCAAGTGACCAGACGGCACATAACAACAACAACAACAACAACAACTGAGCTCCCAGCGGGTCTGGGACTCTCAGTGGATGGTGCTGAGGGAGGCGCCAACTTGACAGATGGCAGCGGGCACCGTTCTATCACGTTTAGCCCTGTCCCCTTGCCTTTTCCTCCTTTCGCTCCATCTCGAGGTGAGGACAGGGCAGCCTTGGGCTGTCTGCCGTAGCATCTTACAGGCGTGGTGGTCCCCACGGTGTCCCCTCTTCTCCTCTCTGGAGACGGGCTCTCGTTCTTAGGCTTGATTAGTGCCAGACAGCGGCGAGGCTTCTGATCCCGAGTCTGGTGTTCTGAGAGAACAGAGAGATGGCGTCAGAGGTGGGACTGCCGGGCCGTGAAGAGGGATGGCTCAGGTGGGGAGATCTCTTCCCTGGGCCTGACATCCTATGCAAAAGCTCTGCCTGGCCTGGCGACCCACCAGTGTTTCTTGTACATCAGCCCTGACCCTCGAGGAGGGATTACCAGCTGAATGTGTCCTCATCTGGCCACACATTAGAATCACCTTTTAAAAGGGAGCGAGGCCTGATTTCCACCCCAAACCCACCAGATTAGAATCTAGAGATTTGAGCCTGAGTCACAGGTGTATTTTTTTTTTCAAAGCACCAGGAAGATTCCCCAGCGCAGCTAAGACTGGGCACCACTGATCAGGTCCAATTCCCATTTTTAAAGACATGGAAATAGGCCTGCAAAGAATAAGACAAGAGACAGTGCTCGTTAACTGCAAGACCGAGACCGGTCCTAGGGCTCGCGATTGGCACATCTGGCTCTTTCTACCACCCTATGGCCCCTGATGTCCTGAACGGATGGGTGACGATGGGAACACAGACATAATAAAGAATAACAACAGCGGCTTCTACTTTCTGAGCACGATGTGTCAATCATATCTTCAGCTGTATATACACCAAAACCGAGACCAGCATGACTCGTGGTGATCTTGTGTGTGCAGCGTCAAAGTGCTCCAGCAGACACTTAGGCTGTGATCTTTCAGAAGCAGATTGCCAGGTACCTCTGAGTATGTTCAATCCAATAACCTTTCAGTTAATAGCTGAGAGTTTAACCACTTTGGCCACACATGGTTTATATGATATTTAAGACAGTTACTATAACAGGGTCCATAGCATCCAGATAAGGAAGCTTGAAACTCAGCGTAAGGGGGGAAGCTGGGAGTTGGGCCCAGGAGTGCCTGATGCCATGTCCCCGGGGTGGTGGCATCCCTGGAGGGGTCCCTAGCTCCCCTTTGGACCCCTGCTTTATCAAGACGGACAGCACGTACCTGACTTCTGGATGTGCTGCTTCTTCTGAGGTCTCTGGCAGGCTCCCTGGACGTGGGTGTTGCGAGAGCTTGGGGAGCTGGACGGGGTGGAGTGCCTCGGTCTTCCAGGCTCCTCGGTGCCCTGAGTCAGCCCTGCAGGATGGAGATGGTCAGGTCCTTTCAGGGAAGCACCCTTCCTGCTTTCCGAGGGCCCCAGGGCTCAGGCTGACCGTATAAAGGTGGATGCGGGGGTCTGGGAGGAGACAGGATGTACCGGGTGGCAGGCGACAGAGGTTTCCTGAGCTGTGTTCTGGGCTCTTCATGGCCAAGACAGAAACAGACTCAGCACTTCCCAAACGATCCACCCCACCCCTCCTTTGCTGCTCCCCTCAACTTTCCTAACACCATGAGGTCACCCCGTCCACCTAGGACTGTTTGGGCCTCTCCCCCAGGCTTTTCCATCTTGGCCTCATGACTGCCATCTAAGGGTGTCCATTGTGTCCGTGTCCAGCCATGGTGCTGCACTGGGCCTCATCATCTCATTCAGATCACCCTGAAAACGATCATCTTGACTCCCGCTTCCAATTCACCAAGCCATGGTCCAGGGAACTGGTGTGGCACAGTGTTGGGCCACTGTTGGAAATTTGAATCCACTGGCAGGTGGGCATGGGATTTACAGCCTCAGACCCTCAATGGCAGTCACCGGGAGTCAGAATCGAGTTGACCAGTGAGTGGAACAGTATATCTGACTTCATACTAGATGTCAGACAACCCTTTCTAAGGAGACTCATCTCACCATGACGTTCCCTTGGTTTAAAATTCTCTAGGAACTCTCATCTTCTTCATCACCTCACCCAGGCTCCATCGCCAACACCTAATGCCTTCAAGATCTCCTCCCTTCAGTACAGACCCTATTGTGTGATGCAGAGTTGATCTTGCCACCAGCGGCTCCGAGGGACAGAACAGAGCGGCCCCACAGGCCCTGGTTGTGAGTTTCACAGAAGTAGATCACCAGGCCTTCCTCCCACAGAGCCACTGGGTGAGTGTGAACTTCCAACTTCTTGGTCAGCACCGCTGACACTTCTTCCTGCCATCCAGTCCCTGCTGGACCCTTCCAGCCTCATCTCTGGGCGCTTTGCCTGGAGCACAACAGCCAGGAAATGTGGATCCCTGGAACGCTCCCGACCCCGTGTCAGAACCTCTGCACGTATGAACTCATTGCTCTTTGCAACAGGATCAATAACACGGCTCGACTGTTACTGGAAGTGCTAATATCGTTATTTCTGGTTTTCGGGAGGCCTTATTGCGCAAGGCGACCTGGTCTGTCCAGTCACATCAGCTGACTGACTGGACCAGATCATCCCTAAAGAGCCCAGCACATCAGCTCTGTCACTTGGTAGGTCTCCCCTCTTTTCCTATTTTTTTCCCTTTGATTGGATGTGGCTTGTTGGAGGGTATGTTGAACTTCTGCTCCCTCTACCTGTAAATATGACCTTATTTGGTGTTGCGGGATGTTGGGGAGGAAGGGAGTGCCTCTGGCCAGGACTGGTCGTCTTGAGCTCCAGACAGGTGTAAGCCTCCCAACAGCCTTTAATACGGGGTAGAGAAAGCTCTGCTGTGTTTGGCTGTACCGGCTCGAGAAAGCTCACCACCTGGGGAGTTGGCTGCTGCATCTGTTGAGCCAGGAGTGATCTGCATGATGCTGAGGTTCTCCTAACTGATCTGCATGTCCCAGGTCTGTAAGCCCACCCTATCCTGTCTTCCTGTGTATATAAGTGCAGTGCAGTCCCAATAAAACTGAGCTGGATTGACTCTCTGATCCTCTCCCGGAGTGGTGTATCTCCATCATGCTTACTCCCATCAGGGTGTCGCTGTTAAGTTGCCGGCGAACTGACAGCAACAGTTTAGAAAGAAGGTCTTTGAAGATGTTACCAGTTCTGTTAACATGAGTTGATACGGGAGTAGGGTGGTCCCTAATCCTGTGGGACTGGCTTCCTTCTAAAAGAAAAGCAGACATAGATAGAGGCAGATGTGTGAAGAGTGAGCTTGTGTTGGGTGTGATGATACGGAACGGCCAGGGGAAGCAGAAGCTGATGGAGGCAAGGAAGGCTCTTCCCTGGAATCTTCAGGGAGCGTGTGGCCTGGCTGATAACCTGAATTTGGACTCTGGCTTCTAGAACTGTAAAACAATAGATTTTTAGGCTACATTTATTACTGCTGCCAAAGGAGATGAGTACAAAGTCCAGCTCCCAGGTCTCACCTTTGCATTTGTTTTCTAACCCCTCTCCCCTCAGGTAGCAGCACCTCTCCCTCTGACTCTGTCCCCTCCACCAGGCTGAGGGATGGGGGACGGGCTGACTCCTCGAAGCCATGAGGCGCCCTGACAGCCAGGACGCGGCCTGACACGCAGCAGGACTGACCAGGTGTTCCTGACAGAGCACACTTACCTTCCACTTCACCTTCCTGCCCAGTGACGTAGAACTTGAGCACAGCCTTGGCCACGTCGATGTTCCTCTGCAGGTACTGAATGTAGTGCAGGACGTGCAGCAGAATCTCCTTCTGCCCGTGAAAGAGAGACAGGGGTTGAGTACAAGAGGCGGCGGGTGCTTGGACAAGGGGATGTGGCTGGGAGCGGAAGACTGGAAGGGTCCGGTTCTTGCTAACACTCTCTAACCCAACAATCCTCAGAGTGGCAGAGATATTTCTGTTCAATTTACCTCTCATCATGGCCAAGTGAGAGAGTGACTATCCTAACCCATTGCTGTGCTGTCCATTCCAACTCACAGAGACCCAAAACCCACTGGCATCAAGTCATTTCCAACTCACTGTGACAGTCCATTGGTTCACCAAGGTCTTTACAGGAGGAATACTGCTCATTTTCCTCTCAAGGAGTGGCTGGTAGGTTGAAACAGCCAACTTTGCAATTCAGTTGCCTGATACGTTAAACGTTATGCCACCAGAGCTCCTTAGGGACCCGATGGTGGTGTTGCTAGGTGCTGTTGAGTCCACTATAACTCATAGCATCCTAAGGAACAGCAGCAGATCTGAACCCTGCCCCATCCTGTGCCACCTATCTCTGACACACCTGAGCCCACTGCTGCAGTCACTGTGTCATTCTGTCTTGTCAGGGGTCTTCCTCTCCTTCAATGCCCCTCTCCAATGACCTGCCTCTCCTAGCAACATGCCAATGAGTGTGAGAGGAAGCTTTGTCATCTCTGTCTCCAAGGGGCACTCTGGCTGCACTTTCTCCAAGACAAAAGTGCTTGTTTATAGTAGCACTTATTAGAAATGAAACAAATATCAGAAATATCAGAAAATTTTTTTAAATTAATTTAATAATGTTAAAACATTGCATTAGATTTATGTTAATA
>NW_006400065.1:1811290-1817536 GCF_000299155.1 Elephantulus edwardii | reverse complement strand
TATATATATATAAATTATTTTGGCAGTTCATGAGATACTCAGTATTCTGCTCCAACACTCCAGCTCAAAGATATCAATTCTTCTTCTGTCATCCAGCTCTCAGATGCGTAGAAAGTGACTGAAAAGACCATGGCCTGAATCAGGCGTACTTTAGTCCTCAAACATCACTGCTCCTGGATAATTTGGAGAAGTACCTGACAGCAGACTACCCTGTGTGATACATCTCCTGATCTCCTCTCTACTGATACAAAGAGTGACTGTGGAGGACAGTGAGATGAAATCCTTGCCAGTTTCAATCTTTTCTCCATCTATCAGAATGTTGCTTATCAGTCCGAGGTGAGGATTTTTGTCTTCTTGATGCTGCGATGCAAGTCTTACAGGAGTCTTTGATCTTCTCCAGTGGGTGCTCCAAGGTCTCCTCACTTTTAGCAAGTAAGGTTGTATAAACTGCATAATGCAAGTTGGGCCTGACTGTACAAGAAACAATCAATTGTTCATCTGCAAGTTCAAGACGGAGTCAAAGAAAATTAAACAAGCCCACGAAAGCCCAATCTTGAATTGAGAGATCATTAGAGAACACTAGGATTTAGAGATCATCTTAAGAACAGATTTAATGCACTGACCACTGATGGTTGAAGACTAGGCAAGATGTGGGATGACATCAGGGACAATATCCATGAAGAAACCAAAAGGTCCATAAAAAGACAGGAAAGATCTACATGGATTTTTGAACTTGCTTTTGGACACAGAGTAGCTAAAGTGAATGTAAGATAAAAATGTTAAAAAATAGCTGAACTATGCACATCCATGTTTATCGTGACTTTGTTCACAATAGCAAAGAGTTGGAAGCAACCTAAGTGCCCATCAACAAGAGAATGGATAGAGAAGCTGTGGTATATTCACACAATGGAATACTACACTGCATTGAAAAACAAGGAACTCATGAAATATTGTTCAAAATGGGTGACCCTGGAGGACATTATGCTGAGTGAAGTATCTCGGTCACAAAAGGACAAATACTACATAGTGTCACTGTTGTAAAACAGGACTGACATCGGGTTTGGGGGAGACTGAGAAAGATGGGTTCAATAATGTATACTGCGTTGAAACAGATGAGGGAGAAAACTATTTAAAAGGGAAATATATATGACTAGGTATTATTGTCATGACAGGAGTCCAGAACAAAGGCTGCTTAGTGGTGTGGACTTGGAAGGGATTGCATAACAATGAAAGAATTTTTCTTCTACTTTTCAAAGAGAAGAGCAAACTGGGGTGGGGGGAGAGGCAGGGAGAAAAGTGCAACAATGAATGAATGGAAATCCAAGTCTCTGTACACTTTCATTGAAATTAATAATAATGATTTTTTTAAAAAGAAAAAAAGCTGAACTGACTGATTTTAAAGGGAAGCTTGGAAGACAAATGGAAGTATTATAATAGAATGCGAAGGATCTGGATTTAGAAAAACAAAACAGAAGGAAGAATATGCTCAGATTTCTCAAGATAAAAAAATGGAAGAAAAATTCCAAAACTTCAAGCTGCAATTGTAAAGTGTTTTATAATATTATTGAATGGCATAATATTGAAAGGCTCAGGAAGCATCAAAAGAAGATACGAGAAACACACACAGAGAGAAGATAAAAGGAATACACAGAGACATTGTATCAAAAAGGTTTGTTTGGTGCTCATTTATTTCAGGATGTATCATATGATCAAGAACCAATGCTCTTGAAGACAAAAGTCTAAGCAGTACTGAAGGCATTGGCAAAGCCCAGCGCTCTAGGAACTGACGGAAGTCAAATGAGGAGCTTCCACAAATGGATGCAGCGCCAGAAGTGTTCATCCTTCTGTGTCCAGAAACGTGGAAGACAGATACCTGGCCAACTAAACAGAAGAGATGCATATTTGCATCTGCTTTTTATAAAAGTGATCTATCAGAAGGTGATAATTATTAACAAGATTTTACATAAGTCAGGGAGCGCTGGTGGCCTAGGGGCAAGAAGCTGCACCGCAATTCCAAAGGCACAAGGTTCGAAACCACCAGATACTCTGATGGAGAAGGAGGGGCAATTTCTTCCTGTGCCAGCCGGATCCAATTTGATGGGGTGTGTGCGTGTGCACACACATACACATACACACGCTTTTACACAAGTAAAATATGGTCACAGCAGTACATCAACAGGGAACGACCAGAAATTCAAGGTGGATTCAGAAGAGTACATGGAAGAATCATCAACAACCTGTGTTATGCAGATGACACAACTCTGCTTGTTGAAACTGAGGAGGACCTGAAGCACTTGCTGCAGAAGATCAAGGACTACAGCCTCCTATATGGACTGAAGCTCAACATCAAGAAAACAAAGATTCTAACCACTGGGACAATTGGCAGCATCAGTATGGATGGTGAAGAGATTGAGTTAGTTAACAGTTTTAGTTTACTTGGCTCCACGGTCAACACTCTTGGTAACAGCAGCCAGGAAATCAAGAGACAAATTGCATTGGGAAAGTCAGCTGTGAGGGACCTCTCAAGAGTACTGAAGAGCAACGATGTCAGACTGGAGACTAAGGTGTGCCTGAGCCGGGCTTTAGTCTTCGCAATTACGTGCTATGCATTGGAGAGTTGGACAGTGACTAGGAATGATAGAAAGAGAATTGATGCCTTTGAGCTGTGGTGCTGGAGAAGAGTGTTGAATATACCATGGACTGCTAGGAGAACAAACAGGTTTGTCCTGGAGAGGGTGAAGCCAGAGTGTTCCCTGGAGTCAAGGATTATGAAGCTTCGTCTGACGTATTTTGGGCATGTTGCAAGGAGGGACTGGTCCTTGGAGAGAGACATCATGTTTGGCAGAGTGGAGGGGCGGCGAAGGAGAGGAAGACCTTTGATGAGATGGATCGATTCTGTGACTAGAGAGGTGGGAATAAGTGCGTTTGAGATGGCTAGGTTGGCACAGGATAGAAGAGCGTATAGAGCTCTTGTACATAGGGCTGCTATGAGTCGCAAGTGACTCGATGGCACACAACAACACAACATGGAAGGAAGAGTGTTATTGCTAATGTCTGATGAACCTTAGCTAAAATCAGAGAATATCAGAAAGACGCTTATCTGTGTTTTATTGGCTACACAAAGTCATTCCACCTCGTGGGTGCTAACCAATGGTGGAGAACTTTAAGAGGAAAAGGCATTCCAGAACACTTACTGATGCTCGTGTGGAAACTAAGTAATCCAGGAGAGAGCTGTTCAAATAGAACAAACAGATAAAATCAGGAAAGGCGTGTCCTTTCACCCTACTTACTTAATCTGTATGATGAGCAAATAATCTAAGAAGCTGCACTATAGGAAGAAGAACGTGGCCTCAGGACTGAAAGGAGGTTAATAAATGACCTGGGATATGCAAATGACTCAACCTTGCTTACTGAAAGCAAAGAGGACTTGAAGTACCGAGTGATGAAGATCGAAACTGATTGCCTTCAGAATGAGTGGCACCACATGGCGCAACAAAAATAAACCCCCAAAAAGTCTTACAAGTGCAAAAAAAGCAACACTATAATAAACAGAGAAACTATTGAAGTTGTCAAAGGTTTCATTTTACTTGGATCCACATCAATATTCATGGAAGAGGCAGTCATAAGATCAAAGGAGCAACTCTAGAGTAAAATTCTCCTTTAACGTGTTATCAATGGTTCGAATCCACCAAATGCTCTGCTGAAGATGGAGGGACAATCTTGTCCTGTACCAGTCAAATCCAATTTGAGGTACATGGACAAAAAAATTTTTTTAAAAGTGTTATCAAAGAGAAAAATGCAACAATGAATGAATTAATGGAAATCCAAAATCTCTGTAAACATTCATTAAAATTAATAAAAAAAATTATAAAGTGTTAATCAAAGCAAAGACACCAGTCAGAGGACTCCGACGTGCCTGACTCAACCCATGGTATTTTCTACTGCCTCATACACATGCAAAACCTACGCAGTGTCTGGTGGCCTAGTGGTGAGGAATTGTACTGCTATTCCAAAGGCGTGAAGTTCAAATCCACCAGCTGCTCTGAGGGAGAAAGATGGGCTATCTCCTCCAATGTAATCTACAGCTTCTAAAAACCTCTGGAGGGTAAGCTCTGAATGGGTTCCAACCCAGAGGCCATGAGAAACAGCAGAGAAGGAAGAACAGAGAAGAAGGATTCCTCTGAATGAGGGTATTGGTGAGGGATGTTGAAAGGTGGTTGAGACTTCCTCTCCCTCACTTTAGAAATGTTATCAGGACAGACAGATGGCTGGAGAGAGACATCATGATCAATGCCAGTTAAAGGGTCAGAGAAAAAGAGGGATGGCGGTTGTAACAATGGGCTTAAACTAAGCAACGATTGTGCAAACGCCCCTGGACTGGGCAGTGTTTCATTGTGCTGTATGTGGGATCACTATCCAAGAGGTGGAACTGACTAGGAGAGTACGAACAGCAACAATCTTTACAGAACAACTGTCTCATGGAGGGGATGGTGAGTGTGACCCCCCAACAAGATGGACCGACATGCTGACTAGCCACAGGCTTAAGCGTGGCAGAGATGACGAGGTTACTGTAGGCGAGGTTACCTGTTGTTCACATGGTCGCTGTGAGTCATACTTGACAGCCCCTAACAACACCACCAAACACACACACACACACACACACACACACACACACACACGCTGACGCTAAAGCCAACGCTTGTATCTGTGTGACCTTGCTGAAAAAATGTCTTTGAAGATGTTCCAGTTAGGTTAACATGAGGGGATACTGGAGTAGGGGTGAGTGCTGTTATAAATGAGAAGACAGACAGGAAAAGATATGCAGAATATCCACCGCAAGTCAAAGTGTAGTTTCGGGAATCTAAACAGATTGTCCCTCAAAGACTCAGGAGGAAGCAGCGTGACTGACTGGGTCTGGGTTTCCAGAATCGTGAGCCAATCAATCGTGGTTCCCATATGACAGGAAGGTCTGGCCTCGTGGTAAGGAGCTGCACTTCCAACCTGAAGGCACGTGGTTCAAATCCACCAGCTGCTCCTTGGAAGAAAGATGGGCCATCAACTCCCATGCGATTTACTGCCTCTAACAATCCACTACAGAATCAGATACGGCTTGGTTCCGACTCCATGTACACAACAACGAAAACAACGACATTTGCCACCCAGATTATAGCATTTTGCTACATTAGCCCTAAAAAAATCCATATAACCAGGGAGTATTTCTTCAAGTAAACTGGCTCTCTAAACCAAAATAGAGTTAGAAAGTTCCCGAGTGGTTCACATGATTTGCACTCAGCTAATAAGATTAAAGATTGGCTGTTCAAACCTCTCAAGCAGCTATTCAGAGGCTAGAAACCAAACACGAAGAGACGGCCCTGTGGAGCAGCTTGGGGGACTTGAACTGCCAGAAGCACCACTTTTAAGTTAACAGGACAATTCCCTACATATTACACCGCCAGAGTTCATCAACAACAGAAACAGAATAACAACAAAGTACAGTTCTTTTCAAAGCCCTAAGACAGAAACCTGGTCTTTTGAGAAGAATTGGATGAAATTGTTCGATCAGATATGATCTAGATGACCATGGGCATGTAACTGCCACTTCAGCAGAGTCAGCTCGGCTGTTACACCAGAGAAGCAAATCCCAGAGATGCTTGAAAGGCAGAGTGAGAGTTTTTGGAATGGCCTCAACACAGATGACTCATATCTTCATTCAACAAACATTTACTGATAAGCTGGTGACAGAATGGTTGAGGGAAGGGCGTTTGAAAAGAGACATGTGGCGAGCTCTGGTGGCCTAATGACAAGAAGCTGCACTGCAATCCCAGAGGTGCGTGGTTTGAATCTGTCAGCTGCTCTGCTGGAGAAGGAGGGACAATCTCTTCCTGTACCTGTAAGACCTGATTTGATGGTACACACAAAAATAAAAATAATTTTTTTAAAAAAAGAAGAGACATGTAATTGGCTTTGCCTAACTATCTAATTTAATTTGCTATCTATCTATCTTTCTATCTATCTATCTATCTATCTATCTATCTATCTATCTATCTATCTTATCTATGTATCTATCTAGGCATTTTCTTCTTGTACAATTTATAGCCTCTGAAAACTGGCTAACAGCCAACCTTTCATCTTACTAGTTGAAAAAAATATATGTTGTTGTTGTTGTTATGTGCCGTCGAGTCGCCTGCGACTCATAGCGACCCTATGTACAACAGCCCTAAACTCCGCTCTGTCCTGTGCCAATAG